>NC_133619.1:584111458-584444583 GCF_048593235.1 Sminthopsis crassicaudata | reverse complement strand
TATGCAAGTTCCTACACCATGACAAAGCAATGATCCAGATGGAACCATATCCACACATGTATATTATATGTGTGTATAATTTTGTACATATACATACACATTCATTTCATATTTATTCATGTGTATTTATGTCAGAATGGTCCATTAGGATAAGGTAGGTACTTAGAACAATTGCAGTATGGGTTCTAATTCTACTACAGATACTGGTCATGTTACTCTAAGTAAATGAAATGATTTTAATATTTCTGGTCCTCCTCAATTATCTCATTTGTAAAATGAGGAGTAGGACATAATTGCTTTGAAAGTCTCTTCAGCATCTAAATCTTTGAGTTTCTAACTATTTAAATAACTTTAAAAGTTATCTACATACAGATGTTAGATATCAAAAATCTATATCCTGGTTCTCTTGGACAGGACATATTGACATGTTTGTCTTCTTAGTATTTATCATGCAATATATATCCAAAGCAAAGCTAATCATCTTTTCCTAAAATAATGTCCCAAGTTGGCTATTTATTCAGTTCTTTACTCTCTTATCCTCATAGTTAATTGACTACTGGAATCATATCTACCAACAAGGAAAGGAACTAATCCTGTGGCCAACAATATCACGTTCAGCAAACATCTATAATTTTGAATAAAAAATTATAGATATTCAGCAAATTTGCAGATTTCAGGATTTTCTATCTATGAAACCCAAACTTAACAAAAAATTTAACTTAAGAGCCAATATCAAAAATCAATTTTAAGGAACTTAATATGGATTAAATAATTTAAACATGGGCAAATTGTTCATTTTTTTTTACATGGGAAATATGTACTATATGTTTATGATTCACATCAACAATAGAGTAGCTCAAAAGAAAGATAGACACAGTTAAGATAAAAATAATAATCCTCTTATATAAGTGAGGTGCAAAGGAAAAATAGGTACATAAACATTAGAGAGGGGGAGGAGGGCTCATATTTCTGAAAACCTGGTCACATTGGGAATGAATTCAACATGTAATGCTACATATATACCACAAAGAGTATAACACCTTCCAAAATCTATAAAGAGAGCAGTGGGTGGATAGGGAAGCAAAGGGTGAAGAAAGAAGACAAAGGAGGGATTCTTAGGTGGGAGAGGTTAATATAGCAAGGCAAGTTATGGAGCAGAATTTAAACAAAGAGTCAGCAGGTATAGGAAAACCATGTATGTGTATGTGGGGTGTGCATGTGTATGTGTATGTATACATAAATATATCTTTTTTTTACTATCACTTACTTGGGAGGTGATGGGGAAATGAAAGAAGGAAAAAATAAAGTAAGAAAACAATGTTGATAGAAGTATAATATTTTCACTTTTTATTTGCTTGCTTTTTTCTTTCTCATGTTCTTTCTTCTATTGATCTGATTTTTCTTGTAAATGACAAATATGGAAATATATTTAAAAGAATTGCACATATTGAACCTATATCAGATTTCTTGCTGTCTTAGGGAAGGGGAAAGTAAATGAGAGGAGAAAAACAAATATATATGGATGTAGTCCAGAGCCCCACAAGCTCTGTAATAATATTAATGAGGTTTTATATATATATATATATATATATATATGTGTGTGTGTGTGTGTGTGTGTGTGTGTGTGTGTGTGTATATACACACACACACAGACACACACACACACACACATAAAGTTATAACCTTAGGGATTGATACCAAAATGGTCAAATTCTTCCTGATTCATTTTAACTCCTTCCATCCAGAATTTATTCCAGGAAAACTCCAAACATAGCTTCTGTCTGTTTCCATAGACAGAGGTAAACAATATATTTGGAAATAACAAGTGCATATAAGGAATATGACTACCTTTATTTAATCCTACATAAAATATAGTGCACAAAACTTATGGTAGGTCATAAAATAATACACAATATATAAAATATTCATAATAACCCATAAGTTCCTTACAGAAGAAAATCTTGTACCTGCAAGAAAGAGACTTCCTCATCAATGTATCTGCACTGTGAACAATAGAGCATGGCAAAGCTATGATTGTTTGTTCTTCCATATCAACACTTTAGTCCTATTGATACTGTATTTTTAGCCACAGAAACACATGGACAACCCTCTTATATATATTAAGTAAGTATATTACTCAGGAATCCCCCTACTCTCACATATAAAGACAACTCTTCATTATTTTCTTCCTCCATGACAGTCTTTCCCAAATGCAGGTACCCTCCAATCCTCACCTTCTTACTCTCCTTTATGTATTGTTTTTCTTCATTAGAATATAAGCTTTTTGCAGATAGGAGCCATTATATATAGTTGTACTTGTAATCCTATTATTTAGCGCAGTAAAATTAGTTCATTCATTAATTCAATACATGTTTACTAAGCATTTACTATGTACAATTGGTGCCTAATAAGCAATCCATAGGATGCATGCAACCTGAACCAAATTAAAATGTAATTGGGAAGTATTTAACTAAATAAGTAAAATCACAACAAAACACAGCTAATATTAACGTATTTTCAGAATTTTTCTGGTCTTTGGCACTTTTTTCAGGTATCTTAGGAGGGTGTTTGTCTTTCTAGCTATTGTAACTTATTCTCCCATGGTAAGTTTGCAGTGCCCTCAACATGCTATCTGCATCCACTCCATTAGGCCAGTGCCTTTCCTAAAATACCTAGAATTGAAATTGATATTCAAAATATGATCTGGCCAAGACTAAGGAAAGTAGTAACATTGCCTCCTATACATCAGTATGTAACCCACAGGGATCCTTATGCATTTTTAGTGCCTGTTAGAATTCTTACAAGGTACTAAGACAGTGGAATTAATAGAGACAATAATTATCTAATTTAGCATGGTTTAAGGATCTGCTCCTACAAGGAGATGTTATGGACCAGAACTTGAAGCAAGGTACTGGTTAAATCTAATTTAGCATTGATTTAATCCTACAACAAATAATGGTTTCCTAGTGATGTAATGATTGGAATATACTCAGTACATAGCATATAAGCAAGAAGCTCTTAGGGACAAACACAGAAGAGCACAAGCCCACTCTCTCAGAGGCAGAGGCAGATTCATTCCATTTTCCACCCTAGTGCTGGTTAGAGGCTTTGGATTCAGAGGGAGCTAGAGGCTGGAGCTGGAAGAGACAAAGGAGCAGTGGCAAGAATTTTCAGAATCAAGGAGAGAGGTAGGCTTCTAAGAAAGCTAACTGGGATATTTTGAAGGAGACAATAAAGGATCTGAACTTTTAGCTCCTGGCTGCATTTGGGATTATTGAACTGAACTGAAACTAAGGCTGCTCCCAGAAGCTCCCCAAGAAACTTGCTTCCAGAGAACTTTATATTTTAGAGAAGAATATCACAAGTAGCCCCTATTTCTATTTGTTTTTTTGACAAAAGAGAACATTATCATGTTCTCAGCAGAACATCAAGGAGGATTCAAAATATATAGCAATAAATTACCAGATCAAGAGAAAAAATATGTATATATATATATATTTATACATATATATGTATGTGTATATATATATATATATATATATATATATATATATATATATATATATATATATATATGTTAGTAGAAGGAATTATATTCATGAATATCCATTTTTTCTTTACTTCCTTGTAAACTGTTCTTTGGTTCAGACTACTTAGTTTTCTCTCTGGATGCAGATGGCATTTTTCATCTCAAATCTATAGGAATTTCCTTGAATAACTACCTTGCTAAGAAGAGCCAAATTCATCCATCACAGCTGATTGTAATGTTTTGTTCTCTACATTGTAATGGTTCTCTTGGAGCAGATTTCTTGGGGAGCTTTTGGAGGCAGCCTTAATTTCAGTTCAGTTCAATAATCCCAAATGCAGCCAGGAATTAAAATCCAGATCCTTTATTGTGTCTTTCAAAGTCCTGAATCTTTTCCTGGACCCAGTTAGCTTTCTTAGAGGCCTGTCTCTCTTCTTGGTTCCTAAGAGCTGTTGTCCGAATCTCTCTAGCCAGCACAGAGGTGGAAGCTGGAATGACTCGACTCCTCCTCCCAGAGCCTGGGCTTGTGGGTTTCTGTGGGCTTGTGAATTCTCCCAGATGTCCAAGAGCAGACTTTTTCTCCTGTAAGCTTGTCAGATCCTCCTTATTTATGTTCTCTTAAAGGTATGAATCTTGTGGAATTATAATAGGTACTAAGTACATGTAAATTAGAGAATCATTATCTCATCCACTGAGTACCTTGTTTCAAGTTCTGGCCCATAACATCTCCTTGTAGGATCAGATCAACCATACTGTACCGTGCTAAATTAGATAATTATATCTACTCCAGTGACTTAGCACCTTGTAAGAATCCTAACAGCTGATCATCACATAATTTTGTTTTTACTGTTTACTATGTTCTCTTGATTTTACTCAGTTCACTCATCATCAGTTCATGCAAGTCTTTCCAGGCTTTTCTAAAATCAGCCTGCTCATTATATATTTGAGAACAATAATATTCCATTACATTCATATACCATAACTTAACCATTCTATAATTTATGGGCATCTGTTCAATTTCTAGTTCCTTCCTACTACAAAAAAGACTGTTGCAAACATTTTTTGTGCATCCTTTGTGTAAAGAGTGTCCTTTCCCCTATTTTATGATCTCTTTGGGATATAAGCTCAATAGTGGCAATATTGAATCAAAGAGTGCACATAATTTTATAGCCTTTGAGCATGGTTCCAAATTGCTCTCCAGAATGGTTAGAACATTTCACTAAAAATTAAATTTGTTTTAAAAAAGTTTTACTTAATAACAACCATGCACTATAAATATTAATGATTCCATTTTATAACTGACATTGAGTGTTAAAAAGGAGATAACCTGTCACACAGTTAATAAATAGACTTCAAATTAAATCACTTTCATTGAAAAAATTCTAGAAAGTGATAATACACACATCACTTCAAGGTTTTTAACAATGCATATATTCTACCCATCTAAGAATACCATTGAAAGTTTTATTCCTATCAAACAAACATCACCTTAAAACTTTTATCCATTGCTGTCTTGGCCTGCAGAAGTCAAACAACAGCACAGAATTCTTCTGGTCTTTGGCACTTTTTTTCAGGTATTTTTGGAGGGTGCTTGTCTAGCTATTTCAACTTACTTTCCCATGCTAAGTTTGCAGTGCCCTCAACATGCAATCTGCATCTACTCCATCAGGCCAGTGCCTTTCCTAAAATACCTAGAATTGAAATTGATATTCAAAATATGATCTGGCCAAGATTAAGGCAAGTAGTAACATTGCTTCCCTTATTATAAATATTCTTTTTCTTTTAATGTAAGCTTGGATTATATTAGCATTTTGGTTTCCATGTCACATTTTTGACTCATTTATAATGCATTAAAACTTCTATGTCTTTTTCACATGAACATTTAAACACAATCTTGTATTTTATCTTTAATAATTGGTTTTAGCAAACTATGTTATTAGTCCATAATAAATGCAATCTATCACATTTAACTTGCAGTTATCTTTTGGTAGCACAATAGAGACATAATCTTGCTCCTTGTACTGCTTGGGGTTAGGTACTGGTGGTAGCAATGGCAACATAGATGGTGAGGAACTATTCTATTCAAGCACTGGGACTATTGCTCTAGGAGAGGAGGTAGCCTACTCCAGAATACAACCATTACTTCTATGGAAGGTGAAAGAGAGATAGTCTCTGGTATAGGATTCCAAATGACAGGACCCTTCCACTGATAGACTGAAGAAGGGAAGAGCAGTGTAATATCCAGCAGAAGGCTTTGTAGCAGTGTATGATCACCATTCTCTACAAGTGAAGAATGAGTCTCTACCCTAGGTAATTTGTAATCCTGTTTTCACAACTCTTGCTCCAGGGAGCTCTGAATCACAAACTTTTCCTTGTGGGATCATAGATATTTTATAATCCCCATTGCTGTATACTAATTATATATAAATCTCACATACATAACTTCTGAGCATCTCAGAGTCCTGCCTGAGAGAAAGGATTCCAGAACTGCACTTATAGCTGGTGAGTCTATTCCAAAAGAAGAGTTGGGATGTGCCTGGAGTCCACGCACTAATCACATTGAGGGACCAAGGTGGAGAGAAGTGAGTAGATGAGAAGTTTATGTATGAATAGGCAGGGCCAATGAGGCTGGAGAAGAAAACAAGGGTAGATAAGGGGATACAGATGTGAGTAAGACTATTCGTTTTCTGTTATATGGTGACACAAAATACTAAGACACAGACACAAAAGTTGTGCATTCCAGGGCAAAAGAAATGCTTGTCTGTCATTTGCTCTTCTCACTCCCAACAAATATGTAGTTCATTTCTTATTAGTCTCCCACCTCCAATGAAAAATACCATTACAGGTATTTTTTCTGTTATGGATTTATCCTTGAATTTGTGAAGCAAGTATAGACACTTTCATGTTCATCTTTTTTTTTTTTTACTTTTAATTCCCTCATTTCAAAAAATTGTAATAATCACCATTTACTTCCACTTTTCCAAAATAAAAAGAACTCTGAAGACCAGAAAAGTGATATGCATTGAACCATACAAGACGGCAAAGCAAGACCTCTGAGTTGGAGGGATTTCATGGGTCATCTTTTTTCAATTCATACCAAACAAGAATTCACCATGCAAAGTATCTGATATGTTTGCTCGTATATCTCCAATCATATTGGTCGGAATTTTTTTTTCTTACACCAAAGTTTTATTTTTCTTTCTGAAGCTTCTCTCTCTTTTTTATTTTTATTATTTTTGTTTGTTTTTTGTTTTTTTTGTTTGTTTCTTTGGGTTTTTTTTTTGCAGCTTCTCTTAATTCAGTACAAGATGACACTTGTTATTTTTGACTACCAAGTTACACTTACTGAGTTTTTCTGACATGTGGTCTGTGATTAATATAATCACAGGCGATTTCTTGGTCAACTCCTTAAATTCCAATTCAATTCTACAAGCATTCTTGAAGTACTCACTAGGTGCAAATTATTGGAGATGCAAAGACAAACTACAAGACATTCTTCTAATAGAATTCATTCTACTTGCAGAATATTTTAAGAAGTTTAGGATTTGAATATGTGGCTTCACTGGCAGAACAACTTCAATTTATAGCCTGAAGTTGTGCAAAAGGCACTGAGATTTGAAGTGACTTGTCTGAGGCCAAAACAACATCTTATTGGACTTTTCTGTAGTTTTTGAAGAAAAGTAAGTACTCTTAATATATGCTTTTTTTGTAAAGAAGGTAAGTTCTGATGAAAATCAAGGACCAAACAGATAACTAGAACAACCTTTATTGCTAATCACAAGAGGAATAGAAAATAGCTGTTACCAGGGACAAACTTATTACATGGTCATCATGCTTGTAATGGACAGCACAATGGGATGGGAGAACTAGAGATAGGAAGAGGGGATCTCAATCATGCATGCTCTAGCCCAAGGTTTCTCTTTCAAAATTATACATTATTTGAGACATAGACACATTATGATAACAATGGGAGATAGCCCTATTACTTAATGATTAAGGAGTAATTTTTTTCCACATAAAAAGGTGAACTTATCTGTTCTGCTATATGCTTGTTTTAAAAACTGAAAAAGATTTATATATTGGGGAATTGAATAAGCATTTATATAGCACTTACTATGAAACTGAAGCTGTGCTAAATACTTTTTATAAATATTTCACTTGATTTCACAGCAACTCTGTGAGATAGGTGCTATTATTATCCTCATTTTACAATTAAGGAAACTGAAGTTAAATGTCTGGCCTAAGCTCACAAAGCTAGCAAGAGTCTGAGGCCAGCAGAATTAAACTTAGATTATATTGGTTCAGCACTCTATCCACTGCATAAGTAATGATTTCTTATATGAGGGAATAATTTGAGCATAATGTGAATTTTATGTTTACCTGTATGATTTCATTCCCCAAAAGATAAAAAGAGGACAATGAGGCTTTCCTATCCACATCTAATATTAAAATTTTCATCATATTTGAGATAACTTTTCACTTTAGTAATTCAAAATGACTCTCAAACTGCAACCCTATGAATATTCACTTCCAGAAGTCAACTTCCAGTCTTTTTCAAGGTAAAGTGAAATATTTATTGTATAACTTACAACATAGTGGTAGCATGAGTGACAGAGGTTCTGGTCTGCACCCATAAACTCCCTCTTTCCCATCATTTTCTGAGAAGGCTATGGCCTCTGATTTGCCAAAACTGCTTTCTCACTCCAAGCAGTCATTTTGCCAGCCTGGGCACAAGTTAAGGAGCAATCTGAGGCTATAGACAGGTGCTGCCACTATATTATTGTTGTATTTATGTATAGCCCATGGCTCAAAGCATAATTTGAATGATATTCTCTTCATTGTTGAAGACTGATTATTTAATGTTCTCCTCTTGTATGTGATTTAGTTAGTGAGTGCTAGAAAGAAGAAACATCTTGGTCCTTTGGCTTCCATCTTCAAAAGAGAACGCCGAAGTTTCTAGTCACTCTTCAGGTCCCTGAAAGGACAGTCATACATCCAGGTCTCAGTCCTCTGACAACATTCTACAAGTAGAATGAATTCTGCTAGAAGTTTGTACTTTTTCTATGCATTTCCAGTATCTTGCACATTGTAAGTACTTCAGAAATGCTTGTGGAATTGAATTGGAATTTATTGAGTTGAACAAGAAATCAACACATTTTATTAATTGCAGATCACATATCAAGAAAATTCAGTAAGTGTAACTTGGTAGTCAAAGGAAGACCAACAGACAATGGAGTCGGTCTTTGTCTTATCCCTATCCTCAAGCTTGCTACACAAGAGATTTTGGGGAATCTATTTATGGTTGAGATCTAGTTTATCTGAGTTATTTCAGTCCCAATGAGAGGGATCATTTGCTCTGCCTTCTCTGATACATATTATCTTTTATATACTTTCTCTGATTTATTTTTTTGGTATTGATTATCCTAAATGTATTTATTTGCTAAACTCATGTATACTCATTGTAGAATTAGCATCTGGCAAGAAGAGAACCTAGTCTTGGATATTTAGCTTGCAACATTCCTTTGCCATTAAGGGATAGCAATGAGGGATAGCTTGAATCTAAAATTTATTTCCTTACATTAACAATATTTAAGGGGGCAGATAGAATTCTTACTTAACACCTCCTCTTCCTAAGGAGAACAGAATAAACTCAAACTCCAGTTCCCTCTCAGAAGGAATAAAATCTGCCTTTGTAAAGACAAAGACTCCTCTTTGTCTCCTATATCTCATCATCTTCATGGGTAAAACAATACATAAACCTCCATTCTTCATATACCATTCTTCCTTTAACATTCTACATATAGACACTATTCTGTCGAAAATGTAAAATTATATGATGCCATTTTATTAGGTTCATTTTTTTATTGTCACAAAGATTTTTATTATTTTGCTCTTAATTTTATTTTTCAACAAGTTCTCTGATTTTATTGAAAATAGTTTTTGTTAAAATATCTATCTCATTATAGCAGACTGTATCCAGAAAAAATAAACAAGTAAATGAAGAATTCATATTGTCTATATTGAGTCATGCAACATCCAATTAAGAAAGACCTTCAATGCATATATCTATCAAAGGTACCATGCTGAGAATGTCATAGGACATGTTGGATAGGATTTCATGTGGAAAACATCACAATCTTTTAAGTGGCCCAAAGTTGTAGATATTTATTTACCTGCGTGACTATGAGTAAGTCACTGATTCCTCTGTCTGCCTTAGTTTCCTTATCTTTTCAGTTATTGTGAGAATAAAATGAAATATTAATAAAGCACTTAAGAGCTATATAAATTGTATCAATTGCTAAACTTGTAAAACATCTTTTGTTTATTAATTATTTCTCACTGAACCCTTATCCTAACTTATTAAATAGTATCTACATAATAAAACAGAGAAATTCTTTTTCTATAAGCTTTTGTTTATTTTTCTCTCTAACTCACCACCTCCACTGTCCCACCACCTATTTCCAAATTTTACATGAACACAACCAGTGTTGTTGTTGGGATTGATTAAGAATGTTACCAACAATAAAACAAAGACAAGGACCTTTGAAATATGTCAGCTGTAAAAAGAATGATATCAAAATCACCTTCAATCAATTATTACAATTAATAATTTTTTTTAAATTCTGGAAATACATTCCCATCTTATGGTTCTCTCATTTGTTCTAAAAATTCCTTTTGATGTTTTTTTTTCAAGATGGGGCTAGATACAATTTTCTCAGTACAGATGTTTTTAGTCCTTTTTCTCTGTTCTTTCTTCAGCAGACACAATAAACTGTCACACATTAATCATAGTTAAATTCTCAATCTATTTATTGACTCCTTGTACAGCAAAAATACATTTTTTACTATCTGAAATTTCTTCTCCTTTAAAAGAAATAGTAACTACAACTATTAACCTCTGTGGGAAGCTAATAATTTCTGTGGGAGAGGCTATTGGAGATGAAGTAGTAAGAAATGTAACTCCTTAAAAATATAAAATTTGTCTTTCCAGGCCACAGAAATCACCTTTGCATATTGTTAGAGAAAATAAATTAATAAATACTCTCTTCCAGAGAATTATGTAAATTACAGAATCTAATTTACTTTAGATAAAAATTATTTAATTTTGTGCTTTATATCTCAAGCATCTGGTAAAGTACCTGGCAGTATTAAGCACTTACTAAATTCTTGTTGATTGTGGATTCTCCTGAGAATTAGAGTATACAAAGTTAACTTGTCAACTGCCATAACTATTCATAGTGATGTATTTCTTGAACTTTAAATGCATACCAAACATGTCTATTTCCTTACATGTTGCCCTTGTATGAAAAATTCATTTAGAAAGTAATATCTGGGCCTAGACCTGTGATTTCAACAATTTTTAAAGTTCCCAGTGTGAAAACTCCCCCACCTAATATAAATTGATGGCTTGCCTTTCATTTATAATTTTAGTTTGGAATGCTCTGATAGATTAAGAGATTTGATCATAGTTGCAATGCTAGTTAATGTGTCATAGAGAGAACTTTAACTCTGATTTCATTGACTCCAAGTCAAAACCTTTATCTACTATTCTGTAATGTTGCTTCTCTGCTTGTACATGTCTGCTTATAATCTATAAACATAAATAATTCAGATTATCTACTTATGAAGTAACTGTTTTCTTTCTATTTTGACAGAATATTGTCTGCAAAGGGCCCAATCTCTTCATAGGGATGGATAATCTATCTTTGATGAGCAAAATTTCTAGCCTCCACTAAAAATGCCTCCTTTCAATAACACTGAATTCCACCCTGTCTACTTCTTGCTGCTGGGCATCCCAGGACTAGAACATTTCCACATCTGGATTGGATTCCCCTTCTGTTTTGCTTATCTAGTTGCAATCATGGGCAATATCACTATTCTGTTAGTGATCAAGAGTGAACATAATCTTCACCAGCCCATGTTCTATTTTCTGGCTATATTGGCCATGATTGACTTGGGTTTATCAACAGCCACCATACCTAAGATGTTAGGCATATTCTGGTTCAATCTACAAGAGATCATCTTTGGAAGTTGTCTCACACAGATGTTCTGTATCCATATGTTCACAGCCATGGAAACCATTATGCTTGTGGCCATGGCCTTTGATCGTTATGTGGCTATCTATTATCCACTTCAGTACAGTATAATACTCACAAATAGGGTTATTGGCATTATAGCAGTGTTAGCTATTTTGAGAAGTTTGTTAATGGTGGCCCCACTTGTTTATCTCCTTCTTCGGCTGCCTTTCTGTGGGCACCACATCATTCCTCATACCTACTGCGAGCATATGGGCATTGCCCGGTTGGCCTGTGCTAGTATCAGAGTCAACAGCATATATGGGTTGGTAGATATTTCTATCCTATTTTTGGATGTGATTTTAATTGCAATATCTTATGCCTTGATTCTGTGGGCCGTTTTCCAACTTCCTTCCTGGGATGCTCGATTCAAAGCCCTTAATACCTGTGGTTCTCATATCTGTGTTATATTAGCTTTTTATTCCCCAGCACTTTTTTCCTTCCTTACTCATCGCTTTGGCAAAAATGTTCCTCAATACATCCATATACTCTTGGCCAATCTGTATGTGGTTATACCCCCTAGCCTCAACCCTATAATCTATGGAGTCAGAACCAAACAGATTCGTGAGCGAGTATTTCGAATTTTCAGGAAAGATTCACAATGAACAATAAGATAAGAGGAAAAAACCTAACCCTGACTTCTTTTTTGTCTCTCTCTGTTCACCTATTTGAAACCCTCCCTTCTGTGATTTTCCTGCTAAATTAATAGTCTTACCAAATATTATATATACCTAATTTTCTCAGTTTTTTTTTTAGTAGTTCTCTATTTTATTAAGTCTATTTTTTTCCAGGCTTGTATTATCCTACTTGTAGGTTGCATTTTATATTCCTAATAATTGCAAGGCATACTTTAGTGGAGACTGTTATATTGAATGGGCAATAAAAAAAGAATAATGTGATTTTTACAATATATATTTTTGAATTAGCAAAAATATATTTTACTTCTCTCTTGCTCTCCATCTAGTGAAAAAATAAAACAAAATAAACAATGAAAAACAACAACAAAGTCTTTAAAACAAATATGCATAAAACAAATTGTTGAATTGTTCATAGCCTCCAATCAATATACCTCACTCTTCATTCTGGATCCTATTTAGTCTGTATTATGGGATGGGGATCATGCTTAATTATCTCTCTTCTGGTACCAGAGGTGTCATTTTTAAAAAATCAGTGTTTTAAATCTTTAAACATTATTTATTTATTTTATCTTTATTGTTTATTTTATTATTGATTTATTTATTATTTTCTTTTATTATTTATCTGTTTTATGGTTTTAATGTATAAATTGTTCTTCTGTCTCTGCTCACAACACTCTACATCCATCTATTCATAATCTTCCCAGTTTTTTTTTAAACTATAATTTTCATTGTTTCTAACAGCAGGATAATTTTCCATTATATTCATTTTCTATGCATTATGCAGTCACCCCCCCCATTGGTGAACACACTTTAGTGGAAATAGTGGATGTAAATATGTTTGTATGTATAAGTCTTTTGTGTTTGTTTTTATATTTTTAGATTATAGACCCAAATAGTAGTAATGCTAGGTCAAAAGACATGTACAACTTAGTAACTTTTGAATATAGTTCTAAATTGTTTCTGTAATGGTTAAACCAGTTCACAGCTTCACCAATAAGGCATATATGGATTGATTGGAAAATGATTTACATACAAACATATTTATAGAAATTCTATTAGTAGTGGAAAATAATAGGAAATAAAGGAAATGACTATTGATTGAGGAATGGCTTGACAAGGTCTGATATATGCTTGAGAGGGAATCTTATTGAGCTATAAGGAATGATAATCAGGGAGTTTCAGAAAAGCCTAAGGATACTTATATGAACTGATTCAAGATAAAGTGAGTAGAATCAGGAGAACATCATACATTTGTAACAACAACATTATAAAATGATCAAATGTTAAAGACTTAAGTATCCTAATCAATGCAATGATCTTTGAGAAATCTGACAAGCTCTGAATACAGATTGAACCATAATTTTTTCACTTTCTTTACATTTCTTGCTTCTAATTAACTAATATATAAATGTTGTATATGATTTCACTTGTATAATGACATTATATTATCAGCTTTTTCAATGAATGCAGAAAAGGTAGGAAGGAGGGAAAGAATTTAGAACTTAAATATTTAAAAATAAAGACTAAAAGAGTAAAAAAGGGGGGGGGAAAGGAAAGGGCTCATAATTGAAAAAGAAAACCTAACAAACAAAATGTTAGAAGACTTAACAACAAAAACAATTGTGTTTAACTCCTTAACAAAAGAAGAAAAAAACAGAAGAATCAGACAGAGAAAAGGAATAGATAAGGAAATCTCTATAGATAGAGAAATGGATAACAAATTGGATGTGGTGGTAATGAGGGAGAGGAAAAGAGATCTAGAGGACTATAGTTGCTTTTAATAGACCAAAAAATAACAAAAACAAAGTATTGTTCCATGGAAGAATTAAGGGTTTACTGTATGCCAGACATTGTGCTAAATGTTAGAAATAGAAAACAACAGACAAAAAAGTCTAACCCAGTTTATAAGATCTCATACTTTACTGGAGGTGACAACAGGAAAATAACAATGTAAAATATAGATATAAATAATAGATATAGACGTAGACATTAATATAGGTGGTAACAAAATTGATATATAAAAGGTAAGGGGAAAATTAGCTTAAATTTCAGAGAGAGATCACTAGCATCAATAGCAATAAAGAAACGGATAACTGAAATGTTTTAAAAGTAAAACTATTAATTATTTGATCAGACCAGATGGACTTGACTGAATATAGAGGTGACATGGTCAAATTTTTGCTTTAGGAAAATATATGTGACAGTTGGAACATGTGAAACATTTAATAATTGCTTGTTGATGACTTGGAGTGAAGAAGACAAGGAAGAAGATAGGAAGACTAATCAGAAGGTTATTACAATAACCATGGAATGAAGAAAAGGAGACCTGAGAAAGGTCAGTGGCATTCAAAAAAGATAGAATGTATAAATGAGAGATTTTAGAAAGTTTAAAATAAAAGGATAGGCCAAGAGATTGGAAGGGAGGAAAGATGAGAAAAATTGAGGAGTTGAGAATTATCTGTAGGTTTTGGGCCTGGATTATTAAATATTAGTATACTCAATGGTAGAAGGAAAAGTAGGAACAGGGAAGGGATTTAGGGAAAATAATGAATTTAGTTTCAAATATGTTGAATTTAAGATGTTTATGGCACAAAGAAGGATGAATCTGAAGATATGAAATAGGAGGGTAAGGAAGAAATTGGGGTTAGACAAATAGATGTGAAAATTATTTGTATAAAAATGTATATGGAATCCATTGGATTTAATTATATTGCCAAGTAAGATAACATGAAGGGAAAAGAGAAGCAGACTATGAACAGTGCCTTGGGAGACATCCAGACTGAAAAGGAGTACTATGACAAAGAGGAGAATGAGAAGGAAACAGCATCACAGAAAAATCTAATGAGATAAAGCATCAAAAAGAAGGTGATTGACACTGTCAAAAATAGAGGGGTTAAGAGAAATAAAAATGTTAATTCAGGGGAAAAATTATAAAAGAAAAAATGCCTTAGACTAATCAATATTTTTAAACTATTTAAAAGAACTAGACAGTATAAAATTGGAATATTGCTATAGTATAGGAAATGAGTTGGTAGAGTTAGAAAAATATGAAAAGCTATGGACTTTATGAAGAAAAAGATTATCCACTGTTAGAGAAATAGAGGGCAAACAAGCATGATATGGTTTTACATAGATACATATGAATGTATATGCATATGTGTATGATTAAAGATATCTAAATATAGCATATATATGTGTGTATATGTAATTTATATGCTTGTGTATATAGGTATAAATATATATATATATATACACAATCTCCATGTTTAATTTATAATATTCTTGGGGGAGGAGTGGAGGAAGATAAAAAAAGAAGAATGAAATAAAAAGTGTACAGCAAAAAAACAAAAAAAATCTACAGTGAAGGATGGAATAGATGGAGGGTTCTGAACACTATGTATTTATCACATAGACATTCTTGAAAGTGGAAATTCCTTGCTTTATAGTTTGAATCTTCTCATCTTCTATTGTGAATACAGCAATTTTAATTTTCCAATTTTTATTTGTTTAAAACAAATAGATAAAAAAGGAAAAACAAATAAATGGAGAAAAACATATACTTAACTGATAACTTTAATTGTCAATACATTCAACAGCTCAAGAAAATGAAAGATAATGATGAATTGGATACAAAAACAAAACTATAATAATTTGCTTACAAGAAACACAACAAAAGCTGAGACATGCACAAAAGAAAATTAATAAGCTGGAACAGAATTTGTTGCACTCTAGAATTGTTGCTGTTCTTGAGTGGTTTTAAGTCATGCCTGCATCTTTATGCATTAAATAAATTCTTCTCAAAGCAAAAGTTGCAAAAATGTAATAAAACAAAGAAAAAGTTTACAAGGGCAAAAAAATGAAACAACATGTTACTGAAAGGAAGCAAAAACAAACAAACAAAATCAATATTAAATATTCTCCAAATAATTTCTATTCTAAATATATAAAGAGAAATTTAATTGAATTACAAGAAGACACAGACAGTAATATAATTGTGGGAAATTTATTATCCATTTCTCTGTCTGAAACATTATTCAACAGAAAGATAAACAGAGATGAAAATCTATAATTGAATAAACTGATGGCAATTTAAGGTAAAATTATTGTGGCATTTCATAAATGGGACCTTTAAAACATATATATATTTCTTGACTTCAATTAGACTTTTTAAAATGAAAATTGACCATATATTAGAGCACTGAAATATTATAAGAAACAAAAACATGCAGAAATCATAAATAAATATTAAAGATTTATCACAATCAAAATGTTGTCATTTCAAAAGCACAGATATCTAATTGTCCCACTAATAACAGAAGCTAGTACTTATTCAATTGTTTCAGATTTACAAGATGGTCTGCGATATTATCTCATTGTATGCTAACAATGGCCCAGAGGTCTTAAGTGTTAGTATTATCTTCATTTTATAAATGAGGCTATCAAGGCAAAGGTTAAATGACTTGCTAAGGTCACACAACTAGTATCTGTTTGAAGACAGATTTTAACTTAGATGTTTCTGATTCTATATCCACTGCTCTATCAATTATGCAAACTAATTGAGTTGTTCAAAGAACAAATTATGGAAACAATGAATAATGTATGGAGGAAAAACTGAATATTGGGAAAGCAACACAATTTTCTGGGATATAACTAATATACTCTTCATTGGAGATGCAGCTCAATGGCATAGTGAATTGAGTTCTGGGTCTCAAGTCTTTGTGAGTACAAATCTGACCTCAGATACTTAACACTTGTGCCACCCTGGACAAGGAAATGGCAAACCATTCCAGTGTCTTTGCAAAAGAAGAGAAAACCCTACATAAGGTCACAAAGAGTTGAACACAACTGAAAATAACTAAGGAATTACAGCAACAAAAGGTCTCAATGGAAAAATTGTATCCTTGAAAACTTACATTAAAAAAATAGAAGAATAGATGATTGTCAATTTTAATGCACATTTTAAAAATTGGAAATGCAACACATTAATTGCTCAAAATAAGGACAATGGGATACTGAAATTTTGAAACACACATAAACCAGAAACAAAAAAAAGTATAAAAATGACAAATGAAACTAAAAAATGTTTCTTGGGGAAAACTAACAAAATGTATAAATCCTTATCCAACTTGATTAGCAAAGAGATCACAGAAAATCAAATCAATACTGTTATGCCACAGTCTCCTTGAGCTGTTCTACCTCAGTTTCCCTGAACTAGTTTTCCCTTATTGTACTGATCGAGTTTCCCTGAATTGTTCTATCTCAGTTTCCTTAACTGTTCTGCCTCAATCCCCTTAAGTTGTAAAATCCTTTAGTTCATTAAGACTGAGGACCATTTGCTCTTAGGTTATAAATTGTCAATGGGAGACGAGGAGCAGATCAGACATCCTGGCTCCTAGCTCCTTCTGCCTTCAAAGAATTTGTGACACTGTCCCTCTAAAATATTCCAAGAGATAAGACCATCCCAGATACTTCAATTGATATGCTTACTTCTGTTTATTCAAACATCCTGACTCTGGTTTTCAGTAAGACTTTATTGTTCTCCCCATCCTGACAGAACCAAACAGTTCTGTAAGAACTTTTCCTGCTCTTCTTTTCTTTGTTTGAAAGCTATAAAAGGGTTTGGCATTGAATACTTTGAGACAAGAGTCCTGTCCAGACAATTAAACTCTCCAATTAATAAAATATTAAAAATTCTAATTTCTATCTTGCCTTAGTTTCTTTGGCATTACAATGCAACAAATTAGCAATTCTATGCTAAAAAAAATGAGGAAAAATAGAGAATGGGACTCCTTTAAAAAGTTAGAAATACCAAACTCTCAGTGATACTTTATACTTGATCAAATGATAACAAGCTTGAAAATGAAAAAAAAACCAGCACTCCAAAACCACAAAACAATTTTGCAAATTCATGCAAAGCATGAACCAAAGGAACATGTATGAGAAGACATTCCTATCTTTTGCAGATAAATGTGGAACATTGCAATTTTTTCATCTTTAGTTCTAAGTATAGATTAGTTTTCCCATTTTTCTCTTTTTTTCTCTTAAAAATGTAAGTTGATAAAAATATATGAACCGACAGTTTTAAGAGGAAAAAAATCCAAGCAATCAATAGACACATTAAATACATTCTATCATTAATAATCAGGAAAGTGAAAATAAAGAACTTGGAGTTTCTCCTTACCTTAAAAAGAATGAAAAAGTCGACAAATAAAAAGTGAAAATAACAATTAGAGAGGTTGTAGGAAAACAAATACATTAATGATCTTTTAGTAGCACTGTGAATTGGTCAGTTATTTTGAATGCAATTTATTACTGCTTGCAAAAAAAAAACTATTTTACTGTGCATATCTTTTGACTTAGTGATACTACTATTAGATCTCTATTTCAAAACTATCAAAGAAAGGAGAAAAGAAGTTAAATACAAATCTCAGGAAACTTTTTTTTTTGTAGTGACAAAGATTGGCAAAGATTGTACCCATCAATTAGGGAATGGATGAAATAGGTATAGGGATGTGAAAGGACACTACTGTTCTGTAAGAAATGAAAATGGAAACTGTTTCAAATAAGTTTAGAAAGACATGTACTGTTGCAGCAAAGTGAACAGAATCAGTGAAACAAAATGTACAATAAGAACAATATCATAAAGACAAGCAACCTTGAAAGACTTGGAAACTCTAAATGACACACTGATCAACCACAATTCCAAAGTACTCAGGATGAAATGTGCTGCTCACCTCCTGACAGAGAAGTGTTAGATTCAGGATACAAATTGGTATATGTTTTCTTGGATGTGACTAAGGAATGTTTGTTTTGTTTGACTATACAAATGTTTATAAGATTGATATTGTTTGCTTGATTTCTCAATGGCAAGAATGAGGAGAATTAGGAGAAGGGAAAAGAGGGAAACTCTTCATTTGAAACCAAAATAAAAATTAATTTAAAATTGCTTGTATTGCATTTAAAATTCTGGTTTAAACAATTGTTTGTTTAAAAAGTAACTAAAATATCAATATACATTTTAAATATACCAAAGCTGAATACTGAGGAAGCAAAAATAGTCCCTGTCCTAAAGGAACTAGTGTTATACTAAAAAGAAATAATATTCATAAATAAATAAATAGATTTATAAATAAACATTTGGAGTTCTTCATTTCATTAAAGGCTCAGCTAATAACTTTCTCAATAAGATAAGAAATTTTAAAAGGATGTCTGTTAGGCCCACTATTATTTAATATTGTTCTAGAAATACTAGCTATAGAAATAAGAATGAGTGGATGAGAACAATTTGTTCCAAAGGCCATCAAGGTGGCTAAAGCAGGTAGTTTCAAGTATCTAGAGATTGTTTAGATATCAGAATATCCAGTCATTCTGACTCACCACTGGACTTAGATTAGAAGAATATTGGAAGAGAGAGGGAGTCTGATAACTTTGTGCCACTCTACCTTTCTTACATCTAATTCAGATGCAAAACAACACAACAACATGTGAGAATTGCATGATAAAGAAATCTGATGATAGAAAAAGTTAATGACGAATGTTGAAGAGAATGGGGGAAAACTGAGAAACTAATAAATTGTTGGTGTAGTTGTGAACTGATCCAGCTTTTCTGGAGAGTATTTTGGTACTATGCTTAAAGGGCTATTAAACTTTGCATGTCTTTTGATCCAGCAGTGTCTCTACTAGGTTTGCATTCTAAAGAGATCAGAAAAAGAGAAAAGGACCCACTTGTACAAAAATGTTTGCAGCAGCCTTTTTTTTTTTTTTTTTTTTTTTTTTTTTTTTTTTTTTTTTTTTTTGCAGTGGCAAGGAACTGGAAAGTTGGATGCCCATCAATTAGGGAATGTCTGAATAATTTATGGTATATGAATGCTATGGAATATTATTGTTCTATAAGAAATGATTAGCAGGATGATTTCATAAAGGCCTTGAGAAACTTATATGAACTGATGCTAACTGAAGTAACTAGAACCAAGAGAACATTGTACACAGCAGCAACAAAATGATGTGATGATCAATTGTGATGGACTAGGCTCTTTTCAATAATGAGGTGATTCAAGGCAATCAAGTGTCCCAGTTTTCCCACATCCTCCTCAACATTTATCATTATCTTTTACTGTCATCAAATTTCTTTATAGTCCAATTTTCACATAGTGTTGTCTTGACTTGCATGTGAATTGAATTTAAGTGTGAAATCAGTTCAACCAGACTTGGGTCTTCTTTCATTTATATACTCTATAATCTGTGAGCTAGGCACTTTGTTTTGCAAGACTCACTTTTTTAATCTATACAATAATATCATATATATGTATATATATATATGTATATATATATATATATATATATATATATATATATATATATATATATCTTTTCAACAATGAGGTGATTCAAGTCAATTCCAGTAGACTTTGGAGAGAGCCATCTGCATCCAGAAAGTGTACACTGGGGACTGAATGCGGTTCACAATATAGTATTTTCACCCTTTGTTGTTGTCAGCTTGCTTTTTTCTTTCTTTCTCATTCTTTATTTTATTATCTGATTTTTTTCTTATGTAGCATGATCAATTTAGAAATATGTATTGAAGAATTGCACATATTTAACATATATTGGATTATTTGCTATCCATTGGAGGGGATGGGAGAAGAGAGGGGGAAAATTAAAATACAAGAATTTGCTAGGATGAATATTGAAAACTATCTTTGCATGCATTTTTAAAATAAAAAAAATTTTTAAAATCTGAGTGCTGGAGAATCAAAGCTTTCAAACTGTTGGAGAATGCATTTGTGAGTTCTTTGCACAGTAAGGAGATCAAATCAGTCAATACTTAAATAAATTAATTCAAGTTATTTATTTGCTGAAATTTCAAATGCTGAACCTAAATTTTAACTGCCTTGGTCACATACCTTGAACAGGACTTAATGAAAAAAAAAACTTGATGTTGAGAAAGATTGAAAGCAAAAGGAAAAGAAGACAATACAGATGAACAAGAACTGATTTCTATGATGGGACATTACTTTTCTTTACATATGCATGGGTAAATTTTTTTACAACATTATCCCTTGCACTCACTTCTGTTCCGACTTTTCCTTTCCCTCCTCCCACCCTCTCCCCTAGATGACAGGCAGTCTTATACATGTTAAATATGTTATAGTATATCCTAGATACAATATATGTGTGTAGAACCAAACAGCTCTCTTGTTGCACAGGAAGAATTTAATTCAGAAGATAAAAAAATAACCTGGGAAAAAAACAAAACTGCAAACAGTTCACACTTATTTCATGAGGCATTACTTTTCAAGGGGGGAGGGAACGGATTTTTAGGTGTGTATCACCAGGTAAAGTTTTTCATTGGAATTAAAAGAATTGAAACAGAAGAGAGAACACAGCAAAACAGCAATGATATTCAGTCTTCCTTAACCTATGTTTAGCATGCATGACATCTGTAGGGGATTACTCAGTTCAATGAACCTCTGCCTATTACTCTAAACCTGAGGGATTACATTTTTCTTCCATGGGGATTGAAGCTACAGCATAAACCATAATATTTGCCACTGAGGATTAGAACATAGAGCTCCAACAAGAACAGCTCACTATCATTTGTGAGAGGGATTCAAAGACTAAGGTGAGTCTGACCTGATCTTGGATTGGATAGGGATAAAAAAAAGGAATTTAGGTTCAGATTATTTAGGAGAAATATGAGAGAATGAGAAATACAAAGGGAATGAAAGTCATGAATGAAGAATTTGCTCATATAGCCATTCCAACAAACTGACTTCTGAAATTTGGTCTCCAATATCCAGTATCCATTTCATACATTCATATCCATTTATTCCCTTACTCAATCTAAAAATGGTGTGTCCATTGTCTTCAAAGGGGATTTTGCTTTTATTCCACCATGAGTTATTTGTTATTTGTCAGAATTAAAAACTGAGAAGTAATTTTTCTCAAGATGAGGAATAACAAAAAATAAAAAAAAAATCCTTTGATATAACTTGGAATAATAGCACAAGCCTGCTAATGACAATTATTGGAAGTGATTATCAACTCTTGTATGTATTACAAGGTCTTGGGCATCAGCTATAGGGAAATCTGTTTGGGGAGAATAAGTCAGCATAAGTTCAAGAAACATACAATTGCATATGTCTATGGGAGTGTGTATGTATGTAAAAACATCTCTAAATTTAAGAGCTGGAAGGGACTTCAGAAGTCAATTTACAGTGATATTTCTAAACATTTATCTGACTAGGTCATGATTCTGCTCAATGAAATCTATTGGCTCCTTAATGCCTTTAGACTCAAATATAAGCTCCTTTGTTTAGCTTTAAAAGTGCTTTAAAATCTGGCTGCAAGCTACCTTTCTAGTTATTATATCAATCATCTATCTTGAAGTATGCTACAGTCTAGTCAAATGGGCTTTCTGGTAGTTCTTACAAATGACGTTCTCCCCTCCATTTCCTTCGCAGTCTATGCCCATCCCTACAATGGACTTCCTCCTCAACTACTTCTCTTAGAACCTTTGCTATAAGTTCAGTTAAAACTTTTGTTTCTTGCTTTCATTTCTTACTTTCAGGATTTCCTCAACTCCCATGAATGAGCAATGCACTGAAAATCACCTTATATATATATATATATATATATATATATATATATATATATATATATATATATATATATATATATATATATATATATATATGTATATATTGCAATTGTATTTATTATTGTCTGCTATAGAATAGAAACTCTTGGAAGTCAAGAACCTTTGTATTATTTGTATTTTTATGTCTAATCTGGCCCATAATAGTGGCAATCAATGCTTCTTGTTTGATGGATTGGCCTAGGTGTGGATTAAACCAGCTTTTACCTGATATGGAGAACTTCTTATTTATGCAAAAATCAAGTTCATAGCTATTATTCATCCACTTGTGTGGTAACCCTTTTATCTGGAGTCTATATAAACACAGTGTCTAAATAATTTCCTTTATAATGATATGGAGCCTCCTATGGAGCAAGTAAATGCAGAAACTATATTTATAATGTATCTGTTATCCATGGTTTCTTAAAACACTTAATGCTACATAGAGATCAAGCAGGTAGTAGGATACTTTGAAAGCTCCCAAAACAAGGAAATATTGATAGAAGATAAGAAAAGGATAGTGTCTTAGGGAAAATGATTCCTTCCTCTGAGTTAGAAAGAATTGAGTTTAAATGTATTTCTATTTTTCAGGTTGTTTTTGTTTTTGTTTTTTTTCTTGGTAGGAGGAACGGTACCTCTAGAGGTCTTTTACTGGGAAGAGGAATCCATTTGTATTGATGAGAGCTAACAAGAATCAGGATGTCACTAAATAATACAGAATTTCACCCTGCCTTCTTCCTGTTGCTTGGGATTCCAGAACTGGAAGCAGTACATCTCTGGATTGGTTTCCCTTTTGGTGCTGTATATGTAATTGCACTCATGGGGAACCTTACCATTCTTTCTGTGATTCAGAAGGATCAAAGCCTCCATCAACCCATGTTTTATTTCTTGGCCATTTTGGCTACCATTGACTTAGGCTTGTCCACAGCTACCATTCCCAAGATGATGGGCATCTTTTGGTTCAGCCTAAAGGAGATTACTTTTGGAGGCTGCCTGACTCAGATGTTCTTCATCCATTTCTTCACAGTTATGGAGAGCATTGTGCTAGTAGCTATGTCCTTTGATCGATATGTTGCCATCTGCAACCCTCTTCGGTACAACACAATCCTTACCAATAAAATCATCGCCATTATTGCAGAGTTGGCTATCTTGAGAAGCCTATGCATGGTGACCCCATTAATATTTCTCCTACTGAGGCTTCCATTCTGTGGAAAACATATCATTTCTCATACCTATTGTGAGCACATGGGTATTGCCCGACTGGCATGTGCCAACATAAGGGTCAACATTATTTTTGGACTGGGAAATATTTCTGTCTTATTATTGGATGTGGTTCTAATCGCAGTCTCTTATGTGAAAATCCTTCATGCTGTCTTCTGTCTCCCATCACATGATGCTCGTATGAAAGCCCTTAGTACCTGTGGTTCACATGTCTGTGTTATCTTGTCCTTTTTCACCCCAGCATTTTTTTCCTTCCTCACCCATCGCTTTGGCCACAATATACCTCATTATATTCACATCCTTCTGGCAAATCTCTATGTGGTTGTTCCACCTGCTCTCAATCCTGTTATTTATGGTGTTAGGACCAAACAGATTCGTGACAAAGTGATGAATATCTTCCAGAAAAAATAGGAATGCTAATAAAGGAAAAAAAGGAAACCAGATGAACTCCATTGGATTCATACATGGTGGGATTCCAGTGAACTTTATTGTATAGTGAATAGAAGATTGATTTAGAATCAGAGAGACCTGGCTTCAAATCTTGTTACAAACACTTATTAATTATTTTATTCTAGGTAAATAACATAATCTCTCTGGTTTCAGATTATCCATCTATAAAGCAATAACAGTACCTATTTCCTAGAGTTTATTTATTTATTGAAAATCAAATGAGATAATACCTTAAAATGTAAGTTATTAGAGGAAATTCTCAATCAATTTAATGAGGTTATGGGCAGGTGGAGTTTGGAACTTTCAAAATGATCATAGTGTTTCTATAAAACTATTATGATTTTTGAAGTTCTTTATGTGATCATTACAGCAATCTTGGTAAAAAGGTGTTATTATTATCTCCTTTTTACAAAGCCAAAAAAGGACCGAAAAAAGTCTAGTGACCTATCCACTGTACCATCTAGTTGATAATCCATCTTATTCTCTTTATAGAGTATAAATATTCTGAGTGGCATTTTATTAGGAGGATAAAGACAACTAGTAAGTAAGACTGCTTTAAACTGAAAAGTTTGATGAGTTTTTTAGGAAGATGAACTTTTGTCTAAGTGGCAATTCCATACATGGACTAGTTTTTTTGTTTGGCTTTTCCCTTTGAGTCTCTTATCTATACTGCATTGATTAAGGCTTAGTGAGATTTCTCCCTAAGCACTGAGCACAGAAATATATTCTTCTGCTTTGGAAGATTGAAAAGTAACATGCAATCTGAATCTAATCTTTCTGGCCAGTCCTTTCCTAAAATGCCTAAATTCAAAATATGATCTGGCTTGGACTAAGGGAAGTAGTCTCTCCCTTATTATAAATATCCTTTTTCTTTTAATATAAGCTTGGCTTACATTAGAATTTTGGCTTCCATGTCACACCACACTTGGCCTGTATTTATCTTTTGGTATCATGACAGAGCCATAACTAGGAAACCTTGCTCTGGAAACCTTACTCTTTATATGTTTGAGGTAGGGCACTAGTACTGTGAATGGCAACATAAATATTGAGGAACTACTTTTTTGAAACAGTGGGGCAATAATTACTTTAGGAGAGCAGGAGCCTCGCTCCAGAATATAGATAGCCATTACTTTTATGGGAGTTGAAAATCTCTTCCACAGAGTTCTAGGAGATAGGACCCTTCTAGTAACAGTTTGAAGAAGGGGAACAGCAGTGTTATATCATGCAGAAGACCTTGGAGTAAAGTGTGTCAGCTCTGTTCTTGATAAAAAAAAAGAATGAATCTCTCCCCTGAGTAATCTGCAATCCTGTTTGCACACCTCTAGTCCTAGGAAGCTCTAAATCATAACCCTTTTCTTGTGGGATCACAGATTTTTTTTTTTATAATTCCCCACTTCTCTATGATAATTATATATAAACTCCAGATAGGTAACTGTTGAGCATCTCAAAGTCCTGTCTAAGAGAAAGGATCCCAAAAATGCAGTCAAGGTGATGAGACACTTATGAAAGTTCTGGGGGCAAAAGCCAACAGCTTGGATAGGGAATCACAGAAATTGATTGAAGAAAATAACTCCTTAAAAATAGAATTGGTGAAAGGGAAACAATCCGCTGAAGGAAATGTAAGGGCCCTTTAAATGGGCGGACACAGTGAATAATTTCTGTGGATATTAGGACTGCCCTTGGGCGGGATCCTGGCCATATTGAGATAGCTTCGTAATGGGTGACTCTCTCGCTGATTGGCTGTGTGTGTGACCTCACAGGCCCTATGTAAGCCCACTGCAGGCAGCAACCGCTCTTTTTAACCTCCTGCTGTTCACCCTGGCTCCCTAGCCTGGGTGGCCAAGCCAAGATGGGTAGCCAAAAGAGGTAAGGGTTTTGGTAGTGAACACATGGGTCTTCTGACCAGGTGTTCACCAGGGAACCAACAAGTCAGGGCATCAGTTAGGGCATTATGTGAGTAGGTATAATAAAGGCTTTTAAGATTACACGTGGCTGTTCTTGAGTGCGCTACCGGTTACTAAGCTATAGATTCAAGAGATTGTGGCCAGAGACCTTAGAAGGCCTCAGAGGAGGCGAGCCGGGTAGAGCTCACACTGCAAAGGACAGTGGTCAAAGGTGCTCTGGTGGGTCTAGGACAGACTAGTAATTGTAACTGCCAGGAGAGCACGTTACAAATGGCGCCCAACGTGGGGCATCAGGAATTATCAGGTTTTGAAAATATTTAATATTCAGAATTAAGATTCTGAAAGATCCGGTAGAAACGCCACTTAAGAGGGAAGACAGAGAAGCAATATGGACCCAGTTAAATCTGGGATCAGACTCAAGGACACAGCTGAACATAATGCTTATATCAAGAGGTTAAAGAGCCAGATGGAAGATCTTTTAACAAAGATCACCACTGAAGAACAGCAGGAAGCTTGTAATCAAGCTCCACAAAGGCTATCCCCACACCCAGTAAATAGAGCTAGGAGAGGGAGCAACCTAGAGCTAATGCGATTGTATGACAGTAGAGAGTATAAAATGCCACAGCAAGAGTTGCTGGAATTGCAGGTTAAACTACAGATGGAGCTAGAGAAAGAAGAAAAAGCTAGGTTACTACTGATAGAACAGGAAGAGTTCAAACCAGTGGCAGAAACTAAGGAAGGAAATAAACGAATCACATGGACTTCAGTTGTAGAAATTCTTCTTAGCGTTTTGTTGGTTTACCTTGTGCATTGTTGTTTTAAGGAATTTATTGATTACTCTTTCATTGAGAAGAAGTTTAGTTCTTTTTATGTGCAAAGCTCAGGTTTGATTTTAAATCAGCCTTTGGGGAATTTTCCAATTCTTCTTCCCTCTGCCTCACCTTCTTGGGCCAAGGGAGAAGGGGGAGGAGGAAAAGGAAGGGCGATAATATCATCAGCACTGCCCATTAATCCATTTAAAACTCCTGTGTCTTCATTTCAAAGGACAGGAGTAGGCTTTATGCCCCAAGGCAAAAAGGAATTGTGGGGTATTGAGTATAATCAGAAAAGTTTTGAAAATACAGTTCAGTTAATTTCTAAGAAACCTTACAGGGATAAGATCTTGCAGTTAGAGAGAGTGGAATTTTATACTTGTAAAACTGCTAGGATCGTCTTTGGAGAGTTGGAACTCCTCTTTTCTTACCTCGTGGATTTTCCACTTCCACAGGTGAGCTTGATTTCCCAACCCCCTACGGGTACTTATAAAACAGTGTTTATGTCTAGAATGGGTTGGAAAATTGCTGTTTTAATCACTAGAATAAATAGACAGTGTGTGATCTTTGACCCAGGAGGAAAATATCAGATTTATTGATTCACACTCCTGAAGTACAATTCGGTATCAGAAACTCAAACTTTGATTTTTAGGCAAAAGAATTCAGGGATATAGCCGAGTGTTCTTTTTTCATTAACTGTATGAGTGGATGTTTTAAGACCAATGGACATTATGGCTTCATTCCAATCTGGAGAAGCAGCTAGACATGTGATCAACCATTTTTCTATTGTAGAAATTTCACATGCATTTAAGACAGTTTATGGATTGGCTTACAAATATTTTTGCATTGAGTTTGACTTTGCCCATTCCATTGGCATTTCTTATAATCCTATTAGTAAAGTCATTACTGCACCGACTATCCCCAAGATCTTCTCTTCTAAACAAGAGAAGGGAATTTTGGGATATGTGATTGCTTACAATTTTTAAATTTTGATTTTACATTTTTAAACACTTTTGATTTTACATCTTCAAAGTATTTTGATTTTACATTTTAAAGTTATTTTGGTTTTATATTTTTAATCTATTTCGGTTTTACACTTTTAAATTATTTTGGTTTTACATTTTTAAATTCTTTGCATTTTACCTTAGCAATGCACTTCGGGCATACACAGAAAGTGCAGCTAAGTGACAGACTGACTTTTGTCTGACTTGTTAATCTTTTTGACAACAACTTTTGTTTCCACTGTGATGTGGAAAGGCCTGGATGGCATTTGGAAAGGCCCAAGTTGGGCCCCAAGTACATTCCTTCCTAGGTGCAGATCCAGCAGTAGAGTTCATCCCCACAAGAGACATTTGTAACCTGGGGATCCAAGAGAAGGACCAGACAACAGCCCAGAAGGACCAGCCAGATGTCCGAAGCCCTTCAGACGCTGATGGCAGCGATGCCCCTCCTGACCGAGACACCAGAGACACCAGACACAGTTCCAGTGTTGCAGCTGAAATGGACTGTTTTGGGTGATACGCAATATAAAGACTATAAATGGACAATGGGCCTGCTTGCTTCTCCCGTGGCTACTTGCCATATGGTGGCCTGGGAAGAGGCTTTGCCCTATGCTTTCTATTGAAGGACTATGCGTTTAAATTAGTGGGTGAAAAAACCAACACACCCACCTGCCATTGTTATTGAGACAATGTTACTGGACATGACTGCTTATGTGCACCTGTGAAACTAGAATTGTTCTAGAATTGTGAAAAGTGCAATAGAGAATTGTGATAAGCTAGAATTGCTCTAGGATTGTGAAAAGTGCAATAGAGAATTGTGATAAGCTAGAATTGTTCTAGAATTGTGAAAAGTGCAATTGAGAATTGTGATAAACTAGAATTGTTCTAGAATTGTGACAAGTGCAATTGAGAATTGTGATAAGCTAGAATTGTTCTAGGAGTGTGAAAAGTGCAACAGAAAATTGTAAGAAACTAGAATTGGTCTAGAACTGTGATAAATGTAACTAGAATTGTGACAACCTACCTACTGATATTTGTTAACTAGAATTGTGATGTTTTACCTTGTTGACTTCCCACCTCAGTGTTGACATCCTACCTCATTGGCATCCAATCTCTTTGGCCTATTATCTCGAGTATGACTTTGATGAATGGGTTGAACATTTGGGCCACTGTTGAGCCTGGTTCTCATTGTCATACTTCTGTTTACTGATCTGCTGCTTTGTACCTCCTTGGGCATAACACTGTCATCTCATGGATCAAGTGGACTATAGCTTGTGCTAAAAGTTTAGCTTGGTGAGATGTGCGGTTCCCGCAAAACAAGAGAAAGGGAATTGTAAGGGCCCTTTAAATGGGCGGACACAGTGCATCGGGAGATTGAGGCCCAGAAGTAATTTCTGTGGATATTAGGACTGCCCTTGGGCGGGATCCTGGCCATATTGAGATAGTTTTGTAATGGGTGACTCTCTCGCTGATTGGCTGTGTGTGTGACCTCACAGGCCCTATGTAAGCCCACTGCAGGCAGCAACCGCTCTTTTTAACCTCCTGCTGTTCACCCTGGCTCCCCAGCCTGGGTGGCCAAGCCAAGATGGGTAGCCAAAAGAGGTAAGGGTTTTGGTAGTGAACACATGGGTCTTCTGACCAGGTGTTCACTTGGGAACCAACAAGTCAGGGCATCAGTTAGGGCATTATGTGAGTAGGTATAATAAAGGCTTTTAAGATTACACGTGGTTGTTCTTGAGTGCGCTACCGGTTATTAAGCTATAGATTCAAGAGATTGTGGCCAGAGACCTTAGAAGGTCTCAGAGGAGGCCAGCCGGGTAGAGTTCACACTGCAGAGGACAGTGGTCAAAGGTACTCTGGTGGGTCTAGGACAGAATAGTAATTGTAACTGCCAGGAGAGCACGTTACAAGGAAAGATCATTCCAGGTATTTTTTCTGGTCAATCAATATTTGCTTACTCTCTATCTTGTTAGTTCAATTAATACCCAAACAAGAATTCATTAATAAAAATATCTGATAAGTGTTTGTTCATGCACCTTCAAAAAAGAAGATTCCTAATATTGACATTTTGTTTTAAAATGAATCAAATTGTTAGGAGGTTTTTTTCTTAAACCAAAGTTGAGTTTTCTTTTCTGTAAGTTCCTTTAATTCAGTTCCAGGTGACATATACTACTTTTAACTACCATATTAAGCTTACTGAGTTTTCTTTTTTTGGGGGGGGGTTTAAGGTTTAATTTTTTATTTTATTTTATTCTTAATTACATACAGACAAAACTTTTAACATTCTTTAAAAAAATTTTTTTTTGATTTCCATGTTTCCTTCCCTCCCTGCTTTTCTTCTTCCTTGAGAGGACAAGCAACTTGGTAAAGATTATATATGTACATGCAAAACATTTTCATGTTAGCCATGTTGTAAAAGAAAATGCAGACCAAACAACTCAAGAATAATAAACTTTAAAAAGTACATTTTGATCAGCATTCAGACTCCATTAGTTCTTTCTCTAGAGGTAAATAGCATTTGCCATCATAAGTCCTTCAGAATTGTCTTAGATCATCATATTTTTTTTTATTCATTTTTCCAAATTATACCCTCCCTCCCTCCACTCCCTCCCCCCCGTTGGCAGGTAATCCCATACATTTTACATGTGTTACATTATAACCTAGATACAATATATGTGTGTAAATACCATTTTCTTGTTGCACATTAATTATTAGCTTCCGAAGGTATAAGTAACCTGGGTAGATAGAGAGTAGTGCTAACAATTTACATTCGCTTCCCAGTGTTCCTTCTCTGGGTGTAGTTATTTCTGTCCATCATTGATCAACTGGAAGTGAGTTGGATCTTCTTTATGTTGAAGATTTCCACTTCCATCAGAATACATCTTCATACAGTATTGTTGTTGAAGTGTATAGTGATCTTCTGGTTCTGCTCATTTCACTCAGCAACAGTTGATTTAAGTCTCTCCAAGCCTCTCTGTATTCCTCCTGCTGGTCATTTCTTACAAAGCAATAATATTCCATAACCTTCATATACCACAATTTACCCAACCATTCTCCAATTGATGGACATCCATTCAACTTCCAGTTTCTAGCTACAACAAAAAGAGCTGCCACAAACATTTTGGCACATACAGGTCCCTTTCCACTCTTTAGTATTTCTTTAGGATATAATCCCAATAACAGCAATGCTGGGTCAAAGGGTATGCACAGTTTGACAACTTTTTGGGCATAGTTCCAAATTGCTCTCCAGAATGGCTGGATTCTTTCACAACTCCACCAACAATGTATCAGTGTCCCAATTTTCCCACATCCCCTCCAACATTCATCATTATTTGTTCCTGTCATCTTAGCCAATCTGACAGGTGTGTAGTGGTATCTCAGAGTTGTCTTAATTTGCATTTCTCTGATCAGTAGTGATTTGAAACACTCTTTCATATGAGTGGATATAGTTTCAATTTCATCATCTGAGAATTGTCTGTTCATATCCTTTGACCATTTATCAATTGGAGAATGGTTTGGTTTCCTATAAATCAGGGTCAGTTCTCTATATATTTTGGAAATGAGACCTTTGTCAGAACCTTTACTTTTAAAAATATTTTCCCAATTTGTTACTTCCCTTCTAATCTTGTTTGCATTAATATTGTTTGTACAGAAACTTTTTAGTTTGATGTAATCAAAATCTTCTATTTTGTGATCAATAATGATCTCTAATTCTCCTCTGGTCATAAATTCCTTCCTCCTCCACAGGTCTGATAGATAGACTATTCTCTTTTCCTCTAATCTATTTATGATCTCATTCTTTATGCCTAAATCATGGACCCATTTTGATCTTATCTTGGTATATGGTGTTAAGTGTGGGTCCATATCTAATTTCTGCCATACTAATTTCCAGTTTTCCCAACAGTTTCTTCCGAATAATGAATTTTTGTCCCTAATGTTGGAATCTTTGGGTTTGTCAAAGATTAGATTGCTATAGATGTACCCTTTTTTGTCCTTTGTATCTAATCTGTTCCACTGATCTACCGTTCTATTTCTTAGCCAGTACCAAATGGTTTTGGTGACTGCTGCTATATAATATAGCTTTAGATCAGGTACACTTAGACCACCTTCCTCTGACTTTTTTTTCATTAGTTCCCTTGCAATTCTCGACCTTTTATTCTTCCATATGAATTTTGTTGTTATTTTTTCTAGGTCATTAAAATAGTTTCTTGGGAGTCTGATTGGTATAGCACTAAATAAATAGATTAGTTTGGGGAGTATTGTCATCTTTATTATATTCGCTCAGCCTATCCAAGAGCACTGAACGTCTTTCCAATTATTTAAATCTGAATTTATTTTTGTGGCAAGTGTTTTGTAATTTTTCTCATATAATTCCTGACTATTCTTTGGTAGATGGATTCCCAAATACTTTATATTCTCAACATTTGTTTGGAATGGAATTTCTCTTTGTATCTCTTGCTGTTGCATTTTGTTGGTGATATATAAAAATGCTGAGGATTTATGTGGATTTATTTTGTATCCTGCCACTTTGCTAAAATTCTGAATTATTTCTAATTGCTTTTTAGCAGAGTCTTTGGGGTTCTCTAAGTATACCATCATGTTATCTGCAAAGAGTGATAGTTTGATTTCCTCATTTCCTACTTTAAGTCCTTGAATCTCTTTCTCGGCTCTTATTGCCGAGGCTAGAGTTTCTAGTACTATATTGAATAGTAGTGGTGATAGTGGACAACCTTGTTTCACTCCTGATCTTACTGGGAAAGGTTGCAGTTTATTTCTATTGCATATTATGTTTACTGACGATCTTAAATATATGCTCCTGATTATTCTAAGGAATAGTCAATTTATTCCTATACTCTCAAGAGTTTTTAGTAGGAATGGATGTTGGATTTTGTCAAATGCTTTTTCTGCATCTATTGAGATGATCATATGGTTTTTATTAATTTGATTATTAATATGGTCAATTATACTAATAGTTTTCCTAATATTAAACCAGCCCTGCATTCCTGGTATGAATCCTACTTGATCATAGTGTATTATCCTGGGGATGATTTTCTGAAGTCTTTTTGCTAATATCTTATTTAAGATTTTAGCATCAATATTCATTAAGGAAATTGGTCTATAATTTTCTTTCTCAGTTTTTGATCGACCTGGTTTAGGTATCAGTACCATGTCTTTGTCATAAAAGGAGTTTGGTAGGACTCCTTCATTCCATATTTTTTCAAATAGTTTATATAGCATTGGGGCTAATTGTTCTTTAAATGTTTGGTAGAATTCACATGTAAATCCATCTGGTCCAGGGGATTTTTTCCTGGGGAGTAGATTAATAGCTTGTTCTATTTCTTTTTCTGAAATGGGACTATTTAAGCAATTTATTTCCTCCTCTGTTAATCTAGGAAGCCTATATTTTTGGAGGAAGTCATCCATTTCACTTAAGTTATCAAATTTATTGGCATAAAGTTGGGCAAAGTAACTCCTTATTATTTCTCTAATTTCCTCTTCATTAGTGGAAAGATCCCCCTTTTCATTTGTAAGACTAACAATTTGATTTTCCTCTTTCTTTTTTCTGATCAGATTTACCAAAGGTTTATCTATTTTATTGGCTTTTTCATAAAACCAACTCTTGGTTTTATTTATTAATTCAATAGTTTTTTTTACTTTCAATATTATTGATTTCTCCTTTTAATTTTTGTATTTCAAGTTTAATTTTTGGTTGGGGGTTTTTAATTTGGTCTTTTTCTAGCCTTTTAAGTCTTAATATATGGTCAATTTTTGTATAGGATCCATGAACTGCTGAGAAGAAAGTACATTCCTTTCTATTGCCATTCAGTTTTCTCCAAAGGTCTATCATACCTAGTTTTTCTAATGTTCTATTTACTTTTTTAATTTATTTCTTATTTGTTTTGTGGTTTGATTTGTCTAAATCTGAGAGTGCAAGGTTGAGATCTCCAATTATTATAGTTTTACTGTCTATTTCTTCTTGCAACTCTCTTAACTTTTCCTTTAGAAAGTTAGATGCTATACCACTTGGTGCATATATGTTTAGTATTGATATGGCTTCATTATTTATGCTACCTTTCAGCAGGATATAGTTTCCTTCCTTATCTCTTTCAACTAGATCAACTTCTGCTTTTGCTTGATCTGAGGTAAGGATAGCTACCCCTGCTTTTTTGGCTTTATCTGAAGCATAATAGATTCTGCTCCAACCTTTTACCTTTACTCTGTATGTATCTCCCTGCTTTCCGTGTGCTTCCTGTAAACAACATATTGTAGGGTTCTGATTTTTGATCCAGTCTGCTATCCGTCTCCGTTTGATGGGAGCGTTCATCCCATTCACATTTACAGTTAAAATTACTAATTCTGTATTTCCTGCCATCATATTATCCCCAGATTATGCTTTTCCCCTTGACCCCCCTGAACTTTTCCCCAATATTTAATTTATAGACCCCCCTTGTGGCGTGCACCCCTCCCTTTTTTTAGTATCCTGAGCCCCTCCCTCCATGTCCCTTCCCTTATTCTCCTTTTCCTTTTCCCTTTTCCTCTCCCCCCTTTTAATGAGGTGATAGAGAATTCTCTGAAAAACAAATATGACAATTATTTACTCTTTGAGCCTCTTCTGATGAGAGTAAGATTTACACAATGTTTCTCCCCCTCTCTAAATTCCCTCAGATATGGTGTATTTTCTATGCCTCTTCCTGGGATGTAGTTTCCCTCTTTTTATCACTCCTTCTCCTTTTTCTGATACTACCCCCTTCCCTTTACTGCACCCCCCTTTTTTTCTTTTATATCAGTAAAATCAAATTATCCATGAGTACTTTCTATATACCCACAACAGAGATACAGTTCTCAAGGATTCTGTGTACCTTTTTCTGTTTCTCTTCAGTCTTGTGGATGTAGATCAAATTTTTTGTTTAAGTCTGGTTTTTTTCTTAGAAACATATGGAATTCCTCTATTTCATTGATTGACTATCTTCTTCCATGGAAAAAGATGCTAAACTTAGCTGGGTAGTTTATTCTTGGTTGCAATCCTTGATCTTTTGCCTTTCGGAATATCAGGTTCCAGGCCCTTCTATCTTTTAATGTGGAGGCAGCCAGATCTTGGGTGACCCTTATTGTGGAACCTTGGTATTTAAATTGTTTTTTTTCTAGCTGCTTGCAGGATTTTCTCCTTTGTGTGGTAATTCTGCAGCTTAGCCACTATATTCTCTGGTGTTCTTTTTTTAGGGTCTATTTCAGAAGGAGTTCGATGAATTCTTTCGACATCTACTTTCCCTTCTGTTTCTATTATCTCTGGACAGTTCTCTTTGATAATTTCCTGTAAAATAGAATCTAGGCTCTTTTTTTTGGTCATAGTTTTCAGGAAGTACAATTATCTGCAGATTATCTCTCCTAGATCTATTTTCCAGGTCTATAGATTTTCCCAGTAAGTATTTGACGTTATTCTCCAGCTTTTCATTTTTTATTTTTTTTGTTTTGTTTGACTGATTCTTGGGTTCTCAATGAATCATTCATTTCTATTTGTTCCATCCTGAATTTTAAGGAGTTATTTTCTTCCTTCACAGTTTTTAGTTCTTTTTGTAAATGCCCAATTTCATTTTTAAATGAATTATTTTGCTCTATTGAATTTTTTTCCATTTCCCTAATTTTTTTTTGAGAATTATTTTCTTTTTCCAATTCAGAAATCCTATTTTCTTGAGACTTTTTTATCTTCTTCAATTCAGAAATCCTACTTTCCTGTGATTTTTTTTTACCTTTTCTAATTCACAAATTTTGTTTCCCTGAATCTCCTGTAAATTCTTTATTTTTTCCAACTCCAATTTCAGACATTGTTATTCTCTATCATAGCTTCCCTTTCCTTTCCCCATTTTTCTTCAAACTCTCTTAATTTTTTAATAGTCTCTTCTAGGAGAGAGTTATGTAATGGGGGCAGGTATCATTCCCCTTTAGGCTGTTATCTGCTGACTCTCTGCTGTTAACTTCCTCGGGGTTGGAAACTCACTCTTTCTCTGTGTAGAATGAGTCAATGTTTTTTTTTTTTTTTTTTTTTTTTTTTTTTGCTTTTTACTCATACTTAAAAAATCTTTTGGGGTCTGTCCCTGGGGTAGGAAATTATTTATTTCTTTAGCAGCTTTCTCCCAGACTGGATGGATGCAGCGGCTCCTGTACCTGAGCTAAGAGAGAGCTCTGGGAGAGAGTTCCCCACCCCCTCCCTGGAAGTGCCTCACAGGTGATTAGCAGGATTGTGCTGTGAGGGCGCTGTGTCCTAGTGGCTTCCCTGAGGTTTAAGACCAAACAGTAAAGGCGATACAAAGCCCAGCCTATGCGTCATGGTGGGGCGTGGATGTCAGCAGCAGGTGATATGAAAAGCCCCTGCGCTCAAACTAGAAGTGTCTGCTCAGATACTGGGGTTCCTAGTTCAAAGGTTCCACTTCCCAGGGCTGAGTTCCACAGCCTCCAGCCAAGCAAGGCAGTATGAGTTACCTTGGGCTGTGTCCGCACGCTTTTCAATATCTTAACTGCTCCCAAGTGAAAGCCCGGACAGCCTAAGTTGGCCACACCCACAGTGCCGAGATCTGCTGAGTCACTTATGGGTGTTGGGGAGGTTCTAGTATCTAGTTTATATTTTAAAGTGGCTTTGATTTCTCTTCTGAACTGCTGTTTTATAAGCAGAGAAGAGTTAACAGCCTGTGCCAGATTTTTCTATCTCAGTGGCTTCTCTGATCCCAGAGCCCTCCCCAGCGTGATCGGTGCAGTGTGCCACCACCCAACCGTCTGTGCTGGCCTCTCTTCTTCCTCCCCTGGGAACCGACCTTTTCTGTTGAAACTCCAGATTCTCTTCAGCTTGTAAGTCGTGCTTCCAGTCCTTGTGGTTTCTATCAGTCCAGCGCTATTTTTTTTTTTTTTTAATTTTTTTTTATTATATATATATATATATTTTATAATATTATCCCTTGTATTCATTTTTCCAAATTACCCCCCCTCCCTTATTCCCTCCCCCCGACGACAGGCAATACCATACATTTTACATGTGTTACAATATAGTCTAAGTACAATACATGTGTGTGAATATCATTTTCTTGTTGCACAATAAACATTAGAATCCGAAGGTACATGCAACCTGGGCAGACAGATATTAGTGCTAACAATTTACATTCCCCTCCCAGTGTTTCTTCTCTGGGTGTATCTACCTCTGTCCATCATTGATCAACTGGAAGTGAGTTGGATCTTCTTTATGTTGAAGATTTCCACTTCCATCAGAATACATCCTCATACAGTATCGTTGTTGAAGTATACAGTGATCTTCTGGTTCTGCTCATTTCACTCAGCATCAGTTGATTTAAGTCTCTCCAACCCTCTCTGTATTCCTCCTGCTGGTCATTTCTTACTGAGCAATAATATTCCATAACTTTCATATACCACAATTTACCCAACCATTCTCCAACTGATGGACATCCATTCATCTTCCAGTTTCTAGCTACAACAAAAAGAGCTGCCACAAACATTTTGGCACATATATGTCTCTTTCCGCTCTTTAGTATTTCTTTGGGATATAATCCCAGTAGTAGAGTCCAGCGCTATTTTTGAGGCTGATTTATCTAATTGGTATTGAGGGAAGAAAGGAGCTTACACGGTCACGTGTATCTTCTCCTCCATCTTAGCTCCGCCCTGAAATGTCTCCTTTCAACAGCACTGAATTCCACCCTTTCTATTTCTTGCTATTGGGCATCCCAGGACTGGGATATCTGGATTGGATTCCCCTTTTGTTTTGCTTATATGGTTGAAGTTATGGGCAATATCACTATTCTGTTAGTGATCAAGAATGAACAAAGTCTTCACCAGCCCGTGTTTTACTTCCTGGCAATGTTGGCCACCATTGACTTGGGTCTATCAACAGTCACCATACCTAAAATGTTAGGTATATTCTGGTTCAATCTCCAAGAGATCATCTTTGGAAGTTGTCTCACACAGATGTTCTGTATCCATATGTTCACAGCCATGGAGAGCATTATGCTTGTGGCTATGGCCTTTGATCATTATGTTGCCATCTGCTATTCACTTCAGTACAATATGATACTCACAAATAGGGTTATTGGCATTATAGCAGCATTAGCTATTTTGAGGAGTTTGTTAATGGTGGCTCCACTTGTGTATCTTCTCCTTCCGTTGCCTTTCTCTGAGCACTACATCATTCCTCATACTTACTGTGAGCACATGGGCATTGCCCATTTGGCCTGTGCCAGTATCAGAATCAATATCCTATATGGGTTGGAAAATATTTCTATCTTATTCTTATATGTGATTTTATTTGGAATATCTTATATCTGGATCCTACAGGCTGTCTTCACACTCCCTTCTTGGGATGCCTGATTCAAAGAACTCAGTACTTGTGGTTCTCACATTTATGTCATCTTAGCTTTTTATTCCCCAGGACTTTTTTCCTTCCTTACCCATCACTTTGACAAAAATGTTCCTCAATACATACATATACTCTTGGCCAATCTGTATATAGTCATACCCGTTAGCCTCAACCCTATAATTTATGGAGTAAGAACAAAACAGATTTGTGAGCGAGTATTTAGAATTTTCAGGAAAGATTCACTGTGAATAGAGAAATCAGGGAAAAGAGGCTTCCTATTTTTTCTATCTGGTTTTACTACTTTAAAGCTCTCCTTTTTATGATTTTACTTTACTAATAACTAATGGTCCCAACACAAAATTTAATATATACCTTGCTTTTTCAAATATTTTTCACTTATTTCCTGTATCATTGTCTATTCTTCTCTACCAGGCTTTAACAAGCCTCTTATATTATTCTACTTATTTACTTAATTTTATATTCTATTTTATTTAGATTTATACATATAAATTTATGTCATACTTTGGAGAAACCTGCTATATCTACTAGGTGATAAAAGAAAATAAAGTAATTTTTAAAATACTTAAATAGCAAAAATATATTTTATTTCTCTCTTGTACCACATCAGATGAAAAACAAAACAAAACAAAAAATGAAAAACAGCAACAAGATCTTTATCACAAATGTACATAAAACAAATTGTTGAATTGTTCATTTCCAAAAATATATCTTATTTTACATTCTGAATCCATTTCCTCTCTCTCTAGGAATGGGGATTATTATTCATCATCTGTCTTCTCATATTATTATTGGTCATTTTAAAAGTCAATGTTTTTAAGTCTTTCCCAGTTATTTGTCTTTTCAACAATGTTCCTGATCTATCAGTTGCTTTTCTGGTTCTCTTCATTTCATGCTACATCATTTTAAAAATCTTTCTAGTTTTCTTTGAAAATATAATTGTTTTTTCCAACACAATATTTTCCCATTGTATACACTTAAGAAAAAATGTGCTCTTAGCTGCTAACTCTTTTTCATTACAAAAGAAGCAAATGTAAATATTTTGTTAAAAATAAGTTTTCCCTCATTGTTTTAATGTCTTTAAAACATAAGTCTAGTAATGGAGTCATTGCATCAGAGGGTATGTATAAATCTATAATTTTTGAATATGCTTCCAAATTGTTTTACAGAATGGCTAGATCAATTCAGAGCTTTACCAATAATACACATATTGTTTGGTTATTGTTAACTGTAAATTTCTGTGACTAATTATCACCTAAATTCTCTTTTTCTGTTCTATGAACAGTCAGACACATTTTTAATTCATCTCCTTATCTTTCTTTTTCATTTCCTTCCTACCTAATCAGTTGGTAAGTTTTATAAATCTATAAAACTATTCCTTAAGTATTTTTCAAACCTGTGATCCTTAACACCATCATTTCAATTACTACTGTTACCCTCTTCAGTTCACTCCCATTCTTTGTCAAACAGATCATATACAATATAATTTCTTTTTTTTTAATATAGCTTTTTATTGGTAAAACATATGCATGGGTAATTTTTGCATTCACTTCTGTTCCAACTTTTCCCTTTCCTCCCTCCACCCTCTCCCCTAGATGGAAGGCAGTCTTATACATGTTAAAAATGTTAAATATTCAATATAATTTCAAATATAATATATGCATACTTCCTGCTTCTAGATTACTTTTGTTCAACCTAAACTGTACTTTCCAATAATCTTTTAAACATATTGTTGTGATTATGGTACTATGTTATTAAAACAACCTTCAATGGGTCCTCTTTTTTTTTCCAAATAGAAAATTAAAATTCACTTTATGTTCAACATGTTATATACAAATTTGCATAATATCACACCCATACAGATTCAATTTAGTTAGCCTACTATAAGTTCCATGTTTTTAAATCTGCTCCTGTCTCTATGCCTTTGTTTATGTAGTCCTACATACCTCAAGTAAACTCATTTTCATTCTGTCTCAATCTGATGTTATTCTCTCTTTTGAATGCCCAATTATCAGATTATCTGGTTTTGCAACATGTTCATGTTTTGCTCTCCTAAAAAGTATAGGCTTTTTGAGGGTAAGAACTGTTTTATTTTCATCTTTATATCCCTAATATGTAGAACAGTAGCTTGCATTTAGTAGGCAATTCATAAATGTGTATTTAATATGATTGCATATGATTCTTCAAATTAAAATGAAATTACAATCATTAATGTCAATCATAAAGAAAAAAATATTAAACTTCTAGTATCATAGTAGTAAGAGATATGAAAAGTTATCAAATCTAATATGTAAGTGTACAAAAACATCTTCTAAAATAGTCCTGAAAAGGATTAATCTGCCTCTAATGGATATCTGAAGTGACAGTACATTTACTACCTTCTGACTGATCATTTTCCAAACTTGAATGCTTTTAATTTTTAGGAATTCTTTTCTTATATAAGTTCCCCTTATTTAACATTTTTGTAATTTGGTTTTTGAAAGAAACAGAGAATTATATTTGAGAAAAGAAAATTAACTTTTGTTCAAAGGAAAAAAATAAATTCTTAGAGAAGTAGGATATTGACTCTCATAGCAAAATGTGAAAGGAGGCAGAAAATATATTTTGATTAAGAAAAAACTGATAAAATCTAGGTGAAGTAAATGCCATTTTATAGCATTAAAATCTGTAAGACTTATAGAATGGAGAGAATCTATTTAAAGATAGAGAAGTGAATCAAGTGGCAGGACCATCCATTTTTCTATGCTCGTTTTCATGTAAAATTCATTTTCCATTGATTTAAAATTTTTTTTTAAATTTAAAAATTAAAAAAAATAAACTAGAGGTGAAACCTAGAGGTGAAGTAAAAGCAGGCACTCACTGGACTCTCCCTCAAACTGATCCAAATTCCTTTAAATAATAATGCTAAACAAAAAACATAAAAAGATGGAGTAGAAAAATTTCAAATGAAAGCAACTTAGAACATCAGCAGAAAAGTTCTGTGGAACCAAGGTGGAAGTCTAGCATGCAGTCCCAGTGCAGGCTGTGCCAGTGCAGCCCCAATCCCAGTCCCAGTTCTGTCTAACATACTGGCCTCAGCACCAGCAAAGCAAGAAGGAGTCTAGGGATATTTCAAACAGCAGCAGAACTGGTGATTTCTAGGCTTCTCAGACAACAGAGTTGACTTAGAAGGTTCACAGGAAAGTTTGTCAGTAAGATGAGAGGGGCCTGGGAAATCAATATAGCAGGAATAGGCATAATAAGTGGCTGTAGCAGGTTCCAGAGGGCTAAGCTCACAAGAGGTCTATTTACTAGAGCTGAGGAAGGATTCTGTTGCTTTAACATACCACATCTTACAGGCACAGAGGGGCAGGAACACTCTGAAAGTTGAGGACAGAAAATGACCATGTAAAAAGATCCAAAGAAGGGGCTCTGAAAATAGCTGCACAAATCCCCTGAAGCTTGGAACAGTGCTCCATCCACCCCAGAAACAGAGTCCTACTTAATAAAGAATTCAAATCTGGGTAATAGGCTAGGAAACTGAAGGAGCAACAGAAAAAGATTTTGATCATAGAAAGCTACAATGGAGACAAAGGAGATCAAAACACATACTCAGAAGAAGATAAGTTATCTTTTCTACAGCCAAAGTCTACCAGAAAAATAAAAATTTTCCTCAGACTATAGAGGAGCTCAAAAAGGATTTTGAAAATCAAGAAAGATAGAAGAAAAATTAGGAAGAAAATTGAGAATGGTGCAAAAGGAAATACAAAAAGCTAATGAGGAAAAGAATGCCTTCAAAAGCAAAATTAGGCAAATGGGAAAGGAGGGACAAAAGCTCACTGAAGAAAACAATCCCTTAAAAATTAGAAGTGAGCAAATGGAAGCAAATGACCTTATGAGGAATCAAGATACAATAAAACAAAGCCAAAAGGGGAACACAATAAGGAAAAATGTGAAATAACTCATTGGGAAAATAACTGACCTGAAAATAGATTCAAAAGAAATAATTTTAAAATTATTGGTCTACCTGAAAATAATGATAAAAAAGAACCTGGATATCATTTTTAAAAAAAATTATCAAGGAAAACTGTCCTGAATTCTAGAAATTGAAAGAATCCACTGATCACCTCCTGAAAGTGATCCCAGAATAAAAACTACCAGTAATATTATAGCCAAGTCACAGAACTCCTAGTTCAAGGAGAAAATATACCAAACATCCACAAAGAAACAATTCAAATAGAGTGGAGCCACAGTAAGGATTAGACAAGGAGAACATTAGGAAACTCAGTGAAAGAGAGGAATTCCGAACATTCATGATGAAAAGATCTGAATTTAAAAAAATGATTTTCAAGTATAGGACTTAGGAGAAGCAAAAGGAGGTAATCAGGAAAGTGATATAATAATGGACTTAATAAGGTTTATCTGTTTACATTCCTATATAAGGAGGTTGATATTTATAACTTATTAGCTTTCTCATTATTATGGCAGTTAGAGAAGGAGTCTATGTAGACAGAGGGTACAGATTTGAGTTCAATATGAAGGGTTAATAACTTTAAAAATGAAATCAAAGGGTGGGAGATGAATGTACTCGGAGAAATGGAATGGGAGAAGTGTAATAGTGTAAATTATCTGCCATAAAAGAGGAAAGAAAAAGTTATTACTGTGGATGAGAAAAAAAATAAGGAAGGAAGAGGGAGTGAGTAAAGTTTACTCTCATAAGATTTGGGTCAATGAGAAAATAATATGCATACTCAATATGAGTATAGAATTCTATCTTACCTTGCAGGAAAGTAGGAGGAAAATGGGTTTGGGAAAGAGGGAGGGTGATAGAAGAGAGGAATGAGAGAATGAGTGATCAGTAACAAAACATTTTTGAGGAGGAACAGAGTAAAAGGGGAGAGAGAATAGAATAGAGTTAGCAACCATAGTTGTAAAAATAATTTTAAAGAAACTTTCTCTGAGGCCTCATTTTTCAAAAAACATAGGGAGCTTTATCAAATTTATAAAAAATAAAGAGTCATGTCTCAATTTATAAATGATAAAAAGATATGAATTATGCCCAAAGGGATGTAGTATCATGCATATCCTTTGACCTAACAATATCACTATTAGGCATGAATCTCAAATATTTGTTTAAAAAGAAAAAGAACATATATGTACAAAAATATTTATAACACATCTAGTCTCAGGCCAAAAAGTGAAAACAAGGAATGCCCATTTATTGGGAAATGACTGAACAGATTTTAGTGTGTAACTATCGTGTAATATTATTTTTCTATGGGAATGATGAACAGGATGCTCTCAGAAAAACCTGGAAAGTCCCCCATGAACTTAAGCAAAGTGCAATTTTGTATCTGTGTACAAAATAATAGAAATGTTTTGGGATGATCAGTTGTGAATAACTTTGCTTTTCTCAGCAATATAATGACCCATGACTACTCTGAAAGACTTATGATGAAAAATCCTAAGCATACCCCAAAAAAGAACTGATTGTGTCTGAATATAAATTGAAATAAATTGAAGCATTCTCTCCCTCCCTCCCTCCCTCCTCTCTCTCTCTCTCTCTCTCTCTCTCTCTCTCTCTCTCTCTCTCTCTCTCTCTCTCTCTCTCTTCCTCTCTCTCTCCTCCTCTCCTCTTTCTCCAGGTCTCCCTTTCTCTCTCCCTCCATCCCTCCCCCTCTTTCTGTATCTCCTCCTCCTCCTCCTCCTTCTCCTCCCTACCTTTTCCCTTCCCTCTTGCACCTCTCTCTTTATTTTTCTTGAGGATTTTTTTTGTGAGGGTGGCATATTTGTGTTTTTTTCATAATATAACTTTTATGGAAATGTTTTGCATGACTTCACAAGTGCTTTCTTAATGGGAGCTGGGGATGGAGATAAGGGAGAGAATCTGGAAGTCACCATTTTAAAAAGAAATGTAATGTTTAATCTATATTGTTGTCTTGGGGAAGGAAGGGAGAAGAAAGAGGGAGAAAAATTTGGAACACAAGGTTTTACACAGGTGAATGTTGAAAACTATCTTTACATGTATTTTAAGAAATACAATTTTATTAAAACCTACTTAAATTAGACTAAATATTAGCATTGAGATTAGAGAAATATATCACAAAGATCATATGCTATAACCATGTTGGATTTATTATATGAAAGTAGTATTGGTTTAATATTAGGAAAACTACAAGGATAATTGTCCCTGTATTTGAACAGTTTTAAATAACCTATGATGAAAAATGCTGTCTACTTCCAGAGAGACTTGGTGAATTCTGCATACAGATTGAACCATATTTTTACTGTTTTTTCAACATGGGTAATATGGAAATATGTTTTACATGACTTTAGTTTCAATGTTAACATACTTCTTACCTTCTCAATGGGTCTGGGAATGGCATAAAAAGGGGAGAGAAAATGTGAAACTCAATTTTTCAAAATGAAGGCTAAAGATAAATAAAATATAAATTAGGGAAAATGAAAACCAAAAGCTTACAAAATGTTTAGAGAAACTTGACTAAAAATATTATTAAGAAAAACAGCAGAATGAATTGGACTAATAAAATTACCCAAATAGAGAAAAGAAATTAATAAATAAACCTTCCAAAGTAGAGAAATATATTACAAACTGGTTGGGTGATGGGATGGAAAGAGATCTAAAGGACTAAAGTTGTCTTTATAGATAGATTGAACAAAAATTAAATTCCTTCTATGTGCCAATCACTGCCTTAAAGGCTAGGGATAAGAAGAAACACACACACACACACACACACACACACACACACACACACACACACACCTCATGCACACACACATTTTCTATAGAATCTCACAGTTTACTGGGGAAGACAACAAGTACACAATATTTTTACAAACAAGATATATAGATACACATCATAGATAGATATATAGACATCAATATTGGTAATGATGAAAAAAATCTGTGTATACACACACAGGATAATTTAGATTTAATTTTAAAAGGAATATATTTGCATCAAGGAGGTTCAGGAAAGGGATCAGCAAATGAAAGACTTTAAAGGAAAAAATGTTTTGTATTTGATCATAGAGTTTTTCAGGAGCAAATGTGCATTTATAGGTAATACTGTCAAACTTTTGCTTTAGGAAGAACAATACGACTACTGAGTAAAGTATGAATATATATATATGTATATATATATATATGTATATATATATACATATATATATATATTCATATATCTGAATTTGAAGGTTATTGCAATGATTCTAGAATGAGGTGGGAAAAGCCTGAATAAGGTTAATGACACCTTTAGAAGAGAGAAGGAATAAATGAGAGATGTTACAAAGATTAAAATGAAAGGACATGGCAATAGATGGAAAGGAAATGTGGTATGAAATGTGGTATGAAAGCATGAGAGGGTGACCATGAGGTTTCAGGTCTGGATGACTGAATGTTAGAATCATCAATGGTACTTGATAAAATAAGAGCTAAGAATTTGAGGGAAAGATCACTAATAAATCTATATTTACAGATGATCAAAGAAAAGGAAAAGTACAAAACTATAGAAACTCTGTGTGTGTGTGTGTGTGTGTGTGTGTGTGTGTGTGTGTGTGTGTGTGTGTGTTGACAAAGACTGGAAACTGAAGGAGTGTTCATAAATAACAGAATGCATTAGCAAGTTATATGGATGTAATGGAATACTACTATTATGTAAGAAATGACAAAATAAATTGTTTCACATAAGTCTGAGAAGACTTGTTTTAACTGATGGAATGTGGTAAGCAGAATCAGGAGGACAATTTGTACAATAACAACAGTACTGTAGAGACAATTTTTAAAAAATTTATAAATTCTGATTGACACAGTGACCAACAATTTCAAAGGACTCATGAAGAAATATGCTGCCCACCTACTGAGAGAAAAATGATGTATCCAATAGTGCAAATTGAGATGTTTTGTTGGACACAGTTAAAGGAGGGATTTACTTTTGCTTGATTATGCAGTTGTTGATTAGAGTAGTTTGCTTAATTTCTCAATGGGAAGGGGTAGGTAAATTAAAGAAAGGGAAAGAGGAGAGTTATTTCTTTGAAACTAAAATAAAGGGGGCTCAGCTATCTGGCACAGTGGATAGAACATCAGCTCTGAAGTCAGGAGGACCTGAGTTCAAATGTGGCCTCAGCCATTTAGCACTTCCCAGCTGTGTGACCCTGGTCAAGTCACTTAATCCCAATTGCCTCAGCAAAAAAAAAAAGGGATGAAGGCAAGATGGCAGAGAGTAGACATCTCTTTAGCTGAGCTCCTCCTAATATCCCTCAGATCCACATCAGATCAAACCTCTGAAATGGTTTTGTAGGGACAGAACCCACAAATATTTGGAGTGAAACAAATGTCCAGCAGAAGATACATTGGAAAAACTTCAGAAAAGGTCTGCTTAAATTAGGAAGGGAGGGAAGTGGCCAAGTGAAGACACAGAGTAAGGAGCCAAGGTGTTGTGGTATCCATGCATTGGGGAAGATACTGGGAGGTTCTTAGGCAACACTGTCCTGGTTATAAGCCAATGGATCAGCAGATTTGCTGTAAGACATTCAAAGCAAATACAGTAAGCAAATAGTAAGCCTCTGAATTCCAGAAAAAAACATGGGACCTGGAAGTGTCAACCCATCACTGGAAGTCAGTCAGCATCACTGACCTCAAGGGACCCTAAAGCAGCTGTCATCTCTTTGGCAAGAACAGACATAAACTTTAAAAAAATGAGCAAAAAAGCAAAAAGGAACTCTGACCATAGATAGCTTTTATGGAGAAAGAGAAGAACAGACCTCAAACCCTAAGGATCCTAAAGGAAATCATCTCCAAATGAATCCCCAGGGGGTAAGATGACTTGGTCCCCATTACACACAGCTTTCTTGGAAGAATTCAAAACACCTTAAAATATACTTGATGAAAAAGAAAAAGCATATGTCCTCACAAAATAGATATGAAAAAGAAACAATTCATTGAAAAAAAGTTGTGAAATGGAAAAAAATGCAATGAACAAAACACTTCATTTAAAAGTTCAATTGGCCAAATGCAAAAGAAGATAAAAAGGCTAAGTGAAGAAAACAATTCACTAAAATTATAATTGAACAAATGGAAGTATGTGATTCAATGAAACTTCAAGAATCAGCCAAATAAAATGAAAAAATGAAAAAATAGAAAATGTAAAATACCTCATTGGAAACACAACTGATCTGGAAAATGGTCTAGGAGAGACAATCTAAGAATTAGTGGACTGTTAGGTTCTTACTAAGTGCTAAGTTGGTACTTAACAATTCTCTAGTTCACACCTTTAGTTCTGCCCTTCAAGGGGAGTTTACCCCTTTGAACTTCTGAGGAGGAGTTTACATATGAATAGGAATTTACATAACCTTTAAAAGGAGCAAGTTCATTGGTTGAAGTAATTTTCCCACAAGCCCTGGAGTTCTCACACGCCTATTCTCTGGGAGGATAAAAGGAGAAGTTAGAGTCTGGAAAGTCAGTTCTGGATTGGGTCAAGGAGAAGACGTCCCGTGGATTCACAAGTCGAGCAATCCCATACTTTTGGAGGGGAAGAAGAGGATAGAGAAAAAGATTCACAGAGAAAAGAAACCTCCTCCCAGAGAAGGATTACAATTGAGAGACAATAGGACCTTTACAATGGATTTTGTGAAAACCATAATGAAAAAAAGAGCCTAGATATAGTCTTTATGGAAATCATCAAGGAAAATTGCCCTGATGTCCTATAAACAGAAGTTAAAATAGCCATTGAAAGAATTCACCTATCACTTTTTGAAAGAGACCCCAAAATGAAAACTCCAAGGAACATCATAGCTAAATTTTAGAATTATCAAATCAAGGAGAAAATATTGCAAACAGCCAAAAGGAAACAATTAAAATATTGAGGATCCACAGTGAAGATTACCCAGGATCTAGTAACTTACACTTTAAAGGATTGAAAGACCTGTAATCTGATATTGGAAATGACAAAGAAACTTGGATTTCAGCTAAGAATCAACTATTCAGCAAAATTGAGCATTATCTTTCAGGGGAAAAAAGTGAACATTCAATATAACAGATGAATTTCATTTATTTCTGATGAAAAGACCAGAGCTGAATAGAAAATTTGATTTTCAAATGCAGAACTCAAGAGAAGCATAAAAAGGTAAAAAGGAAAGAAAAACAACTTTATTTTAAAAGTTAAAAAGCATATATTCCTAAATGGAAAGAGAATATTTTTAACTCAAGGTCTGTATCTCTGTAATGGGCATACTTAGAAGGTGCAGGAATAAACTGATTTTATTGTGATGATATATAAAAAAAGAAATTAGAGGAAGGAAAAGTAATTCTACTGGAAGAAAAGGAAAATGGATAAAATGACATCTCATGAAAAGGCAAAAAAGACATATTGCAATTGAGGAAAAGAAGGGAGGGGGATGAGCATTGTGTAAATCTTACTCTAATATTTGTCTCAAAAAGAAAATATCAAATACATTTAGCTTCACAGAGAAGCTTGTCTCACACTATATGGAAGTGGGGGGGGAAGGGGAGGCTAATAAAAAGGGAAATAGAAGTAAAAGGGGAAAGGCTGTAAAAATGGAGTGCTGTTTGAGAGAGGGGTTCATCATAAGCAAAATAGTGGAGAGGAGGGAAAGGGGTGGAGTAAAGAGAAAAATACAACTGGGGGAAAACAAGATAGCAGGAAATACAGGGTTAGTCATTTTAACTGTGAATGTGAATGGGGTGAACTGTCCTAGAAAATGGAAGGGGGATAGCAGACTGAATTAAGAGCCAGAATCCTATAATTTTTCATTTACAAGAAACACATTTAAAGCAGAGTGATACTTTTAGATGTAGCTGGTGCACAATCTATTATGCTTCAGCTGAAGTAATAACAAAGCAGGGATAGCAATCCCAATCTTAGATCAAGCAAAAGCAAAAATCCATCTAATTAAAAGAGATAAGGAAATAAACTACATTCTACTAAAAGATACCATACACAATTAAATAATATCAATACTAAATATATATGCTCCAAGTGGTATACCATCTAAATTCATAGAGGAGAAGTTATGAGAGTTGCAAGAAGAATTAGATAGGAAAACTATACTAGTGGGGGATCTCAACCTTGCTCTCTCAGAACTAAATAAATTCAACCACAAAATAAATAAGAAATAAGTTAATGAGATAAAAAGAATCCTAGAAAAGTTACATATGATAGACATTTGGAGAAAATTGAATAGCAACAGAAAGGAATTCTTTTCCTCACCAGTGCATAAAACTATACAAAAGTTGACAATTTATTAGGACATTAAAAAACCAAAATCAAATGTAGAAAGGCAGAAGTAGTAAATGCACTTTTTTAAGATCATGAGACAATAAAAATTATATGCAATAAAAGGCCAGGGGAAAATAGACCAAAATTTATTGGAAATTAAATAATTTAATCTTAAAGAATGAGTGGTTGAAACAACAAATCATAGGCACAATTGATAATTTCATCCAAGAGAATGACAATAATAAGACAATATGCAGAAAACTTAAATAAAATATTAGCAAAGATATTATAGCAAGTCACTCCAGGATAATACACCCTAATCAAATAGGATTTATTCCAGGAATGCAGAACTAGTTCAATATTAGGAAAACTGTTAGCATAATAATTGATTATAAAAAGAACCCAACTAACAAAAATCATATGATTATTTCAATAGATGCAAAATAAGCATTTGATATAACCCAATATCCATTCCTATTAAAAATATTAGAGAGTATAGGAGTAAATGGAGTTCTACTTAAAGTGATCAGTAACACCTATTTAAAACCATCTGCATCATTTGTAATGGGGACAAACTAGAACCATTCCCAATAAGATCAAGGTTACCCACAGTCACCATTACTATTCAATTATATTAGACAATTTAGCTTTGGCAATAAGAGAAGAAAAGGAGATTAAAGGAATTAAAGTAGGTAATGAGGAAACCAAATTATCACTCTTTGCAGATGATATGATGGTATACTTCGAGTATCCTAGAGAATCAACTAAAAAACTTCCAGAAACAATTCACAACTGTAGCAAAATTACAGGATACAAAATAAAAAATGTTTGTTTGCTCCATGTTCTCTCCTTTACAGAATGTCATAAAATATTCATTTTTAAGATTCATTCTTATTTTAATTTATTTTTTAATTAAAGCTTTTTATTATCAAAACACATGTATGGATAATTTTTCAATATTAACCCTTGCAAAAACTAGTTGCAAATATTCCTCCCTTTCCCCTGACCCCTCTCTTAGATGGCAAGTAATCCAATATATGCTAAATATGTTAAAATCTACGCTAAATACAATATATGTATACATATTTATACAATTATCATATTGCACAAGAAAAATCATATTAAAAAGGAAAAAAGGAAAAAGAACAGCAGGGAAATTTCTAGTGATTACAATAACCCCCAAAATATCAAAATACATTTTAAAGCATTTCTATTGATAGTGGGCACCAGGAAGACAAAGACAAAAAATTGGTCCCTGCCCTCCAGGAGTTTCTTTTTTACCAAGGAGAAATATTTTTTTCACAAAAAAATAATTAATGAAATGATATTTGTAATCATTCACTTTGTTTAAGGTCCATTTTAATTGATTGCTTCTGCACTAAGTGATTCCTGATATTCAACCTCTCTCCCAAGGGAAAAACAAAAACAAAAACAAAAACATTCTCTCTCAAATTTTCCTAGGACATTTTTTCTGAATTTCTCCTTTGTTCTTATTTCATTTTACCTCTTTCAATGTTTATTTGTATACATTGAATATTTATCCATATTAAAATAGAGATAATGTTTCTTTTCTCTTTGTACCTAGAACAGTACCTTTTAATTTATCTTTCATATATAGACTGTATCCAACCACTAGCATTTTATAGAGAGGAACTGTAGCCTGCAAAACCCTATAGATTAATCACAAGAAAGGACAGTGTCTCTAGTTAGAAAGTTTGGGGAATTATGATGTAATAATGAATAACAAAAACTTCTATTTTGTGTAGAAGCATGAAAACTGGAGGGAATTCCCTTTTCCAGGTTCTTACACCTGGGTCCATAAGTATCAGAGCTTGTTGCTTGGAGAACTGGCTACAGTTCTATATCATTGTTCAGTCCCCAGGGAGCTCTGGGAAAAAGAATGCTCCTGAGGAATTAAAGGAGAAAAGCTAAAGTATATACCTTTCATTCTTAAGGCTGAACAGACATGGAACTGAGTCAGATGCTGGGCTGCAGAGTATAAGACTTGGCTATAGTTAAGGCTGGTGAGTTCACTCTTATAAGAATGTGAATCAAATATATGAGCCTAGAGAGGTAGGTTGATAGATAGAACATAGATCTTCAGGTGAAACAGAGCTGCTGATCTCCTGACCCCATGGTCTCCCCCCAAAAGAAGTAAAGGAGAATTTCATAGAACATTGAGAATCTAAAAGCTTTTGTAGTCTCAGATAATCTTTTGACTCTTCTCACTCATCACTTTTAGAATCATAAAGGGATCAAGTAGTGATTTTTTGAGCAGGGGAGAGTCAAGCATGAGCAGGGATAGAAGTTTCTTTAGCTCTCAATTTATTTCACAAAACAATCATGTAAATATAATACATCAGTTTTGTACAGATATGCAAAGAATGTTCTTACAACAACTTTGTGACATAGGTAATTTATTGTTGTTATTGTGCCCATTTTAAAGATGAGGAAACTGATACAAGGAGACATTAAATGATCTAATATCTAACAAAGAGTGATGGCAGTTGCAGCATCATAGGGCTATTGCTGATTATAATGTATCAGGAATTACATTATAGATTATATTAGATTATGAGTTCTTAACCTTTTAATGTTATGGGTTGTTTTGGTATTCTGGTGATGTTTTAAAATCATAAAACATAAAGGAATAAAAAGAAATAAATTACAATAGAAATTCAGTTATCAAAATATTAACAAAATGAGACCATAGATAAAGAATACTTTTAAGATATTTAATCTATCAATCAATACTGTTATTAAGCTTCTACTATATGCCAAAATAACAAAATAGAAAGTTCTTTAATAGGCATATTTCCATCACTTCTTTTTTTTTTTTTTATTATATATATATATATATATATATATATATATATATTATAATATTATCCCTTGTATTCATTTTTCCAATTTACCCCCCCTCCCTCTATTCCCTCCCCCCGACGACAGGCAATACCATACATTTTACATGTGTTACAATATAGTCTAGGTACAATACATGTGTGCGAATATCATTTTCTTGTTGCACAATAAACATTAGAATCCGAAGGTACATGCAACCTGGGAAGACAGATATTAGTGCTAACAATTTTCATTCCCCTCCCAGTGTTTCTTCTCTGGGTGCAGCTACCTCTGTCCATCATTGATCAACTGGAAGTGAGTTGGATCTTCTTTATGTTGAAGATTTCCACTTCCATCAGAATACGTCCTCATACAGTATTGTTGTTGAAGTGTACAGTGATCTTCTGGTTCTGCTCATTTCACTCAGCATCAGTTGATTTAAGTCTCTCCAGGCCTCTCTATATTCCTCCTGCTGGTCATTTCTTACCGAGCAATAATATTCCATAACCTTCATATACCACAATTTACCCAACCATTCTCCAACTGATGGACATCCATTCATCCTCCAGTTTCTAGCTACAATAAAAAGAGCTGCCACAAACATTTTGGCACATATATGTCTCTTTCCGCTCTTTAGTATTTCTTTGGGATATAATCCCAGTAGTAGCGCTGCTGGGTCAAAGGGTATGCACAGTTTGATAACTTTTTGGGCATAATTCCAGATTGCTCTCCAGAATGGCTGGATTCTTTCACAACTCCACCAGCAATGTATTAGTGTCCCAGTTTCCCCACATCCCCTCCAACATTTGTCATTATTTGTTCCTGTCATCTTAGCCAATCTGACAGGTGTGTAGTGGTATCTCAGAGTGGTCTTAATTTGCATTTCTCTGATCAGTAGTGATTTGGAACACTCTTTCATGTGAGTGGATATAGTTTCAATTTCTTCCTCTGAGAATTGTCTGTTCATATCCTTTGACCATTTATCAATTGGAGAATGGTTCGGTTTCTTATAAATTAGGGTCAGTTCTCTATATATTTTGGAAATGAGACCTTTGTCAGAACCTTTGTTTTTAAAAATATTTTCCCAATTTGTTACTTCCCTTCTAATCTTGTTTGCATTAGTATTATTTGTACAGAAACTTTTTAGTTTGATGTAATCAAAATCTTCTATTTTGTGATCAATAATGATCTCTAGTTCTCCTCTGGTCATAAATTCCTTCCTCCTCCACAAGTCTGAGAGGTAGATTATCCTCTGTTCCTCTAATCTATTTATTATCTCCCTCTTTATGCCTAAATCATGGACCCATTTTGATCTTATCTTGGTATATGGTGTTAAGTGTGGATCCATATCTAATTTCTGCCATACTAATTTCCAGTTTTCCCAACAGTTTTTTCCGAATAATGAATTTTTATCCCTAATGTTGGAATCTTTGGGTTTGTCAAAGATTAGATTGCTATAGATGTACCCTTTTTTGTCCTTTGTATCTAATCTGTTCCACTGATCTACCGGTCTATTTCTTAGCCAATACCAAATGGTTTTAGTGACTGCTGCTATATAATATAGCTTTAGATCAGGTACACTTAGACCACCTTCCTCTGAGTTTTTTTTCATTAGTTCCCTTGCAATTCTTGACCTTTTATTCTTCCATATGAATTTTGTTGTTATTTTTTCTAGGTCATTAAAATAGTTTCTTGGGAGTGTGATTGGTATAGCACTAAATAAATAGATTAGTTTGGGGAGTATTGTCATCTTTATTATATTCGCTCGGCCTATCCAAGAGCACTGAATGTCTTTCCAATTATTTAAATCTGATTTTATTTTTGTGGCAAGTGTTTTGTAATTTTTCTCATATAATTCCTGACTTTTCTTTGGTAGATGGATTCCCAAATATTTTATACTCTCAACATTTGTTTGGAATGGAATTTCTCTTTGTATCTCTTGCTGTTGCATTTTGTTAGTGATATATAAAAATGCCGAGGATTTATGTGGATTTATTTTGTATCCTGCCACTTTGCTGAAATTTTGAATTATTTCTAGTAGCTTTTTAGCAGAGTCTTTGGGGTTCTCTAAGTATACCATCATGTCATCTGCAAAAAGTGATAGTTTGATTTCCTCATTTCCTACTCTAATTCCTTGAATCTCTTTCTCGGCTCTTATTGCCGAGGCTAGCGTTTCTAGTACTATATTGAATAGTAATGGTGATAGTGGGCAACCTTGTTTCACTCCTGATCTTACTGGGAAAGGTTGCAGTTTATTTCTATTGCATATTATGCTTACTGACGGTCTTAAATATATACTCCTGATTATTCTAAGGAATAATCCATTTATTCCTATACTCTCAAGAGTTTTTAGTAGGAATGGATGTTGGATTTTGTCAAATGCTTTTTCTGCATCTATTGAGATGATCATATGGTTCTTATTAATTTGATTATTAATATGGTCAATTATATTAATAGTTTTCCTAATATTAAACCAGCCCTGCATTCCTGGAATAAATCCTACTTGATCATAGTGTATTATCTTGGAGATGATTTTCTGAAGTCTTTTTGCTAATATCTTATTTAAGATTTTAGCATCAATATTCATTAAGGAGATTGGTCTATAATTTTCTTTCTCAGTTTTCGATCTACCAGGTTTAGGTATCAGTACCATGTCTGTGTCATAAAAGGAGTTTGGTAGGACTCCTTCATCCCCTATTTTTTCAAATAATTTATATAACATTGGGGCTAATTGTTCTTTAAATGTTTGGTAGAATTCACATGTGAATCCATCTGGCCCTGGGGATTTTTTCCTGGGGAGTTGATTAATAGCTTGTTCTATTTCTTTTTCTGAAATGGGACTATTTAAGCAATTTATCTCCTCCTCTGTTAATCTAGGGAGCCTATATTTTTGGAGAAAGTCATCCATTTCACTTAAGTTATCAAATTTATTGGCATAAAGTTGGGCAAAGTAACTCCTTATTATTTCTCTAATTTCCTCTTCATTGGTGGAAAGATCCCCCTTTTCATTTGTAAGACTATCAATTTGATTTTCCTCTTTCTTTTTTTTGATCAAATTTACCAAAGGTTTATCTATTTTATTGGCTTTTTCATAAAACCAACTCTTGGTTTTATTTATTAATTCAATAGTTTTTTTACTTTCAATTTTATTGATTTCTCCTTTTAATTTTTGTATTTTGAGTTTAATTTTTGGTTGGGGGTTTATAATTTGGTTTTTTTCTAGCCTTTTAAGTTGTAAGCCCAATTCGTTAATCTTCTCTTTCTCAATTTTCTTCAAATAAGCCTCTAAAGATATAAAATTTCCCCTTATTACTGCTTTAGCTGCATCCCAAAGATTTTGATATGATGTCTCATCATTATCATTATCTTGGGTGAAATTGTTAATTGTTTCTATAATTTGCTCTTTCACCCAGTCATTCTTTAAGATGAGATTATTCAGTTTCCAATTACTTTTTGGTCTATTTACCCCTAACTTTTTACTGAATGTAGCTTTTATTGCATTGTGATCTGAGAAGAAGGCATTTATTATTTCTTCCTTCCTACATTTAATTTTGAGATCTTTATGTCCTAGTATATGGTCAATTTTTGTATAGGATCCATGAACTGCTGAGAAGAAAGTATATTCCTTCCTATTGCCATTCAGTTTTCTCCAAAGGTCTATCATACCTAGTTTTTCTAATGTTCTATTTACTTTTTTAATTTCTTTCTTGTTTGTTTTGTGGTTTGATTTGTCTAAATCTGAGAGTGCAAGGTTGAGATCTCCCACTATTATAGTTTTACTGTCTATTTCTTCTTGCAGTTCTCTTAACTTTTCCTTTAGAAAGTTAGATGCTATACCACTTGGTGCATATATGTTTAGTATTGATATGGCTTCATTATTTATGCTACTTTTCAGCAGGATATAGTTTCCTTCCTTATCTTTTTTAACAAGATCTACTTCTGCTTTTGCTTGATCTGAGATAAGGATAGCTACCCCTGCTTTTTTGGCTTTACCTGAAGCATAATAGGCTCTGTTCCAACCTTTTACCTTTACTCTGTATGTATCTCCCTGCTTTAAGTGTGTTTCCTGTAGGCAACATATTGTAGGGTTCTGCTTTTTGATCCAATCTACTATCCGTCTCCGTTTGATGGGATCGTTCATCCCATTTACATTTACAGTTAAAATTACTAATTCTGTATTTCCTGCCATCGTATTATCCCCAGATTATGCTTTTTTCCCTTGACCCCCCTGATCCCCCTCCCCGATATTTAATTTACAGACCCCCCTTGTGACGCACAACCCTCCCTCTTTTTTTTTTTTTTTTTTTTTTTTTTTTTTTTTAGGATCCCTCCCCCCTCCCTTCAAGTCCCTTCACTTATTCTCCTTTTCCTTTTCCCTTTTCCTCTCCCCCCTTTTAATGAGGTGAGAGAAAATTCTCTGAAAAACAAATATGTTAATTATTTACTCTTTGAGCCTCTTCTGATGAGAGTAAGATTCACACAATGATTCTCCCCCTCACTAAGTTCCCTCAGATATGGTGTATTTTCTATGTCTCTTCCTGGGATGTAGTTTCCCTCTTTTTATCACTCCTTCCCCTTTTTCTGAACCGACCTCCTTCCCTTTACCACACCCCCCTTTTTTTCTTTTATATCAGTAAAATCAAATTATCCTTGAGTATTTTTTATATACCCACAACAGAGTTACAGTTCTCAAGGGTTCTGTGTACCTTTTTCTGTTTCTCTTCAGTCTTGTGGATGTAGATCAAATTTTTTGTTTAAGTCTGGTTTTTTTCTTAGAAACATATAGAATTCCTCTGTTTCATTGAATGACCATCTTCTTCCATGGAAAAAGATGCTAAACTTAGCTGGGTAGTTCATTCTTGGTTGCAGTCCTTGATCTTTTGCCTTTCGGAATATCAGGTTCCAGGCCCTTCTATCTTTTAATGTGGAGGCAGCCAGATCTTGGGTGACCCTTATTGTGGCACCTTGGTATTTAAATTGTTTTTTTCTAGCTGCTTGCAGGATTTTCTCCTTTGTGTGGTAATTCTGCAGCTTAGCCACAATATTCCGTGGTGTTCTTTTTTTAGGGTCTATTTCAGAAGGAGTTCGATGAATTCTTTCCACATCTACTTTCCCTTCTGTTTCTATTATCTCTGGACAGTTCTCTTTGATAATTTCCTGTAAAATAGAATCTAGGCTCTTTTTTTGGTCATAGTTTTCTGGAAGTCCAATAATCCGCAGATTATCTCTCCTAGATCTATTTTCCAGGTCTATAGATTTTCCCAGTAAGTATTTGACGTTGTTCTCCAGCTTCTCATTTTTTTTGTTTTGTTTGACTGATTCTTGGGTTCTCTGTGAATCATTCATTTCTATTTGTTCCATCCTGACTTTTAAGGAGTTATTTTCTTCTTTCACAGTTTTTAGTTCTTTTTGTAAATGCCCAATTTCGTTTTTAAATGAATTATTTTGCTCTATTGAGTTTTTTTCCATTTCCCTAATTTTTTTTTTTTTGAGAATTATTTTCTTTTTCCAATTCAGAAATTCTATTTTCTTGAGACTTTTTTCTTTTCCAATTCAGAAATCCTACTTTCCTGTGTTTTTTTAACCTTTTCTAATTCACTAATTTTGTTTCCCTGCATCTCCTGTGAATTCTTTATTTTTTCCAACTCCAATTTCAGGACGTTGTTATTTTCTATCATAACTTCCCTTTCCTTTCCCCATTTTTCTTCGATCTCCCTCAATTTTTAAAGAGCTTCTTCTAGGAGAGAGTTACGTGATGGGGGGCAGGAATCGTTCCCCTTTAGGTTGTTGTCTTCTGAATCTTTGCTGTTAACTTCCTCGGGGTTGGATACCCGCTCTTTCTCTGTATAGAAGGAATCTATAGTTTTTCTAGCTTTTTTGTTCATATTTAAAAAAAATGTTTTGGGGGGTCTGTCCCTGGGGTAGGAAATTATTTACTTCTTTACCAGCTTCCTCCCAGACTGGATGGATGCAGCGGCTCCTGCACCTGAGCTAAGATAGAGCTCTGGGAGAGAGTTCCCCACCCCCTCCCTGGAGGTGCCTCAGAGGTGATTAGCACTACTGTGCTTCGAGGGCATAGAATAGTGAAGACAGCACGAAGCCCAGCCTATGTGTCCGGGTGGGGAGTGGATGTCTGCAGCAGGTGACGTGAGAAGCCCCTGTGCTCAAACTGGAAGTGTCTGCCAGAAACCTCGGTCCCTAGTTCAAAGGTTCCGCTTCTCTGGGACTTCCTGGAGCTGAGTTCCACTCCCTCCAGCTAAGCTAGGCAGTGTGTGTTGCCTTGGGCCGTATCCACCCACTTGTCAATCTCTTAACTATTCTCAGGTGGTAGCTGAGGCCACACCCCCTGGTGCCGAGTCTACTGAGTCACCCCCCAGGATCGGGGAAAATCTAATCTAAGTTTTAAAATATTTTGGCTTTCTCTTCTGAACTGCTAAATAATTAGCAGAGAAGAGCTAACAGCCTGTGCCAGATTCCTTTACCTCAGTGGCTTCTCTGATCCCAGAGCCCTTCCCAGCGCAATGGGCGCAGTGTGCCCCTACCCCACCATCTGTGCTGGTCTTTCTTATTCCTCCCCTGAGAACTGACCTTTCCTGTTGAAACTCCAGATTCTCTTCAGCTGGTAAGTCGTGCTTCCAGTCCTTGTGGTATCTATCAGTCCTGAGCTAATTTTGAGACTTAATTTATCTAATTGGTTGTGAGGGAGTGAGGACGTTCACTGAGTCGTGTGTTTCTTCTCCGCCATCTTGGCTCCGCCAGTTATCCCAAATTTTAATGAACTGTTAAGGTAGATAGAATTTTTCTCTTTAAATGCTTCTTCCAACAGAAGCTTTTGTTTTATTCCAACAAAAACTTCTGACCTACTTGTAAGAAAATGTGTGTTCAAATAGAGATTTACTAGATGATCCTTTCAGGATCCTAAACTGCTGCTGCTACTCCTAATTATAACTGATATTTGTATAGCACTTTAAAATTTGTGAAAATTTCTCAATTGGATATTCTTATTTGACTTTTTCATCATGGTATCATGCTCAGCTGCCTTCTTCCCTCTCTTTTTAAATTCAGGTTGTTTTGTATACTGTCTTTCCCATAAGTTCTGTGAGATCAGGGACTGTTTCTATCTTATTTATATGCCCAGAACACAATGGCTGTCACATGGTGGGCACTTAATATATGTTTCTTGACTAGTTGTGTCCTTGAAGGAAAAAATCTAGAGGAGATATTTGCAAACTGGAGAAGAAAAAAGACAAAGTATAGCATAATTATTTACCACTATTGATTTATGAAAAAAATTATTAATAAATATGAGGCTATGTTTTGCTAAACTATATAATTTGTCCTCTGAAGTTCCACACATAGAAGATGGCTAAAAGCTAATAATAAGAAGATATAATTGTAAGGATCTTTGGCTTTGGAATAAGAAGTTCTGGAGTAGATACCAGGTTATTTTAACTTTACTACTAGGATAAGTCACTGCATCTTTCTGGGCTTCAGTTCACTACATGCAATTTTTTTTTTGAGGCTGGGGTTAAGTGACTTTCCTAGGGTCATACAGCTAGGAAGTGGTAAGTGTCTGAGACCAGGTTTGAACTTGGGTCCTCCTGACTTCAGGGCTGGTGCTCTGTCCACTGCGCCACTTAGCTGCCCCACACTATATGTAATTTTAAAGTTAGAATTAGAATTAGAGTTAGAAATAAAGTAAGCAAATGTTGACTAAGTACATATGTCCTAAGCATTTTGAAAAGTATTGAGAACACAAATGCAAGAGCAAATCAATTTTACCTCAGTAACTTCTTGTGGTTACATTCCTTTCTTTCTCTCTTTTACTGCCATCTTGATACATGTCCTCATTACTGTACACTTGAACTATTGCTATAACTTGCTGATTGCCCTATCTATCAGAAATTTCTGCTTACCCCAATCTTTCCTCTAGTCATTTGGCAAAAGGATCTTCCTAAATGAAGATATAAAGATCTATCATGCCACTTAATAAACTCCAATGGTTCCCTAGATCTTTGAGGGTCAAATAAAAAAATACTCTGTCAGCATTCAGATAATATCTTCTCTTTCATACCTTTCAAATCTTCTTATACCTCATATTGCCCCCTTGTACTGTGTGATCCAGTAGCACTAACCACCTTTCTATTTCTTGAGCAAGCTACTTCATGTTCTTATTCCAGGCATATTTGTTGGCTGTTTTTCAGGGCTGGCGTGCTTTTCTTCATCATCTCCACTTTCTGACTTGCTAGTCTTCCTTTAAGTGGCAGGAAAATATTTTCTTCCACATGATACTGTCTTATCATATATATATATATATATATATATATATATATATATATATATATATATATATATATATATATAAATTCTAATTTGTCCTTTGTATAACTTGGTTGCATATTGGAGTTTTAATGTTGTCTCCCCCCACCATCAAAATTTAAGCTCTTTGAGGATGGGTACAACCTTTTGCCTATCTTTGTATTCTCAGTACTCAACAAAGTGCTTAGCACACAGTAGATGTGCTAAGTAGATGTATTTATTGACTAACTACTTTCAGTGGGCTTGACTTCTAATAAAGAAAGGCAACATAGAGAAGGGAGCTAAAAAGTAGAGTATCCAGGCATATATAGAGAAAGGTACATGAATGGGGGCAGTGGAAAAGTTCAGAGTGTCTATAAGATAGCTAGAAAAATAAGAAAGAATTTGAAAGTATACTTGGTTGAACTATTCACCCATCCATTCATTTGCTTATTTATTTGACTATTATAAAATTCAGGGATACATAAAACACAGAATTTGTAAAAAGTTATGTAATTAGGTAATGGTAAAACTTGAATAGAATCTAGCTTTTGCTAGTTCAATTACATTGTTCTATTAATTTAATATAAATCTTCTGCTCCCATGGCTATGCAACCAACTAGGTCATACTCTTTTTCATTTGCTTTTAAGCTTGTTGGAAGGAATAATAGAGGACAGGGAATTGAAGGAATAGTCTTCCTCTAGGCTCCAAGGAGAGAATGGAGTTCATAATATATTCTTTGTTTCTGTTTATTTCCATTACTGGGAAGACAGATGAGGTCATTCTTTTCATTCCTGCATGAATTTCCTGGGAGTTAAAGCATCATTGAAATGAGTGTAGCCACTGGAAGACCCTAGCAGGATGTTCCTTTTCAATGACACTGTACCCCATCCTTCCTCCCTCTTGTTGCTGGGCATTCCTGGGCTAGAAGCCATGCACATCTGGATTGGCTTCCCTTTATTTGTCATGTGTCTGGTTGCAGTATTGGGTAACATCACCATCCTGTTTATGATCAAGACTGAACAGAGTTTGCATCAGGCCATGTTCTACTTATTGGCTATGTTGTCTGTGGTTGATCTGGGTTTATCTACAGCCACAATACCCAAAATGCTTGGTATCTTCTGGCTCCACTTAAGGGATATAAGCTTTAAGGGCTGTGTTACTCAGATGTTTTTTATCCACATGTTCACAGGAATGGAGACGTATATACTTGTGGCCATGGCTTTTGATCGTTATGTTGCCATTTGCAACCCCCTTCGGTACAGCACCATTCTTACCAATAAAACCATTTGCATCATTGCAGGGATGTCAGTAATAAAAAATTTTGTGTTAGTTGTTCCATTGGTGTTTCTAATTTTTAGACTTTCTTTCTGTGAACACCATGTAATTCCCCATACTTACTGTGAACACATGGGAATTGCCCGACTGGCCTGTGTTAGCATCAGGGTAAATGTGATCTTTGGATTGTTTCTCATTTGTATGATGCTTTTGGATGTTGTTCTAATTGCCATTTCCTATGTGAAGATTCTTCATGCCGTCTTTAGGCTTCCCTCTAGAGAAGCTCGACTAAAAGCTCTTAATACCTGTGGCTCTCATGTAAGTGTCATCTTAGCCTTCTTCACTCCAGCATTTTTTTCTTTCATGACTCACCGCTTTGGACACAATGTCCCCCATTATATCCACATCCTCCTTGCTAATCTGTATGTAGTCATACCACCTGCACTCAACCCTATCATCTATGGTGTCAGGACCAAGCAGATCCGGGAGAGGGTTGTGGCAATATTCTTCACATGGAAAAATCAAGGTTAAAAATCTTGGTACAGAAAAAAACCTTTGAAAATCCCTTTTGTTCCTCAAAAAAAAAAATAAAACATGTGTAGCTTCTTTAATGAAAGAAAGATAATTAAAGAAATGTATTTTTGAAAAAATTGTTATAAATTTATGTCAATCAATAATTCCACAAAATTCATAAATTTTAATGTGAAATTAGAAATTTCTTTCTACAAAAATTGTACTATTTCCCCCAAACAAATAAAAGTTTCATAGAGGAATATGACAAACTTTCTGTTTCTATTATTGTGATTTTTAAAATTACTATAGATCATTGTTAATACTCTGATCTTGAAATACAAATCATGTTATTAAATTTAAAATAAATACACTTGAAATTCATTTGAAATCAAGATGATTGATTAAAACTGCGTTGTCTTTAAAATTTCCATAAATTATGATATGATGGTGATGATCTTTAAATCACCACCATCACCACCACCATTATCAACTCTTTGGAAGAATCCAGTGAATTAAGAAATGACCATGATTTTAATTTATAATATTGTGTGTGAAGGCATAAGCTATTGTAGTTATTCTCAACCATACATTTGTGACATGTTATTTTTATTTCCAGTTGTGGAGAGAGTACCTCAGATACAAGATGGTTTTAATTAACTGGATTATGGGGATATTGGGCTATCTTAATTTCTCTGAAAGATTTCAGAGAATTAAATGTTCCATGTGAAAAAAATACATAAAGGATGAATTTCATGGTAATATAATGGCTGACAATTATCTACATGCCTGGGACTTTGGTTTGAGAGTCAGTATTCCAGTCACTCATGAACTTTTTTGATAAGTTTACTGGAAGGACAAATGAAGATATAGACTTATTGTATTTACATTTCAGATAACCATGTAAGAAAATTATTAGATTATTCCTGAGTATAATATAGAGAAATTTAGGATAAGTATAGTACAACTAGATAGATTTTAAATAAATTCAATTACTTATTAAAAGAACTATATTGGGAAAAAGCCTTCTAATGGAGGTCTACAACAGTATATAGGTATATAATTACAAATTAATTTGAAAAAGGAAGAAACATTAACAGTTAGTATTTGGGTGAGGGGTAGGATTAAGAATGGCTTCACAGTGGAGGTAATTTTGAATCTAGCTATAAATAAAGTCAAGGATTCTGAAAGAAAAGAATGAGGAGGAAAATAAATTCCAGGAATATTTCAGTCTGTGAATATCTAGAGTAGGGGAACAAACAAATCATGTTAGGAAGTGGATAACTATACAGTTTTCTGGCTTGTTGTGCTTCTAATGCTGAGAATTGCAAACAAACGAAAAAAGCTAGAAAAGTAGATTGGAGCCAGATCATGAAAAAATATCAGGCTGAAAAGTTCATATATTATCCTAAAGAAAATAAGAAGGAACTTTAGAATTTGCTGTTTCACTTTAAGAAAATTTGCTTATTATGCCTGAGAAAGATTATTCAGAATATTAAAAATAAGTTAGATATATAACAATTTCCTGTCAAATCTATCAATAAAGGAAGACTTAATGACTAATAAAAGAGAAGATAACTGGAGATAAATTGGACAATTCTGATTACATAAAATTAAAATATAAACAATATTTTTGAAAAACACATCCAACACTGCTCTGATAAAAGTAAAAGTCAGAAAAAATCATTACATCAAATTGTTCTGATAATTGTCTCTTTTCTATGCTATGTAAGGAATTGATTCTAATTTGTACAAATAACTGTAGTTCTCCAATTGATAAATGGTCAAAAATATAAAGAAGTAGTTTTCATCAGAAGAAATTTAAGGTGTCAATAATCTTATCAAAAACATCTTAACTTTAAAAATTAAGATGTTGAAATGAGGCAGGAACTCATCTAAACTTTCCCAATTTCCTCTCCAAACAAATTTGGAATAGTTCATTAAAGTCAATTTTGGATCACTGAAGGAATTTTCCAGAGCAGTACATCTTAGATGAAAAGGTGTGACTCAGTGAGGTGGGAGAGGAGTATGGTATGGTCCAGTGCAGATGGAGCCTGAGCATGTCAGTGGCAGACCACATACTAAGAGGATATCACTGAGGCCTTTGAAAGCAGAACAAGCCATAAAATGATGCTGAATTCCAGTTCAAATCACAAGAAGTGTCTTTGCCCCTAGAGCAAGACAGAAGTGGAGTCCTGATTCCTGGTGTAAGCAGAAAAGAAAGGTCTGAGGCTCAACATAAAAAAACAAAAACAAAAAAAAAAAAAACTTGGAACAGTGCTCTCTCCTGTAAGGATCCTTTAAATGGGTGGCCACTGTGCAACAGGAGATTGAGTGGCCCAGAAGTAATATCTGTGGATATAGGACTTCCCTGTGTGTGGGATCCTGGCCATATTGAGATAGCTTCGTAATGGGTGACAACTCTCTCGCTGATTGGCTGTGTGTATGACCTCACAGGTCCTTTATAAGCCCACTGCAGGCAGGAAGTCATTCTCTTTAACCTGGCTCCCTAGCCTGGGGTAGCCGAGCCAAGCTGATGGATAGCTGAGAGAGGTAAGGAGTTTGGTAGTGAACACGTGGATCTTCAGACCAGGTGTTCACTAGGGAGTTACAAGTCAGGGCATTAAGTCAGGGCATTATGTGAGTAGGTATAATAAGGCTGTTCTTGAGCGTGCTATCAATTATTAAACTACTATTCAAGAAATAGTGTCCAGAGACCTTTGAAGGCCTCAGAGGAGGCGAGCCAGGTAGAGTTGACACTGCAAAGGTCAGTGGTCAAAGGTACTCTGTTGGGCCTAGGATATACTGGTAATAGTAACTGCTAGGAGGCCATATTACACTCTCCAATTCAATATATAATTCAATTCAACATAAAATGAACATAAAGTAAAAATTTATGAAAAAGTCTGGAAAATGAGCCCCAACCTCTTAAAAAAGAACCTAACAATAGAAAGTTACTGTGGTGAAATGGAAATTAAAGGCACAAACTTAAAATATTACTACAATGTCAAAATAGCTACATACAAAGCCTTAAAGAAAAATTAGAACTGGTATTAGACTGAAATAATTCCTAGAAGAGCTCAAAAAGAATTTTTACAATCAAATAAGAGAAGTAGGAGAAAATTATGAAAAAAAATGAGAGAAATGCAAGAGAATCATGGAATAAGAGTCAATAGTTTAGCAAAGAAAGTACATAAAAATAAAAAAGGATATTTAAAAATTCACCAAAACAAATAATTGCTTAAAAGTAGAATTGGTCAAATAGAAAAGGAAGTACAAAAGCTAACTGAAAAAATAACTCTTTAAAAAGTAAAATTGAGAGGCAGGTAGGAGGTTCAGTGGATAGAACACCAGCCCTGAACTCAGGAGGACCTGACTTCAAATCTGACCTCAGAAACTTAAAGTGTCCTAGCTGTGTGACCCGGGCAAGTCACTTAAGCTCAATTACTTCAGCAAAATAAATAAATAAATAAACAAACAAACAAACAAATAAATAAATAAATGAAACCCAAATAAATAAATAAAAAGTAAAAAGTAAAATTGAGCAAGTGGAAGCTAATGACTCCATGAGACATGAAGAATTGATAAAACAAAATCAAAGGAATGAAAAAAACAGAAAAAAATGTGAAATTTCTTATTGGTAAAAGACATTTAGAAAATAGATTAAAGAGAAATAATTTAAGAATTATTGAACCACCTGAAACCATAATAGTAATAAAAAACAACACAGATATCACACTTCTAGAAATTATTGAAAAAGAATTTTAGGAAAGTTAGATACTCAAACTTCTGGAGAAAATTGAATGGGAATAAAGGAATATAACTTTTCCAAAGATACATGGCTTTTACATAAAATGAACAATGTGTTAGGGCACAAAACTCACAATTGTATGGAGAAAACAAGGCAACTGCTTTAGATTATAAAATAAAAACTTTTCAATAAATGGCTATGAAAATATAAGTTAAAATTAATTAAAACCTGAATCATCTAGACCTTAAAAAATGAATAAAAGAACAAACCATGAAAAAAAAATTAAATATCACTAAAAAGAATGATAAAGTGAGAAACATATTAAAACTTTGGGATGCAGCCAAAGCAATACTTAAGGGGGAAATATTTCTAAATACATCAATAAAATAGAAAAAAAAAAGAGCAGACCAATGAATTGGGCATGCAACTTTTTAAAAAATCTAGAAAAAGAACAAATAAAAAACAAAATAGCAAATTGGAAATCCTGAAAATTAAAGAAAATATTAATAAAATTGAACATAAGAAAGAAATTGGATTAGCAAGACTACTAGATGGTTATATGAAAATAACAAGCCAAGTAGAAGCTAGTTAATGGGGGGAAAAGATACATAATCCATTGGTTAATTTGATTTTTAAAAAGAAAGAAAAGAGTAGGGGTAGAGCAAAAATGCCAGAGTAAAGTCAAGAATCTGCCTGAGCTCTCCAACTTTCCCTCAAAAACCACATGAAACCATGCCTCTGAAATAAGTCTGATGGAATGAAAGCACTTTCCAGCTCAAGACAAACTGAAAAAAAAAACAAAACAAAATAAAACAAAGCAACAACAACAACAACAACAACAACAACAACAACAACAACAACAAAAACCTCAAGAAAACTCATTCCCACTGGAGTGAAAAGTGTAATGTCCGGGCTAGCCTTCTAGAGTACGTTGGGACCAGCCTTGGCCTCAGCAGAATAATCACCACAAGAAAAGGCAGGAATAAAGTCCAAAGTCATTATTGTTTCATTCAGTCTCCCAGCCTGTGCCAGCAGTCTCAGTCAGTTAGCCAGTCAGTAGTCTGCATATCTGTCTCTCCTCCAACTTCAGTCTGACTCTGACCTCTTAAATACTCTATTATAATTAAATCAATTCATCATACTGAATATAAACCAATCATTGTATCACTAGGGAACCAATCATCTCATCAATTGCACTGAGTTAAAATCTCGTAAGATTAAATCAAGCATACTGAGACTTAAGTATACCTTTTCAGAGTTCCTGCCCTCTATAGAAAAGGATGTTCAGCCCAACTTAGATAGATTCTGGGAAAGTCCTTGAGAAAGTCTTAATCATAGCAAATCAGCAACCAAGACCCTCAGTCCTGTCTCAGTAGAGGAGAAAATCAATGGGTCAGCTTCCAGACCCAGCTCAGAAGGAAACCTGGCTGTTTCCTGAATAGAGCAGGTAAAGCTACCCCTTGAAAACACAAGGAGCCCCTATGCTCAAACTCAAGACTCAGTGCTACACAGAAATCTTATGATAGTGCTCCCTACACCACAGGAACAGAGCTCAATCTTAAAAATAAAAAAAAAAGGAAATAACAAAAGAAAAAAGAAAAAAAATGAGAAAGAAAAAGAAAAGAGCTTCGAACATAGAAAATTATTATGGATATAAATTAAGCCAAAACACAAACTTAGACGAGGACAGAATGTCCACAGAGAAAAACTCAAAGAGTGATATGAATTGGTCTCAAGTTCAAAGAGGTTTTTTGGAAATGCTCATACAATATTTTAAAGGGCAAATAATAGAGGTAGAAGAAAAAATGAGAAAAGAAATGAGATAAATGAGATTCATGAGAGTTGACAGCTTGAGAAAGGAAAGAAAAAAATTGTCTGAAGAAAACAACTCCTTAAACAGAATTAACCAAATGGGAAAAAATATTTAAAAAAAAACTAACTAAAAAAATCACACATTAGAAACTAGAACAAGACAAATGGAAGCTAATGACTTTGTGATTCAGAAAGAATCAAACAAATTAAAAAGAATGAAAAATTTAAGAAAATGTGAAATACATCATTGGAAAATTAGGTGACCTGCAAAATATCCAGAAAAGACAATTGGACCTTGTAGAATCCTAACAGGATACTCAACAATTTTTTCTCCTCCTTGTCCTTTTCTCCCTTTTGATTGGAGAACAGGTAGAATGAGACATTAAACTCTCCTAAAATTTTCCTTTATAGAAGGCTAGGATTTGAATGTACCTGATTTCCTTCAACAGTTCTATTTAGTTTGATCATCATGTCCTAGCTCTCCTCTGTACCTGTAGTTTCCAGATCACTTTTGTGTATTGTCTTTGATTACTAAATTAAAAAAAATAATTTATTTGGAACTTAATAAATAAAATAATCATTTCTAGAGCATAGCAGAATAGAAAAAAATATTATACATGAAACTGCAAATCTATTTTGTGTAATTTGCTACTCCTTTTAAATATGTAGTAAATTTTTCCTGTGACTTTTTTTTCCTTTTTTCCTTCCCTTCTCCTATACCCACACCTGATAGCTACTATAAGACACAAATGTGTGTGTGTGTATTTATTTATGTAAAACTATTCCACATGTACTTCTATTTCTCAGTTCTTTCTCTAGATACAGAAAGGGTCTTCCTTCATAAGTCCCATATGGTTAGTTTGGGTATTTGTAATAGTCAAAATGACTTAGTAGCTCAAAAGATTTTCTTAAAACTATATTGTTATCACTATATCCAGTGTTCTCTTAGTACTGCTCATTTCACTCTTTATCATTTTATCCAAGTCTATCCATGTTTTTTCTAAGATTACAGAGCTCATCATTTCTTACAATGCAGTAGTATTCCATTACAATCCTATATCCATTCCCCAAATTTCAGATATCCCTGGAAATTTCAGTTATTTATCATCATAGAGATACTGCTAAACATTTTAGAACATAATAGATTCTTTTCCTTTTTCCCTAATCATTTTCAGAAACAAACCTTTTAATTGTATTGGTAGGTCAAAGGGAATAATTCCAAATTCTTCTACAAAATGGTTGGATTAATTTATGCTTCTACTAACATTGAATTAGTGTCCCAATTTTTTTACATTCTTTATAATATTTGTTGCTTTCCTTTCACTCATTTTAGCCAATCTGATAAATGGAAAATAATAACTCACTGATCTTTAATTTTCCATCCAATTTTCAGTCTCTAAACAAATTAATTTATTATATTTTCATATAGCTATAAATTGTTTTGAATTACCATTGGAAAACTGCCCATTCATACCCTTTGACTATTTGTTAATTGGAGAATGACTACTAGCATACATGTATATGAAATATTTAATTGAGAAACTATTCATTTTTCCCCTTAATTTTCTACTTTTCTTCTGCTCTTTGGCTACAACTTTAGCAAAGTTGCATGATACAAATCATCAACATTTTTGTATCATCAAACAAGTCTAGCATCAAGAAATACAAAAAGAAATTCCATTTAAATTAACTGTAGATAATACAACATACTTGGGAATCCACTGATCTTTGATTACATTAATTTTATTTCAGTTAATCATATAACTTTTCTCCCTTAGTGTCTATGAAAACTTTTCTGCCCTTTGTCATCTTCTCTGATTTTATATACACTTGTATCCTCTCTCATTTACTTCTATAATATTGCCTGTGGCACTATATGGAACTATCCTGAAATGTTATTTTCAGCTTTATCCATCCTATATAATATTCCCTTTACAACAGGACTTTAATGACTGTATATATTTTACTATCTAAGATCTTCCACATAGTTTAAAAGTAATTTTTCTTGATTTTGTTATTATATTAACTCCATTTCTGAACAGTTTTCTCTCTTATAATCAGAAAGCTCTATCTTTCACCAAAGAAATATAAAAGAAAGAAAAGTTTGGCAAAATCACACAATATATCAAACATGCTTGACAATCCATAGACATAATATTCCATAAGCTCTGCAAAGAAGAAAATGTCTTTGTTTCAAATTATTTTCTGGGGTCAAGCTTCCATCAATATACTTTCCATGTCTATATGTGTAGTTCGGACCCACGGTATCAGCTTGTGTTTAGATAAAGATACATAATTTTATTTTTTATAAAATATTAATATATTTTTATGAAACTACTATTTCTTTATGTCATAAAACAACACCACCAACAATAATAGGAAGAATTTATATCATGCTTTAAATGTTTTAGATGGATCTCATTGGCTTCTTCAAACCACCCTGTGAAATAGCTACTTAAAGAAGGGGAAACTAAGGTTGAGAATATAATATAAGCTGAAAAGGGTCATGGAACTAGTAAATGTCTAAAGAAAAATGTGTACTTAAATCTTTTTTTAATAATAGTTTTTATTTACCAGATATATGCATGGGTAATTTTACAACCTTTTGTTCTAATTTTTCCCCTCCCCCCCCCAGATGGCAGGTTGACCAATGTTAAATATGTTAAAGTATAAATTAAATACAATATATGTATATATGTCCAAACAATTTGCTGTACAAAAAGAATCGGACTTTGAAATAATGTACAATTAGCCTGTGAAGGAAATAAAAAAATGCAGGTGGACAAAAACAGAGGGACTGGGAATTCCTTGTAGTGGTTCATAGCCATCTTCCAGAGTTCTTTCACTGGGTGTAGCTGGTTCAGTTCATTACTGCTCAATTGGAACTGATTTGGTTCATATCATTGTTGATGTGGACATCCACATCCATCAGAATTTATCATCATACTGTATTGTTGTTGAAGTATACAATGATCTCCTGGTCCTGTTAAATCATTTTGACTCAAACTCTAACACTCTTATCTACAAGACCAGCATTCATTTAAATATCTTAGATCCTTGCCTCATAATATGATCTATGCTGAGTTAAGATGGGCCTAATGTTTGAAATGATAAAAGTATTCTACCTTGGTCATACTATGTCTGAGGTATTATGTTTATTTCTGGTAACAAAACATTAGAAAATGTTCATAGAGCTGAATTTCTACATTATAGAGTGAGGAGAGTATTGTAAATATTTAGAAATTAAAATAGGGAATTTATTTCTAATTCTTCCCATATTTCATCCCTCATCACTACTGTGAGCATATGGGCATTGCCTGATTGTCTTGTACAAACATTGAAATTAACATTGCTTTTAGATTAATTATCATAACTGTGGCATTTGGGAATGCTATCCTTATTGTCATCCCTTTTATGAAGACACTCTATGCAGTATTTCACCTCTCATCCAGGGATGCTCAACTCAAAGCTCTCAATACTTGTAGCTCCCCCATCTTTGTGATCTTATCCTTCTTCATCCCAGCTTTCTTTTCTGTTCTCATTCATAAACTTGGGTATAATATCCTTGGAAACATTCAAATCCTCCTGGCTAATCTTTTGTAGTCATAGCTCCTGCACTTAATCCTGTCATTTATGGAATCAGAACAAAACAAATCTGTGGACTGGTGCTGAGACTATTGAAGAAAGTCATGTTTTCATCAGTGTGACATGAAGAAACTAATTTATATTTTTTCTGTCATCTACCTCAAATGAATAAATGTCATTATTCATAATTTTATTAAATAGAAGATCTATTTTACAATTACAGACAACATAAACATGCCATTCTAATATTAGGGTTGGATAGTAGTAATATTGAATAATGGGAATAATGGAATATAAGAATCATAGAAATAACGAACTGATTCAGCTCTATGAAAGGGACTATCAAAAAGGAAACATGCCACTAAATGGTAAAGTCTCCACTTGATTAAGAGTATCTCCTTATTTCTTTTCATTTATATGATCTATATTAGAGGCCCCTTCATACTTACATGTCTTACAACAGGAATAATTGGCATACAGTGTGAAGGTTTATCCATTGTTTATAAGAATGTTTGGTATAGAATAATTGTTTTTGGTAAGCTGTTTGTATGTTAAAATCCTGTGGAAGTATAGAGCATATTATTTGAATGTGGATGTTCTTTTAACTCTTTTAGTTACAGGGAATAATGCTAATAATGCTCAAATAACATAACTCTCCTGGTTTAATGCAAAGGGCATTCAGCAATAATAGAGGAAACATTTTCCAGTGCCAACTTTTCTGTTAACCAAACTTTGTCAGATCACTTAAATAGTTATATAATTTGGCCCTAGAATGAACCTCAGTAATTATTTTGTCTTGTGTCACAAATAAATTTCACTTACATGTCATGGCATCAACTTCCTGATTTCATGGTCCTTTTCAAACTATAATCTATTCTTGTTGGCTCCTTTAAAAACACTTCCACCTCTTGGATATATTATGAAGTACAGATGGAAGAGGTACATTAAGTAATTCATATAGATTGTGTTACTGGTGTCATATTTATTCCAAATAATTATTCAAAATCTTTCCTTCATTAGAATGTCATCATTCTAATATCTATTCCATTTTATCTAATCCCTCTCCATACTTAAATTCTTGTATAATACAAATAAGCAATACTTCTCTACGGGAATCTCAAATTAATCTCTATTCTGATGAGTTCAAAGCACTTTAGTGGTCTGGTACATTCGATGGAAAGGGATTTATGCTGAAAACTGAGTTGTATGGAACAATAATGTCCATATATAGTTGCTAAACCAGATAGATTAAGAAACGATGCAAAATGTAGATAGGTTAATAACTCTTGTCAGAAGTTAAAGCTGACTGCCAAGTACCTGGCAGATAATGGGTGCTTAATAAATACTATTTAATTGAATCATGAAGACTTGATGCTCCAAAACATATATATATATATATATATATATATATATATATATATATATATATATATATATATATATATATATATATATATATATATATATATATATATAGATTACAGCAAAGAAAGATCTTATTTCAAATAAGTTGATTGACTAAAAGTGGTGTTGGGAATCATATTGCAAATGGAGAAACTATTAATGTACATGAGTGTATGTTGGAAAACAAAGATGAGACTGACTCATTCTAGGCCTGGTGTTCCATCTATGTAGCACCTAGTTGCTCAACATCAAGTATAGAGTATAAACCAAAATATTATTTTAAATTAAATTAATGTTAAATTTAGAAAATAAAGTTTAAATTAGTTGAGAATCAAAAAGTGGCTTTGATATGGAAGGGATTTTGAAAATGAACTTTTTTTAATATCTGAATTCACAGGAAACTCTTCAGCATTATGTAGTCTCTACATGAAGGTATTCAGTAATAAGGACACGGTGAAAGGGAACACAATACCTAATAAGTACCACAAAGTCTGAAATTATAAAAAGAAAGTTAATTCATGATGAATAATAGGCTCTCATAAAGAATAGTTTGGGGATATCAAAGTAAATTATTTTGCTAATGGAAGAATATATCAATGTTATTACCCAGAAATTTATCAAAAAATGAGTGCTAATGATGACAGTGATATGTGGAATTTAGTATCATGAAATGAAAAGGAGAGGCAAAATCCTGTGAAATTGTTTTAGGAAGTTCACTAGAATCTGGGGCTTATGATAAAGGAAATAATCCTAATGTATCCATGATCTTACTGGTATAATCTTTTCATCTGTGCAGATAACAATTCATCCATACTATTGCATCCTATGATCTTTTTCTAGTCTCTAAATTTTTTTTCAAAAGATTATATATAAATACTAGAAGCCTTGTCCTCTTGATATTTCAGAGCACTAAAATAATTAATTTGTTTATCTTGGTTGGGGAAAAAATTTCAGAAGCCTGAGGTATGATCAGTCCCATCTGCTCTCATTAATATACATTGTATAAAATTTAGTGTTTCCATTTTCCCCATAAATTTTGTTATTAGACTAATTTTAATAAAAGCAATAATAATAATAGCATTTATATAGCACCTAATATATACCAGGCATTGTGCTATGCACTATACAACTCATACTATTGAATCCTTGCAACAACTCTGGGAGGGAGATACTAATATTACCCCATTTTACAATGGACTAAACTATGGAAAGGTCAGGTAGGTGGCACAGTGAATAGAATGCTAGATCTGAAATCAAGAATATCTGAATTCAAATCTGGCCTGAGACACAAGCTTTATGGTCCTGAGTAAATCATTTGATCCTTTTTGCCTCAGTTTCTTCATCTGTAAAATGAGTTGGAAAAGGAAATGACAAACCACTCCAATGTCTCTGCTGAAAATGATTGAATAGAAGCAAAAACTAAACAAGATCACATTAGCTAGTAAATGTGATATGGGATCTGAATTCATATTTTCATAATTCTGGATCTTGGTCCATAATGACAGAATATATCTAGGTATTATGCTATCCAGCTTCTTCAATACTATTTTATTATTAAATTATGTTATCAATATTATTTAGTTCCCATTTTATTGAAATATAATAAAATAATTTTTCTTTAACAAAAAAATTATGTTTTTTCTATGTCCACAAAAATGCCTGTGTACATTTGAAAATATTTGTCATGTTTTGCCCACTTAGTGTTTCTATATGGTTATAAATTCCAATTTATTAAATAAGTCTAGCAATATTAGTCATTCATTTGATTTTTCATGTTTTGACATATTTTGGAAGATAGATTGTAAATATATTGATATTACTATAGTTTTTCTCCATTATATCATTGATGATCTTTTATTAATTTGACTGCCATTAATGATTGTATATAAATTAAGAACAATTATATATCTCTTATTAATTTTTGTTTTTTATATTATGTATCAATGCTTGTATTTTTTCCTTTCAAAAATTCATTTGAAATCCTTGGAACTCTGCTTTATTTGAACTTAAAGTTCTATAGCCTAATTTAGATTGACTTCTTAATTTTATATGATTCTATTTTCTTATACAAAATATATTTCAGATAACCAAGACTTTGGTGGGTCTTGTTTCATGTCATATTCTACATGTTATTTATTTTAAGAAAAGAACTTGGTCATTTATGTTTATTTAGTATCATCTCCCCTTATAGTTAAGTTTGTATAGAAGGAATTAAGTATAACCTACCATTTCAACTATTCAAACTAATAAATAAAACAAGATTCATTTCCATTTTTAAACTATTGAATTTTATTCTTCCTTTATATTGAACCACATTTTTTATTATTTTTACTGAAGGTAAAGTGGAAGGCTTCAGTTCACTGCATACATACCTTTGTCATGAATGGAAAAAAAGAGAAGAAAAAGTAAAGATGTAGCTTTATTGTACAAGTTAATTTATGTTTAAGCATAAATTCACTGATCTTTCTTTTTATGTTTTTTCTAATTAGAATGTAAGCTCCTAGAAAGGAAAGAACATTTTGCTCCTTTTCATTCCCTGGAACTTAGCATAGTGATCAGCACATGGTAACTACTTACATAATGGGTACATGCAGTCAGTCATAGAATTATTCAAGTCAATCAGTACTAGCTCAAAAACCAGATTAGCAGGGATAAGTGACTATATAGTTACAGCTACATTCTTGAATTTTGTCATTAGATATTTTCCAAGTTCTCTGTCTGTGTACACACACACACACACACACACACACACACACACACACACACGCATACGTGAGTGTATCTACATATTTACTTGATCTTTTCAGATATGATAGGCATGGGGCTGAGAAATGCTTCTCAATTTGGGAGGGCATTAAGACAAGAGTTTAAACCGTTTGATTATATTACAGGAAATTTGGGAGAAAACGAATGAACTGCTCTCTTTATCTAAAAACTCCACCCCAATCCTTAAATATTTTATAATTTAACAAGTATTTATTAAGCACTTAAAATGTTTTTGATCCCATAGTTCTTTAAAATAATAAATTAAGTGCCGAATTTCAAGACATTATAGGTATATCCTTTCTCTACTCTCGTATTCACACTGGAATTGACAAATAGATAATCTCTACATTTTTAAATTTTTAAATTGAGTTATACCTGAGAACTTGGTTTCCTATTAAGAGTGAGACTCTTTTTCACTATTGGAAATAGCACAATACTCTATTCCTTTCAAAAACTGTTGGAACAGAATAAAATAATGTGCATTTCTTCATTTAACATTAATCATTCCTGGTGAAGATTTGAATCAAACATTCCCGAATTTGCTTTGTCCTGACTCCATAAATAACAGGATTAAGTGCAGGAGGGACAACAACATATAGATTGGCCAATAAGATATGGATATAATGAGGAATATTGTGGCCAAATCTATGAGTAAGGAATGAAAAGAGAGCAGGAGTAAAGAAAGCTAAAATGACACAAATGTGAGAGCCACAAGTGTTGAGAGCTTTGAAACGAGCATCCTTAGAAGGAAGTTTAAAAACTGCTTGGAGAATTTGGACATAGGAAATGGCAATCAGGGTCATATCCAAAAATATTATACAAATAATAAATAAGCCATAGATGATATTTACATTGATACTGGCACAAGACAATCGGGCAATTCCCATATGTTCACAATAGGTATGGGGAATGACATGATGACCACAATAGGGTAGCCGTAGGACTAAAAATACCATTGGTGTTACTAAAGAAAAGTTCCTCAGGATAGCTACTCCAGAAATAGTGACAATGGCTTTATTAGTGAGGATTATACTATACCTGAGAGGGTGACAAATGGCCACATAGCGATCCAATGCCATAGCCACAAGCACAATGCTCTCCATACCAGTGAAAATATGAATGAAAAACATCTGGATAAGGCATCCCTCAAAGGTGATTTCCCTCAAGTTGAACCAGAAAATGCCCATCATCTTAGGGATGGTGGCTGTGGAGAGACACAAGTCAACAGTGGCCAACATGGCTAGAAAGTAAAACATGGGTTGGTGGAGACTTTTCTCAGTGTTGATCACAAATAGAATGCTGAGATTCCCCACAAATGCTATCAGATACACAACACAGAAAGGGAAGCCTATCCAGATGTGCAATTCTTCCAATCCAGGGATTCCTACTAGCAGGAAGTTGAAAGGATGGAATTCAGTGCTATTAACTGAAGACATCCTCTGGATGCTGTTTTAATCCACTATTTTTAGAAGAGAAATCTTTCTTTCTATAATGAAGACATTATATTCATCCCATTCTTCTATAATCTGGAAAAACATAAATAAAAGTGTCATTTGAAACTGAATTATTTCATTACTTTTGCCCAATTTATCTTAGTCATTTTTCAAATTAACACTAAGAAGATTTAACTTTCAAATTAAATGGGTAATATGAATTAGTTTGAGTACACATATATAAATCCTCTAACTATAATTATGGTTTCCAGAATGTGCCAGAAAATAGACGTATTGCACAGAATTAAGAAAAATTAGTTATATAGACATGAAAGTTATGGCCAATAAATAATATTTAATTGGATATATAAATTAAAAATATTACTATTAGCATTTCACAAAGTGATGCACCCCCCAGAATTGAAGCAAAAATAGAAATAATAACAACAATATTTGGGTATTATAAAGCAGCTTCAATAAATGGGGATATTAATCTCAAAACAAGGTGTCATTGCAGAGAACGTTTAGTTCAAAATTTCTGTAAAAGTTACCTTAATTGGTAGCCCACTCCATTTGTGAAAAACCCTAATTGATTTTTTTTTTTGCTTCTCAAGATGGTAAAATTAGGAATTTGCAGTGCTCTCCTCCAAATGGCTCTGAATTCCTTTAAATAATGACTCTAAATAAATTCTACAGCATCAAAACACACAAAAGTCCAGAATAGAACAATTTTTGAGATTATGACTTAGAAAATCATCAGGAAATGTTTGTGTGGGAGTCTAGCATGAAGCCATGATACAGACCAAGACAGTGCAATCCCATTCCTTGTCCCAGAAATAGCAAAACAAGAAGAAACCTGGGCACATTTGAATCAGGAACACCAGTTATTTCTAGATTTCTCAGCCCAGAGACAAAGGTGACTTGGAAAGTCAACAGAAAAGGTTTGTCAGTAAGGTGAGAGAGTCTTATGAAAGCAACATTCAAGGTCCTGGGTAGCTTTAATGATGAACAGCTTCTAGAGTCTCTGCTCACAAGAAGTTTAATTTACTAGCACTAAGGAAGAATTCTGTTGTATTATCCTACTAGATCTTACAGCTACAGAAAAGCATGGGTACTCCTAACAGTTCTAGGGCAGAAAAGAGTATATGGGATCAGGTCTTTAGAAGAATCTCTGAAAATAGCTGTAGAAACCTCCTGAAGCTTGGACAATGTACTCTCCACCCTGGAAACAGAGCCCTAATTTAACAAAGACTTGCAATAGGCTAGGAAAATGATCAAACAACAGAAAATAATTCTAATATGTGTATCTTTGTGTATAGCTGGCTTCTGTGATATGGGGTGGATGAAAGGGGAAAAAGAATAAAGTAAAAACTTCATAGAAGAGAACAAAAGAATCTATAAAGAATCAAAGATGGGCACTCATGAATATAATTTCTTTTAATATTATTCATGCTTTCTTGAAATGGAATTTTTTTGTTATATATAATGTTCTGCTGGGCACATGGCAATTTTTGTTTTGTTTTGTATTTCTTTTCTATCTTTTTCTATTTTTTCTTATTTTGTATTTAGTTTAATAAAAATATTTTGGAAAAAAGAAAAAAATAAATAGATTAATTTTTATTGTTCCCACTAGAAAGTAGAATTAATGGATGGCAGTCAAAGAGGCAAATTTATTAACAAAAACTAAAAAAAAATATCTAAACTATCTGAGGTTTCAAAATTTTGAATGAATTACCTATGGTAGTAAATTCTTCATCACTGGATCTATCTACTTAGTTTAGATGATGACTAGTTATGGATATTCTAGTCAGAATTGATTATTTAATTTAAAGAATGCAGCTCAAACCAGAGTTTTCTCTCTAAAAAAAGCCAGCCTAATTACTCTCTTGATTCATAACAGTGATAAAGGTGATTACCTAGACAAGGCTACCTAAAATTCTTTAGAATAAAATTTATTTCATATTTTAGTCATTTTACCAGATTTTTGCCTTACACTTTTTGATAATGCTCCAGAGCTAACTTTGCTTCTTTAGGTCTCTGGTTTATTTGCCTGGTCCTATCCTTAGATTAGTCTATCCTTTGATAGTTATTGTTGCCCTGTTTCTTTATTCTACTGATCAAGTTACATAGTGGTACCTTTTTAACACCTTCAATCTATACAGGTGAGAGTGATAAATTTTTGCTAAGCACTGAAGAAGGCTCTTGCTTCTGCCCTTTGTCTGAGTTCTGATTTTTACCTTTTCATCTCTTGATTAATCCAAGCTCAATTGCCACTTCTGAGGACAACCATATCATGAGCTCTAACTCTGGATTGAAACTCCCTAGAGTGGATGGGTCCTTTGTTCACCATCTCTTTCTATCAATATCATTTATATCCTTTCCTTTCTATTATAAGTTTAATAGCACACACACACAAAAACTTCATTCTGATATAATTCCATCCATAATTGTTTCTAGGCAAAGTATTTGTATTTTATCTCTGCAATGAGTATTGCCTACCTCAATGGGGCAGCACTTGGCCACATATTTCTGAAGTATAAACAGAATAAGTTTCTGAGCTTTACCTGTAATGGAGATAAATGTGTTGTTCTTGGTTTTATAAAACAGAGTGCTTTATTTTTTTTTTTAAAGGCAGTATCAGAAAGGATGAATACAAATGTATCTATGATGTGTTGATTTTCCCACTAATTGTCACTTCTCCTAATAATAATATTAATGATTCTGGAATATGGTAAATACTTAACAAATGACTGTTGAATGAAATTGAATAATCATTTAAAATTTTTCATTCGTTCTTGTATGGAGTTTCCTTTTATTTAAGGATAGGTAAGAGGGGTGATGGACAAAGTGCCAGATTTGGAAATAGTAAGACTCAGCTTCTTGAGTTCAATTGACCTCAGATACTTACTAACCATGTAACCTAGAGCAAGTCACTTAACCCTGTTTGTTTCTTTTTTTCCTCCTAAAATGATTTATAAAAGGAAATTGCAAACCATTTTAGCATCTTTGCAAAAGTCAAACACACCTAAAAATGATTAAAAAACAAACGTTCTATCTATTATTTACTTGATCTTCACCATTTTCAAGATTTCTGCACAACTATCTTTTAAGGTAGATATCTGTTATTTTTTCAAATAACATCTGTTATTTCAATTTTTCCCACGGATAAACACACACACACACACACACACACACACACACACACACACACTTTCCAAAATAACTTAGAACACTACTAAAAATACAGATGACTTAACAGGTTTGTTCTAATAATAAATTAGTCTTGAAAGAGGAAGAAAGAGAGATAGATGCAAAAATAGAGAAGCAGAGATGAAAAATAAAGAAAAAGAGAGACAGAGACAGAGGCAGAGCGAGAGTGAAAGCAAGAGAGCGAGAATGAGAGAAAGAGAAGAAAAGCGGGAGAAAGAGAGAAAGGGAAGGAGAGAGAAAGGGAGGAAAAGAGAGATAAAGATACAGAGTCAGAGACATAGAAATAAAAGACAGAAAAGAGAAACAGAACTGAGGAACACAACATATAAAGACAGAGATAAGAGAGATAGTCCCAAATAGTTTTCTGATTGGTAGTTCAATTTCTAGGTAAACGAAATCATAAGATTTATGTTTTACAAATTTCTTCTTAATTTCCTTAGCAATAGCTCTACCTCATATAATACAAAGGTGCTTCTGCTATAATTCTGTTGTTTCAAAATTCACAAAATATTCAAAATAACATTTTAAAAAGAAACTTAAAAGGTTTTAAATTTCAGATATAAACTAATTGTGTCATAAATGTTGTTACAGGGACAAAGACTTATTCTCTCTCTCTCTCTATCATCTATCTCCACTTTTCTAATAATGGTACTGTAGAATCCTCATTATGGGCATTCTATGCTGAAACTTCATAACCCCCTTTAGAGCATACACATGGAAAGTAGGACTATGTATCCTTTTGTGTTCCCTCCACAACTTCAGATTCTATGACTACATAAGTAGTTACTGTTCTATGCCAAATATATTAATCATTCAACTTTATAGAAAATTAGACAGAACTGTTGTATATAAGAAACAATTGTGTCATTCGTTTTTGACTCTGAAATATAAATCTTCATATGGTCACTTTGCATTCTCTTTCTCCTTATTGCTGCCTATAAAGATGTGTAGTCTCTGGGTACAGGGTGATTCTCTCCAATTTACTTCTAAATGCTAAAAGCCTTAGAAGAACATAGAAAATCCACTGTTTTTATCTGGAAATGTTATTACCTTTATGTTTACTTCTGGTAGATACAGGTCTCTGCCTAGTTCGAAGTCTTGAGTTGTGAATTCTCTCTCCTTTGTTAATATTACCCCATAATCTCCCTTAAATTAAAATAAGGCTCACCAACTTTGGTTGTATTCTGTCTGACTAGGATTGTTGTCTAGCTTACTGTAGAAAGAGACATTTATATTGCAATAGAAAGCACTTGGGAATTACCTCTTATGCCTAAAACTCCTATGGATGGGAAAGCATCTAAATCCTAGTGTCAAAGTCTGAAGCTGCCTGACATAAACATGCTCAAAGAGATTTGGGATTATAGGATGATAGATTTAGAACTGGAAAGGGCCTTAGAGGTCACCAAGTTCAACTCCCTCATTTTATAAGTTGACTCTACACCTAAAAAAGGATCATCTATTTGAGAGCCAGGGTGGCTTCAAAAGGAATGAGGAACAGTTGATATGATATTTACTGCTTGACAACTTTAGGAAAAATTCCAGGAGCAGAACAGAATTCTGTATACAACATTGGTAACTCTTACCAAGGCTTTTGATATTGAGCACTTATGGAAAATTATGTCAAAATGTCGTTGCCCAGAGAAGTTCATTATTATAATATGCCAATTCCACATGATATGGTTCCCTAGGTTCTGGAAAATGGGCAATGCTCTCTACCTTTCCCAGTCACCAATGGTGTGCAGCAAGTCTATGTACCTTTCTATGCTGTTTTGAGCCATGTCTTCAAATGCCTTCAATAAGGATAAACATGGAATCCAAGTCAGCTACCCCACTGATATTTAATTCAACTTAAAAAGGCTATAGGTTAAAACTGAAGTGGAGCAAGTGTTGGTACATGATTTTTTTGTTTGCAGATGATTGTGTGCTCAATGTACCCTCTGAAACTGAGATGCAACAAAGAATGGATTGATTCTCTATTGCTTGTGCTAATTTTAGACTAACAATCAACACCAAGAAAATGCAGGTTCTCCATCAGGCAACACCACACTATCCATATGTGGAACCAGCAATTATAGTAAATGGTGAAGTTTTGAATTCTATGGATGAGTGCTCTAACTTTGGTAGTATACTTTCCAGAGATGTTCACATTGACAATGAGATTGACACACCTATTGCTGGAGCTAGCTCAGTGTTTGGGAGGCTCTGAAGGAAAGTATGGGATATGAGAGGTATCAGACTGACTACCAAACTGAAAGTCTAAAGAGCCTTTCTGCTAAACTCATTGTTATATGACTATGAAATCTGGACAATATACCAGCAGCATGCCAAGAAACTGAATTTCTCTCAATCTAATTTTCTTAGGAAGATACTAAAAATCACCTGGCAGGATAAAATACTAAATATTGATGCTGTTTCTGAAACTAACTGCCAAACAACCCATTCCTTTTAAAAACACTAAAGAGTATAGGAATAAATGAAGTTTTACTTTAAATGATCAATAATATCTATTGAAGACCATCAGTAGGCATCAATGATAAACTAGAACCATTGCCAATAAGATCAGGAGTGAAACAAGGTGGCCCACTATCACACTTACTATTAAATATTGTATTAGAAATATTAGTTTTAGCAAGAAAAGAAGGAAAATAAATTAAGCTTAGAGTAGGTAACAAGGAAACCAAATTATCACTCTTTGCAGATGATATGATAGCCTATGTATTTTATTTTCAAAACATATACATGGATAATTTGACAACATTGGCCCTTGCATAGCCTTGTGTTTCATATTTTCTCTTCCTTCTTCCCACCTCCTCTCCTAGATGACAAGCAATGCAATATATGGTAAACATGTTAAAATATATGGTTTTTAATTAATTTTATAATTATAACTTTTTTTTGACAGTACATATGCATAGGTAATATTTTTGTTTTGTTTTTACAACATTATCCCTTGTACTCCCTTCTGTTCTGAATTTTTCCCCTCCTACCCTCCACCCCTTCCCCTAGATGGCAGGCATTCACATACATATTAAATATCTTATAGTATATGCTTGGTACAATATATATATATATATATATATATATATATATATATATATTTATATGTATGTGCAGAACCGAATTTTGTTGTTGCAAAGAAAGAATTGTATTTGGAAGGTAAAAATAATCTGGGAAGAAAAACAAAAACAAAAAAATGCTCACAGTTTACACACATTTCCCAGTGCTCCTTTTCTGGGTATAGCTAATTCTGTCCATCATTGATCAATTGGAATTGGATTAGCTCTTGTCTATGTTGAAGATATCCATTTCCATCAGAATACATCCTCATATAGTATCATTGTTGAAGTGTATAATGATCTCCTAGTTCTGCTTGTTTCACTCAGCATTAATTGATGTAAGCCTCTGCAAGCCTCTCTATATTCCTTCTGTTAGTGATTTCTTACAAAACAATAATATTCCATAACATTCATATAATATAATTTACCCAACCATTCTCAAATTGATGGACATCCATTCATTTTCCAGTTTCTAGCCACTACAAAAAGGGCTGCCACGAACATTTTGGAACATATAGGTCCCTTTCCCTTCTTTAGTATTTCCTTGGGATATAAGCCAAGTAGTAGTACTGCTGGGTCAAAGGTTATGCACATTTTGACAACTTTTTGAGCATAATTCCAGATTGCTCTCCAGAATGGCTGGATTCTTTCACAACTCCACCAACAATGCATCAGTGTCCCAGTTTTCCCACATCCCCTCCAACATTCATCATTATTTGTTCCTGTCATCTAAGCCAATCTGACAGATATGTAGTGGTATATCAGAGTTGTCTTAATTTGCATTTCTCTGATCAATAGTGATTTGGAACACTCTTTCATATGAGTAAAAATAGTTTTAATTTCATCATTTGAAAATTGTCTATTCATATCCTTTGACCATTTTTCAATTGGAGAATAGCTTGATTTCTTATAAATTAACGTCTATTCTCTGTATATTTTGGAGATGGGGCCTTTATCAGAATCTTTAACTGTAAAAATGTTTTCCCTATTTGTTACTTCCTTTCTAATTTTGTTTGCATTAGTTTTGTTTGTGCAAAACCTTTTTAATTTGATGTAATCAAAATTTTCTATTTTGAGATCAATAATGATCTCTAGTTTTCATTTGGACACAAATTCCTTCCTCTTCCACAAATCTGAGAGGTAAACTATCCTATGTTCCTCTGATTTATTTATGATTTCATTCTTTATGCCTAAATCTTGGACCCATTTTGATCTTATCTTAGTATGTGGTGTTAAATGTGGGTCCATGCCTAGTTTCTGCCATACTAATTTCCAGTTTCCCCAGCAGTTTTTGTCAAATAATGAATTCTTACCGTAAAAATTGGGATCTTTGGGTTATTCAAACACTAGATTGCTATTTTTATTCACTATGTTACCCTGTGAACCTAACCTATTCCACTGATCAACTAGTCTATTTCTTAGCCAATACCAAATGGTTTTAGTGACTGTGGCTTTATAATATAGTTCTAGATCAGGTACAGCTAGACCACCTTCATTTAATTTTTTTTTTTCATTATTTCCCTTGAAATTCTCGACCTTTTGTTGTTCCATATGAATTCTGTTGTTATTTTTTCTAGATCATTAAAATAGTTTCTTGGGAGTCTGATTGGTATAGTATTGAATAAATAGATTAGTTTAGGGAGTCGGCCTATCCAAGAGCACTCGATGTCTTTCCAATGATTTAAATCTGACTTTATTTTTGTGGCAAGTGTTTTGTAATTTTCCTCATATAATTCCTGACTTTCCTTTGGTAGATATATTCCCAAATATTTTATACTATCAACCATTATTTTGAATGGAATTTCTCTTTGTATCTCTTGCTGTTGGATTGTGTTGGTAATGTATAAAAATGCTGAGGATTTATGTGGATTCATTTTGTATCCTGCAACTTTGCTAAAGTTCTGAATTATTTCTAATAGCTTTTTAGCAGAGTCTTTGGGGTTCTCTAAGTATACCATCATGTCATCTGCAACAAGTGATAGTTTGACTTCCTCATTTCCTACTCTGATTCCTTGAATCTCTTTCTTGGCTTTTATTGCCGAGGCTAGTGTTTCTAGTACTATATTAAATAGTAATGGTGATAGTGGGCAACCTTGTTTCACTCCTGATATTACAGGGAAAGGTTCAGTTTATCACCATTACATATGATGTTTACTGATGGTTTTAAATATATGCTCCTTATTATTTTAAGGAATAGTCCATTTATTCCTATACTCTTAAGCGTTTTTAGTAGGAATGGATATTGGATTTTATCAAATACTTTTTCTGCATCTATTGAGATGATCATATGGTTTTTATTAATTTGGTTATTAATATGGTCAATTATACTAATAGTTTTCCTAATATTAAACCAGCCCTGCATTCCTGGTATAAATCCTACTTGATCATAATGTATTATCCTGGGATGATTTTCTGAAGTCTTTTTGCTAATATCTTATTTAAGATTTTAGCATCAATATTCATTAAGGAGATTGGTCTATAGTTTTCTTTCTCAGTTTTCAACCTACCTGGTTTAGGTATCAGTACCATGTCTGTGTCATAAAAGGAATTTGGTAGGATTCCTTCAATCCCTATTTTTTCAAATAATTTATATAGCATTGGAGTTAGTTGTTCTTTAAATGTTTGGTAGAATTCACATGTAAATCCATCTGGGCCTGGGGACTTTTTCTTAGGAAGTTGGTTAATAGCTTGTTCTATTTCTTTTTCTGAAATGGGACTATTTAGACTACTTACTTCTACCTCTGTTAATCTGGGCAAGCTATATTTTTGAAGGTATTTTTCCATTTCATTTAAGTTATCGAATTGATTGGCATAAAGTTGAGCAAAGTAGCTCCTAACTATTGTTCTAATTTCCTCTTCATTAGTGGTGAGTTCTCCCCTTTCATTTTCTAGACTAACAATTTGCTTTTTCTCTTTCCTTTTTTAAATCAGGTTTACTAAGGGTTTGTCTATTTTGTTGGTTTTTTCATAGAACCAACTCTTAGTTTTATTAATTAATTCAATAGTTTTTTTACTTTCAATTTTATTAATCTCACCTTTTATTTTTAGAATTTCAAGTTTCGTGTTTGTCTGGAGGTTTTTAATTTGTTCCTTTTCTAACAATTTTAGTTGTAAGCCCAATTTGTTGACTCTCTCTTTCTCTATTTTATGCAAGTAGGCCTCTAGAGATATAAAACTTCCCCTTATTACTGCTTTGGCTGTATGATGTCTCATTATTGTCATTTTCTTGGGTGAAGTTATTAATTATGTCTATGATTTGCTGTTTTACCCAATCATTCTTTAGTATAAGATTATTTAGTTTCCAATTATTTTTTGGTATATTTTCCCCTGGCTTTTTATTAAATGTAGTTTTGATTGCATTGTGGTCTGAAAAGGATGCATTTACTATTTCTGCCTCACTGCATTGGATTTTGAGGTTTTTATGTCCTATTATATGATCAATTTTTGTATAGGTTCCATGAACTGTTGAGAAGGAAGTGTACTCCTTTCTGTCTCCATTTAGCTCTCACCAAAGAGCTATCATATCAAACTTTTGCAGTATTCTATTTACCTCTTTGACTTCTTTCTTATTTATTTTATGGTTTGATTTATCTAATTCTGAGAGTTCTAGGTTGAGATCTCCCACTATTATAGTTTTGCCATCTATTTCTTTTTGCAGCTCTCTTAATTTCTCTTTTAAGAATTTAGATGCTGTACCACTTGGTGCGTATATGTTTAATATTGATACTGCTTCATTATCTATGCTACCCTTTAGCAGGATATAATGCCCTTCCTTATCTCTTTAATTAGATGAATTTTTGTTTTTGCTTGATCTGAGATGAGGATGGCTACCCCTGCTTTTTTGGCTTTACCTGAAGCATAGTAGATTCTGTTCCACCCTTTTACTTTTATTTTGAATGTATCACCCTGTTTCAGGTGTGTTTCCTGTAAACAACATATCTGGCTTTTAATCTAGTCTGCTAACTGCTTCCTCTTTATGAGGGTGTTTACCCCATTCACATTTATGGTTAGAATGACTAATTCTATATTGCTTGCCATCTTGTTAACCTCTGCTTATGCTTTTCTCCTTTCCTTCCCTTTTACCCCCCTACCCAGTATTAAACTTGTGAACAGCAGTTGCTTTTCAAAGCCCTCCCTTTTTAGTATCCCTCCCCCACCTTAAAGTTCCTCCCCCTATTTTACCCCTTTTCCTCACAATTTCTGCATTCTCTTCCCCTTAGCTTACTCTTTCCCTCTCACTTTCAATGAAGTGGAAGAAGTTTCACCATAATTTGAATATGTCTATTGATACACACTATGTTCATCCCGCTCCTTTCTTTCTCTCAGATATAATAGGTTACCTTTGCCTCTTCATGAGATGTAGTACCACCACTTTACCCTTTTTTATGATATAATTTCCTTTCTACCTCTAGTTTCTAGGACAAATTATACATGTGTTCTTTACATATCTTTATGGCAGAAATATAGTTCTCAAGATTTCTTTTTACCTTTTTAGAAATCTCTTGAGTTCTGTATTTGAAAATCAAACATTTTTTTGTAGATCTGTTTTTTTTTTCATCAAGAATAAATGGAATTCATTTTTTTCATTAAATGTCCATCTTCCCTGGAAAACGATGCTCATTTTTACTGGGTAAGTTATCCTTGGCTGCATACCAAGTTCCTTAGCCTTTCAGAATATTCTGTTCCAGGCTCTTTGTTTTTTTTAATGTGGATGCTGCTAGATTCTTGGTTATCCTTATTGTGTCTCCTCCATATCTGAATTGCTTTTTTTAGCAGCTTCCAGTATTTTTTCCTTCCTTCATCTGATGGTTCTTGAATTTGGCCAGTACATTTCTTGGTGTTTTGATTTTAGGGTCCCTTTCAGTAGGTGATCGATGAATTTTTCCAATGTCTATTTATCCTCTGTTTCCAAAACGTCTGGGCAGTTCTCTTTGATAATTTCCTGAAAAATAGTATCCAGGCTCTTTTTTCTCACATTTTTCAGGGTGTCTGATTATTCTCAAATTGTCTCTCCTGTATCTGTTTTCCAGGTCTGTTTTCTTTCCAATAAGGTACTTGACATTCTTTTCAGTTGTTTCATTTTTCTGGTTTTGCTTGACTACTTCTTGGTTTCTCCTTGAGTCATTCATTTCTACTTGTTCGAGTCTAATTTTCAATGATGTGTTTTCTTCACTCACTTTTTTATATCTTTTTGTAATTGTCCAATTGAGTTTTTATCTTCTATGGAATTTTTTTTTCCATTTTATTTTTTAGAGAGCTGTTTTCTTTTTCCAGCTCACTAATCCTGTTTTCCTTGGAGTTATTTACTTTTTCTAATTCACTAATTTTATTTCTTAATGATTTGTTTTCTTTATCCACTCTGTCTTTAAATGTGTGGAATGACTTCTCCAGGCTCTCTTGCCAAGCTTCCCTTTCCTTTTCCCATTTCTCTTCTAGCTCTCTTGTGAGAGCCTTTTTGATTTCCTCTATGAGATTCTTTTGTATTGAGGAGCAGATCATATCTCCCTTTGGGTATTCCTCTGGGGACAGTCTGTTTTTAGTCTTCTCAGTATTTGAAGTCTGCTCTCTCTCCATATAGAAGTTGTCAATGGTTAGAGCCCTTTTAAATTTTTTGTTCATTTTGTCAGTTCGGCAATTGAAGAAAACAAATTGACAAGAGAAACAATTGGACTGTTTCTGGGTGGGATGGGGCTGGATGGTGTTAATGAGCTTCCTCTAAAGACTGAGGGAGACAATAGGGAGGCACTAACAGGATAGTGATGGCTGTGCTGTGTCTGTGCTCTGAGGCTCTGAGAATGGGCTGAGTCACTCTGGGTGGGGGTGGGGGTGGGGGTGGGCGGGTCTGAGAGATGCTAGATTTCTGGGGTTTTATTCTTTACCTCTGGTGTTTACACTTTCTCTGCTGCTCCTGGCTTACTGCCAAGACAGAATGTCCACTGGGGTAAAAGTCTTTTCGCAGAAATGGCAGAGATCTTACCCCTCTCCCCTCAGGTCTGAGCAGTGTAAGCTGCCTGTCTCACCCTCACTGCCTGCCCTCAGTCTGCACCCAATCTGTTCATCCCCTCCCCCGAGCAAACAGACCTTCTCTGGCAAATTTCAAGGATGTCATCTTGGCCAGAAGTCCTAAAACATGTGTTAAATCCAATATGTATAAATATATTTCAATTCTCTTGCTGCACAAGAAAAATCAGATAAAAAAAGAAAGTAAATGAGTAAGAAAAAAATGCAAGTGAACAACAGCAAAAAAAGTGAGAATGTTATGTTGTGATCCATATTCAGTTCCCACAGTCCTCTCTCTGGGTGTAAATGGCTGTCTTCATCACAAGATCTTATTGGCATCTTACTGGCATCAATGATCTTATTGTTGGAAAGAGCTACCTTCATCAGAATTGATCGTCATATAATCTTGTTGTTGCTGTGTACATTGATTTCCTGGTTCTGCTCATTTCACTTAGCCTTAGTTCATGTAAGTATCTCTAGGTATTTCTAAAATCATTCTCCTAATCATTTCTTATAGAACAATATATATATATATATATATTATATTTAGAGAATCATAGAGAATGAACTATGTGAAACAATTTATAACTTTAGCAAAGTTGCAGAATACAAATAAATCTACAGAAATAATCAACTAACAGAGTCCATTAGCAAGAGATACAAAGAAAATTTCCATTTAAAATTACTGTAAATAATATAAAATATTTGGAAGTCTACCTGGCAAGACAAAGTCAGCATCTATATGAACATAATTACAAAACATTTTCCACACAAATAAAGTCAGATCTAATCAATTAGAAGAATATCAAGTGCTTATGAGTAGGCAGAGCTTCTATGAAAAATGACAATACTCCCTAAATTAATCTACATATTCAGTGCCATACCAATAGGACTCTCAAGAAATTATTTTACAGATCAAGGGGAAAAAAGAATAACAAAGTTAACTTGGAAGAACAAAAGATCAAGGATTTCAAGGGAATTAATGAGAAAAAAAGAAAATGGAGTGGTCCAACTGTACCAGACCTAAAACTATATTATAAAGCAGGGATCATCAAAACCATTTGGTACTAGCTAAAAAATAGAGTAGTTGAACAGTGGAATAGGTTAGATTGAGAAGTCACAATAATCATTGACTATAGTAATCTAGTGTTTGATAAACCCCCAAACCCCAGCTTCTAGGATGAAAATTAACTATTTGACAAAATTTGTTGGAAAAATTAGAAATTAGTATGGCAGAAACTAGGTATTGACTCATATCTAACACCCTCTACCAAAGTAAGGTAGAAATGGGTTCATGATGGCTGAACAGGTTGTGGTATATAAAGGCAATGACATGTTATTGTTCTTTAAAAAATGAACAAGATGATTTTAGAAAGGCCTAGAAAGATTTACATGAGCTGCTGCTGAGTGAAACAAGCAGAATCAGGAATACATTGTATACAATAACAGCAGGAATTATCAATGATCAACTATGAAAGACTTGCTCTTCTCAGTAGTTCAGTGATTCAGTGCAATCCCAATAGACTTTGAACAGCATCCACATGTGGATCCACATTCTTGAGGTCCTCCAGAATGTGTCTTGGTTTCTGTGGGGGAGGCAGGAGAACCACCACAAAAGAATCTGTCTTGAAGTCTATCTCAGTCTGAGGGATTGTGCTCCAGCCTCCAGCCACTTATCTTCCCCCAGTCTGTTCCAGTCCCCTTCTGAGTCTGCCTCTGAGCCCTTTCTGAGTCTATCTCAGAGCTCTTGTCCGAGTCTGTTTCTAATTGAGTTTGTCCCAGTTTATATGCAGTATACTTAGTATAAACCAATGATCATATGACTAGGGAACCATTATTTGTTATAAGATTAAATCAATCATACTGAACTAGAGAACTATTAATCACCATATTAAACTAGATAACCATTGTATTATCAATTCTAGTGATCCAACACCTTGTAAGAATCCTAGTACAGGATTCTAGCCCATAATAGAAATATGTATGGAAGAATTGTACATGTTTAACATATATTGAATTACTTGACAACTAGAAGAGGGATAGGAGTGAGAAAAATTAAAGACAAAGTTTTGCAAGAGTGAATATTAAAAATTATGCATATGTTTTTAAAATAAAATATTTTTAAAAATAAAAAATAAACTGCCAAACATCCCAACTCTGCTGCAGAGAGCACAATTCCATTGGGCTGGTCACATTATTCAAATACCAAATATACACCTGACAACAACAACAAATATATATATATATATATTTGTTGTTGTTGTTGTTGTTGTTGTTGTTGAGAATTCACATAAAGCAAGTGCTCACATAGTGTTCAGAAAAAGTGATACAAGGAAACTTTAAAAGTATCTCTTAAGAACTTTAGAATCGATCATATTACATGGGAAACACAGGACTAGCTAGCACAGTGTGTCCTCAACAAAGAAGGTACTGTGCTCTATGAAAAAAGTAGAATTGAATTAGCCCAGAAGAAACAAGAGATTTGCCAAATTAGAGAAGCTGCCCCAAATGTTCACATGGACTATTTGTGTCTGACCTGTAACAGAGCATTCTAAGTTCATATTGGTCTGATCAGCCAATCAGACACATTGTAACTTGACTCTAACATAGTGATGTCATTTTGATTTTCTTTAAGAATAAACCAACCAATATTTTCACTTGAACCCCACTATTCCAAGAAAGATTTTAGAAATAGTACCAATGTTCATGATTTCTTTAGGATACAGACTTAATAGAAACATTGCTGGATCAAATACTATACCCAGTTTCATAGCTCCTTGGCCATACTTCCAAATTGCTCTCCAGAACCACTGCATCAGTTGACAACTCCACCAAAATTACATTAATGTCTTAGTTTTCCCATATCCTCTCAAACATTTATCATTATCATTTCCTGTCATGTTAGTCAATCTGAGTTATCTGATTTTGCATTTTCTAATTGATAGTGATTTAGAGCTTTTTTTTTTTCATAAGCCTATAAATGATTTTAATTTTATCTGAAAACTGGCTGTTCATATCTTTTGGGTATTTATCACTTGGGGAAGCGTTTGTATTCTTATAAGTTTGAGTCAATTCTCTATATATTTGAGAAATGAGTTCTTCATCAGAAAAACTTGTTAAGGGACAGCTCAATTCTCTAACAACTGCCTTTCAGTCTCCTTGTATCATCCTCTCACACAAGGAGATTCATTCTGAAAGTCTAGGTTGGATCTCCAGCAGCCACTGTCAGGTGGCTCCCATGCATTCCAATAGCTCCAGGTAGCACAACAAACATTATAAAAAAATTTCCCTAGTTTTCTACTTCCCTCCTAATCTTGGCTGTATTGGTTTTGTTTGTGCAAAAACTTTTTTTTTTTAATTTAATATAGTCAAAATGATCCTTTTCACATTCTATAATGTTCTCTAGTTCTTCTTTGGTCATAAAGTCTTCCATTTTCCACAGATCTGAGAGGTAGACTATCCCTAATATTCCTAAATTGTTTATAGTATCACCCTTTATGTCGAAATCATGAACCCATTTTGACCTTATCTTGTTATAGGTTTTTAGATGTTGGCCAATAATTAGTTTCTGCCATACTATTTTCCAGTTTTCCCAGCAATTATTGTCAGAACTAAAGTCTTTGGGCTTATCAAACACTAGATTACTTTAGTCATTGACTATTGTGTTTTGTGAACCTAATCTATTACACTGATCCATTATATTTCTTAACCAATACCAAATGGTGTTGATAATCATTGCATGATAATGGGATGGCTAGACCACTTTTTTTTTTTTTTGCATTTTTTTCATTAATTCCCTTAAAACTTTTGATCCTTTGTTCTTCCACATGAATTTTTTTATTATTTTTCTAGCTTTATAAATTAGTTTTTAGTTTAATTTGTATGACATAGTATAAGTAGATTAGTTTACATAGAATTATTGTTTTTATTATATTAGCTCAGCCTACCCATGAACACTTAAAATTCTTCCAGTTGTTTAGATCTAACTTTATTTTTGTTTCTAGTGTTTTGTAATTGTGTTCCTGGCTTTGCCGTGAGACATAGACCTCCACATACTTTATATTATCTACAGTTATTTGAAATAGGATATCTCTTTTTATCTCTTGTTGCTATACTTTGTTGGTAACATGTAGAAATGCTGATGATTTATGGGAGTGTATTTTATATCCTGCAATTCTGAGAAAGTTGTTAATTGTTTCTAGCTTTTTAGTTGATTCTCTAAATATACTATCAAATGATCTGCAAAGTGATAGCTTTGCTCATTACATACTCTAATTCCTTTAATTTTTTTCTTCTCTTAATGTTAATGTAAATATTCCTAATACAATATTAAATATTAGTGATGATAATAGGCAAACTTATTTTACCCTAATCATATTGGAAGGCTTTTATCTTATCTTTTTCCATGTAATGCTTATTGATGGTTTTAGATAGATATTCTTATCATTTTAAGAAAAAAAAAGTCTAGTTGTTCCTATGCCCTCTAACTTTTTTTTATTAGGAATGGGTCTTGTATTTGGTCAAATGTTTTTTCTGTATCTATTTATTGAGATAACCACATGATTTCTGTTAATTTGGTTATTGATGTGGTCAATTAAATTGATAGCTTTCTTGATTGTTGAATCAGCCCTGCATTTCTGGTACAAATTGCACTTGATCATAATATATTATCCTGGTGATAAGTTACTATAATATTTTGCAAATATTTTATTAAAATTTTTGCATCAATATTCATTAGGGAAATTGATATATGATTTTTTTTAAAGGAATTTGGCAGAACTTTTTCTTTACTTATTTTTCCAAATAGTTTATATAGTATTAGAATTAATTATTTTTTAAAATTTTGATAGAATTCACTTGTAAATTTTATGGCCCTGGTGATTTTTGTTCTTAGGAAGTTCCTTAATGACTTGTTCATAAAATGGGACTTTTTAAGTATTTTATTTCCTTATCTGTTAATCTATACAATTTACATTTTGTATTGTATTCTTCCAGTTCATTTATATTATTAGATTATCAAATTCATTTTATCACTGATCATCATTTATTCTGATTATCAACTCATACAATTGGGCAAAGTGGCTCCTAATTATTGCTTTAATTTTCTCTTCATTGGTGGTAAGTTCACCCTTTTCATTTTTTATACTGGCAATTTGGCTTTCTTCTTTCCTTTTTTTTTATTAAATTAACCAAAGTTTCATCTATTTATTTATTTTCAGTTTTATTAATCTCTCTTTTGATTTTCAGGATTTCTAATGTGGTATTTAATTGGCATTTCTTATTTTGTTATTTTTCTAACTTTTAAAATTGTATTCCCAATTTATTTTCTTTTTCTCTATTTTATTAATGTAAGCATTAGTATATAGTATTATAAAATTTGCCCTAAGAATTGTTTGCCTGAATCCCATAAGTTTTGGAATGTTATCTCATTATTGTCATTCCCTTGGATGAAATTATTGATTGTTTCCATGATTTGTTCTTAAATACCACTTAAAACAACTAAAGATAATATTAAATATTTTGGACTCTACCTCTCAAGGCAAAGCCAACAGCTATATGAACAGTTACAAAATGCTTTTCTCACAAGAAAAGTTATATCTAAACAATTGGAAGAATATCAAGTGCTCATCAGTAAACTGAAGTAATATAATAAAAATGACAACTCTACCTAAATTAATCTACTTATTCATTGCCATACCACTCAAACTGTCAAAAGATGATTTTATAAATTATTCTTCTTAAATTACATGTTTGCTAAGCTAATCCCTAAAGTCCCTTAAAATTCAAGAACCCAGCATTTTTACAATTGTGATTCATATATGACAATTTGTTTTTCCTCATATTTTCTATAAGCTGGCATTTGAGAAAACTTTTTAAATTTTGTTTTAAATTCAGCTCAGATATTTTGAGGATGTAGACTTTAAGTGTCGGAAACTATACTTAAAAACAGTTTTTTTCTGACTCCAAGTGCAATACTCTATCTGTTCTCTTTATTTCTTTCCAAATAACATTGTGGTGGATAGCCCAGGCCTTGCAATAATCATCCATTGATTCCCTTTTCAGATAATAAATTCTAGCAAGGATGGAGCATTGGTGTGACCCAGGACATGTATAATATACCTCAATTTCTAATCTGAGTATTAATTCTGTCAGAACAAGCACTTTTTAATGAACTTATATTCTGCCAATGTATTTCAATATTAACAAATAGGTGAAGGGATAATTTCAGTAGAATGAAAAGTATTATATATGTATACATACATACAAATACATATATACATATATCTATCTATCTATATCTATCTATCTATCTATCTATCTATCTATCTATCTATCTATCTATCTATCCATCTATCTATCTATCTATCTATATCTTTCCATTTTTATTTCTACCTATGTATTTGGCATAGGTTACGTAGGGACAGAAAATGTCTTCAGTTATCAGTCTCAATGCCTTACAAAAACTATCACCACAAAGTCATTCTTCACTCTTTGTGATTACCTGTGCCCTGGGACTGTAAAACACTGAAAATAGAAAAACTGTAGGCCCCAGAGAAATCTTCATTATGTAATTTTTTTTTCAGTTAGGAAAGGGAGCAGGGGAGCATTTCAGCCTCAATATAAACTTTTTCCAGCTTAGAGGAAAATTATAGAGAAATTGGAAAGTGGGGAATATTATTTCTGAAAGAGCATTACTCATTTTCAAGGCAGCTGGTGAGTCTGTTCCTTCGGTTTCAGTAATTTAGGGTAGTGCAGAGTACCAAAATGAATGAGGGGGGGGGGAAAGATAATTGAATTCTAGGACCCAAATGATGATCTCCTAAGAATAAGTAAGAAATCATACAGAATGAAAAGAAAATTCTTAGTATTCTGTAATAATGAAACCATCATTGTAAAAATCTAGAAATATGGCTTATTCAGATCTAAGGAACTAAGCAGGATTAGTATGCATAGAGAACATCCAAGAAGGACTTAGAGGCAGATTGAATTAGAGCACATTTTATGTAACTAGAGAAATGGAAAATAAGTATATAGGGAGCTCAGAGTATATTCCATGGACAGCAGAAGGTAATAATTTAGAGAAAGAAGTATAAGAATACAAATAGTTCTATCAGAAAACTGCCTTCCACCCTCACCTCCATAAGATCTTTCATTTTATCCTTTATAATTTCAAAAAGTCCAGAATTTCTAAAGTATAGGATCTGTAGAGATGGGATTTTCTTGAATGTCCTACTTTAGGGAAAAAAAATCAACAAATGAACTGAAGAGGGAATGTCAAATTAATAGTCAGGTATAAAAGCTGATGGAGGTGGAAATGAAAATTTCCCTTTGTTTGGAGATAATAAATCCTCAAGCTTTAAACTTCAGATGGGAGTTCTGAATCACATCAATCCTTTTCTGATCCAAAGAAATAAGAACTACCACAAAGAAAACGGAGTCCTAAATTTGCAAGGCCAAGGATAAATTATCTTATTCCCATTTCTCTAAGCATAGAGCACACTTAACATAGCTACTAATTATCCTTCTTCTATCCACTTGTCCATATATCAATTTAGATAGATATACATTCTTCTATTTAGTTTTATTGAGCATCTACTTTGTTTGTTCTATGATATATAAATACTATGAAGCATATTTCCTGATCTTCAGAGGTCTAAAGGAAAGATACATGTTACATATATACAATCATACTACAAAGAAGTTTCCAATAAAGTGGGTGCATTGTTTTTATAACTGAAATAAATGAGATGATATAGAAGAGAATTCTAGATAGAGGAAACAATATGTGAAGTGACAGATCTATGAGAGGCAACATGGTCCTATGAAAGATATTTAAGATTTGGAATCATATATTCTTGGTTCAAAGCCTGGTTCTGGTTTTAAATATGAACTTGAATAAGAAATTAAATCTCTCTGAGCCTCAGTTGTTTCATTAATAAAAATGAGGATGTTGGTTGATTCCCAGACCACTTCAGATCTGTGGTTCTAACATAATGTATGCCTAAGAAGGAATTCCATTCTAGTGTGATGGAGAAAATGATTCCTCCTAGAAGTTGTAATCCTGAAAATTGAAAATAGCAAAGTCTATGGATTTTGAATGTCATCCATTTAGAATGAGGGTAACAGAGGCTATCTTTTCTTATTGTTTTAGAGAATAGTGCAGAAAATAACAGTTAACCTGATATGGTTGGACCATGGTCTGGCAATGATATTCTCCCTTCAAAATGAACAGTCACTTCTATAATAAGTGATGTATAGCCTGCCTTCTTGCACAACTACTTCCTCTAATGAGACTAATAGAATTTGACAAGAAATGGGAAAGGATTGACTGAAATTTATATTATAATCCTGAATGATTGTGACCCCCCCCCTTGGTGAACTTTCTACATAGCCTAGAATTGGAAATGTTTGGGCTCAATCTATTTATCTCTGTGATTTCTGCACAGAGATAAACTTTGTGAAGACTGGGTTCAATATTCTTTATCCTTGCTCTATGTTCTCTGATAAATTAATCAAATCTTGTGGAAACAAACTCAGAAGCAAACAAACAAAAAAGATAAGATGAAGCAACTGTGTATTGGAATAGCTAAACAGAGTTTAGTAAAGTATTAATTGGAGGGGAAAACTGTGAACAAAAGGTAGATAGAAGAATGGTATTGAAACTTTCTGGTTATGCTTTGTAAATCTGAATTGCAAAAGAATAGCAATCAGTGAAACATTTATAAACTTCTCTCCTAAGGATATTGCCATATAAGTATGAGAAGAATAACTATTTCACTAGAATGCAGAGAGCAGGAAGGCAAACTAGAATGGGAAAATCAAAACCAGTATGAATCTAGGCAATTTAATTAAGCTTCATCTTAGTTTGTAATATTTCAAAGGAATCACCTGATGATCAAGTAAGCACATGAAGCAATTTCATTGACCTAAGCCAGAATCAACCTAGTGATCTTATCTTAGCAAATAAAGTTACAAAATCTCCCAAGTTGCAAAGATACCAGAGTTCATCATCTTCAAACTGTACACACTTCACCAAGAAGTCTGGTATATGTTCATCCAAACTCTATTTTTAGACATCCAATGATGGGAACTTTTTACCACCTGAGATAGCTTATTCTTCTTTTAGGTGGTTTTGATTTTTCCCCAAGTTTTTCTTATTGAAAGTAAAACATTTCTTATCTGCAATAAGATTTTGGTGTTTTATTTGACTGAACTCATTATTCCTTTCATTTAACATATGCAAAAATTGTCATAATTGATTAAGTAATTCTTCCTTTCAGCTAATAAGATTTTAAATTATTTTAAATAAAAAAAATTTGGAGGCAGAATAAGATGGTTGATTAAGCACAGGAACTTGCCCAACCTCTCCCCCAAACTGTTCCAAATTCCCTCAAATAATGACCCCCAAGTAAATTTTATAGCATCAGAATACCCCAAAAGATAGAATAGAATATTTTCCAGCTAAAGGCAACTTAGAGGATCAGCAAAAAGAAAGGTGGGAGTACTATTTTCCCAGACGCAGCTCCAGTCCCAGTCCTAGCCCTTCCTGGATCAACTTCTGAACCAGTGGCAGTATTGATGGCTTCCAGACCTCTCAGCTCAAGACACCAAACAGGAACTGGAAGGTCCACAGAAAAGGTCTGTGAAACTAGAGTGGGACCCCAGCTCACAACCCCAGCTATGGCCTGGACCCCAGCTTCAGCTAGGCAGTACCTCTGCGTGAGCAGTGGTGATGGAGACTTCTGGATCTCTCAGTCCAGGGATACTAGGGAGGACTAAAAAGGGCAGCAGAGAGGGTCTTTGGCAATGGGATAGTAGTCTCGTGTATAGTCCCAATGTAGCAGCACTAAAACCTGGCCAGCACATTAGATCTAATGATCAGTAGCAAAACACTTTTGAGGAGGGAAATGGTGAAAAGAAAGAGATAATAGTAATTGTAAAAGAATTTTCAAAACAAGTTTCTTTTTTGGAATGTTATTGTTCTCTGAGAAATGATTAGCAGGAGGGGGCTCTCAGGAAAAATAAAACCTGGAAAATCTTCAATGAACAAAGTAAAACATACTGTATATTAAATAAATAAAATTAGAATAAAAAACATATTTTTCTCTCTCTCAACCACACCACCACTAAAAAAAAGCCTTATGAAATAGCTATACTTAAGCAAAAAAATCTCACATTGACTACTTCCAAAAAATATGTGTGTGTTTCATTCTGTAGCCCAATTATACCAGCTCTTAGGATAGACAGTGACAGGAATATAAAGGAAGAAGATTTATTTTGTTTGAATCTCAGAAAGGAAATACTGGACATATTCAACATACATATTGGAGTACTCAAAATACATCTCTTTTTCCCTCTTCCAGACATGAAATGAACAAAGGAGTGGCATTCTACTGAACTAATGGTTAGCAGAATGCTCCTTTCCAATGATACTCAGTTTCACCCTATATCCTTCCTTTTGCTGGGAATCCCAGGACTGGAAGACATGCACATCTGGATTGGCTTTCCATTCTGCTCTGTGTATTTGATTGCACTCTTGGGAAATCTCACCATTCTCTTTGTGATTCAGACTGAACGTAGCCTCCACCAGCCAATGTTCTATTTTCTGGCCATGTTGTCTACAATTGACTTAGGTTTGTCCACCTCCACTATTCCCAGAATGTTGGGTATCTTCTGGCTTAACCAGAGAGAGGTTAGCTTTGGAAGTTGTGTTGCCCAGATGTTCTTCATTCACATGTTCACTGCCATGGAAACTGTTGTGCTTGTAGCCATGGCTTTTGATCGTTATGTTGCCATTTGCCATCCCCTTCGGTATAGCATGATACTCACCAACAGAGCCATTGCTATTACTATGTCTAGTTTATTCATTGTTAATTTTGTTTTGGTATTTCCAATGGTGTTTCTCATCCTGAGGCTGCCATTCTGTGGTCACCATATCATTCCTCACACATATTGTGAACATATGGGTATTGCTCGGTTGTCATGTGCTAACATTAAAATTAACATGATATTTGGGTTGATTCTTATAGCTATGGTATTTGGGGATGTTATTCTAATTGCCATCTCTTACCTAAAGATCCTCCATGCTGTTTTCCTCCTCCCATCCAGGGAAGCTCAACTCAAAGCTCTCAATACTTGTGGCTCCCACATCTGTGTTATCTTGGCCTTCTTCATTCCAGCCTTCTTCTCTTTTCTCACTCATCGATTTGGCCATAAGGTACCTGGCTACATCCACATTCTCCTAGCTAATCTGTATGTAGTTGTACCACCTGCACTCAATCCTGTCATCTATGGAATCAGAACCAAACAGATTCGAGAACTGGTACTGAGGGTCTTTAAGAAAAAGTGATTTTCATCAGTGTATCACAGAGAAATGAATTTGAATTATTTTTGTCCTCTACATCAAAAGATTTAATTTAAGATTTAGCTATTGATTAAATGATATATGTATTGTACAATGAGAGACTATCTAAGCATAGAGTGCCAACACTATAAGCTATTGAAAATGTGAACCTGAAAGAGTGTAATGATGGTGTTGCATCACTGTTGGGTGAGGTGCTATCTGAATGATCATAAAATTAATTATAGAAGTAAAAAATTCAGCGCTGGAAAGGATCTTCAAGTTCAGCTAGACCAAGGTTCTCATTTTTACAAAGAGATTCAAAAGGTCAGAAAGCCTAGAGTGGTCCATGCTCACATAGAAACTAAATAAAAAGTCTGGACCTGATAATAAATCTTCTGATTCCAACTTTTTTTTTTTTTTTTTTTTTTACAGTATACAGTATGCCAGGTATCTTCTAGAATTGACTTATTTAAGGAGATATTGAGAATCCAGAAAGCATTTAGACATTTCTATTGGTTATAGTTGGTATTCTATAGGCTACCAGATATTTTATGTTATATTACCTTTAACCCTCACAATACAAAGAAGAAATGCTATTCAACCAGTCTTTTGTCTAAACCTTTGCAAAATAAACTGACAAAGAATGAAATAGGAATTCTGGGTGAAAGTGTATTATCATTCAGAAATTCAAAAGGGGTAGAAACGAGGATCTGCCATGATTTTAAATTTCTTAAGATACCCTATTGAAAATAGAATTTTGATTATCCATTCTTAACCTTCACATAATTTAATTTCTTGGATTCTTTTCAGTAAGTGGAGAACCGATTACCAAAAGTATATTAAGAATGACATATTTCCCTCTGAAAGGAAGATTCCTTCAGTAGTAGGCAAAGTATTACAAAAGATAAGAATCATAATCTGTAAGGGCCCTTTAAATGGGCTGCACCACAGTGCATCATTGAGGCCCGGAAGTAATTTCTGTGGATATTAGGACTGCCTTGTAGGTGGGATCCTGTCCATTTTGAGATAGCTTCGTAATGGGTGACTCTCTCTCTGATTGGCTGTGTGTGTGACCTCACAGGCCCTATGTAAGCCCACTGCAGGCAGCAGACGCTCTCTTTAACCTGGCGTTCTTCACCTGGCTTCCTAGCCTGGGTGGCCAAGCCAAGATGGATAGCCAAAAGAGGTAAGGGTTTTGGTAGTGAACACGTGGGTCTTCTGACCAGGTGTTCACTAGGGAACCAACAAGTCAGGGAATCAGTTAGGGCATTATGTGAGTAGGTATAATAAAGGCTTTTAAGATTACACGTGGCTGTTCTTGAGTGTGCTACCGGTTATTAAGCTATAGATTCAAAGATTGTGGCCAGAGACCTTTGAAGGCCTCAGAGGAGGCAAGCTGGGTAGAGTTCACACTGCAAAGGACAGTGGTCAAAGGTACTCTGGTGGGTCTAGGACAGACTAGTAATTGTAACTGCCAGGAGAGCACGTTACAATAATCCCCAAATCAGATGTCAGGAAGGATATTAGTGAGTTTGAAGCTTCTCAGGAAAGAAAACACAAAGACCTTTCATAGTTAGTATATAAATACATTTATTCCAAGGACAAAAATAATGGTTCAGAAACATGGTCCCTTACCAGTGGTAGTAGAAGTCCTGTGAAGCAACCCCTGTTCCATAATCACTCTTGGACTCCTGGCTCCTGCATTTTGAAGGCAAGCTACACTCATGCATGAGCAAAATGAAATTCACTGGCCAAATTCATACCCTTATTTTGAGTAGCTCATTTACTGAAGAATACATTGTGATTTTTATATCTTAGGCTTGAAGATAGAATTGTCTCAAAAAATGGTTATGCCATGGAGTTGGAATGTACCAACAAAAAAATAAAGTGAAGGAGAAATCAAGAATTAAGATGAGAAGTCAGGCAATTAGACGAAGAAATCAGTCAATCAGTCAATTAATAGTGAAGTTCTTATTATTTTAAGGACTGGGCATAAAGCTGAAAATAGAAAAACAGGTAAAAAAGATGACTCCTGTCTTCTTAAGGTCTCACATTTTAAAAACTGAAAATAGCACATAAAAGAGTTCAGGCCTTGACCCTTTCTTTTATGGAGATTCTAGAAGGAACCAATCGATCAAAAGGAATAGCCACTGGGATAGAAGGTTCTTCAAATATATGAATTCCAGGGGTTAAGTGAGGCTTAAACTTGCAGAATTGGGACATAGTGATGTTTCCAGATGTTAGACAAAGTTTAGAATACAGCCTAGAGAAGAATAAAGAAAACTTCCTTAAAAATTTTTTTTCAATAGAATGGACATATATTAAGCATTTAAAGTCCTATCCTAGGTCTGGAGATATAAAGATGAAAAGAAAACATTTCTTGTCTTCAAAGAAAACTTTTGATCTACTAGGGAGAAAAAATTGGGCAATGAATAAAAAAAGTTTACAAAAAGGTTATTTGAGTATGCTAGACATATAAATCTATTTTGTAATAATTCTAAGGGATCAGGAAAGGGTTTTGTGGAAGAAAAGAATTTTGACCTAAGCCATTAAAAAAATTACCATGTAACCCATAATGATAACAAGCAAGGATACTAAGAAGATGTAAACAATCTTTCCTTTCTGAAACTCTTAGTACTTAGCAATCCCAATTCTCTGTCTCTCTCTGTCTCCTTTCAATCTTTCTGTCTTTCTCATTCTGTTTCTTTCTTTGTGTCTCTCTGTCCCTGTGTGTGTCTTTGTTTTTATCTCTCTTTGTCTCTGTCTTTCTTTTGTCTCTTGTTCTTTTTATCTATCTTTTTCTGTCTCTGCCTCTTTCTGTATCTTTCTCTCTTTCCTCTTTCTTTCTTCTCCTATTATTGATATTTTATATTACAAATATTTACTGATTATTTCTAATTTATGAAATATCTCTTAGGAAAAAAATAACCATTAAAACTAATAATACAGAATGTCATCTTGAAGCACCCTGCCTAAAATTTATTCCTAAGCAAGAAAAGCTCATGTGGGAAAAAAAAAAAAACAACTTAGGTAATTTAGATGCTAAATTTATTCCCAGTATCAAATTTGGGAGTAGGTAGGTGTGATATTAAGACAGTTTGCCAACTATATTAGTTGACTTCAGGGATATCAGGAATGCCAGTAGTCAAGGTAGTATTAGTATACCGAAGGATTATCCAATATAATTCCAGTATACAATTAGCTTCTTGTTCTTGAATGTTTCCTGATCAAGAAATATTTCAAGAGGCAAGAGTCACCTAAGATCTTCTCTCCAGATTATTTTTTTTACCTCAGTTAAGGGATAATGGTTGAGATTTTTAGTGACTAGAAGAATTTGTTTGAGCTTTTAAGTATGGGCATGTTGATTCACTAGCAAGTTGATTCTCATTAATAAAATGATTGCTCTACCTGCTTCTTACCCAATACCTCATACCTTTCTTCCCATCTATGCCTATATATTTAACAAATGAGAAACTCATCACATATGAAGGTCAATTCAAGATGATATTAAGAGAGATTTCATTTAACTTTCCTGATTACTATTAGGAATATTATTTACTATTATTGTTGTACCCAAGAAGCAAAGATAGTTGAACCGCTACCATAAATATTCTAAATTTATTATGCTCACTATCCATAACATATATCTCCTTATATTTTCAATCTTCAATATTTTGAATGAATATTAGTGACATAAATCCACACTTAGTTGAACTGCTGAGAAGGGTATGGGTTTTTGCTTAGTAGAAGTAAGAATGAGTGGAAGATATGACTCCAGACAAGAGTGAAACAATATACTTTCACAAGTATATTGTTTTCTATATAAAAATGCTACATTCCAAACTAAGCTAACATTCTAATTGTGTTCAATCATGAATAAGATCAAGCTTGAGAAATATTCACTCTTAGGATTTTCCATGATAAACTCAAGAAGGATATATTTTAGCATATTTAGCTATACAATAAATAATTTCCATAATAATAACTAACATTTAAAATTTCAAAATATTTTAAGTGCATTATTTCATTTCAAGCAGATTTGTAACCTTCACATTATTATAACCTCCTCAATCCCTTTAACCTAGATATATCAACTGTCAAGTTTACCAGTTCTACCTCTACACCATCTCTTCCATCCATTCCCTTCTTATCTACCCACATGGTCATCACCTCTTCACCAAAGACTTCCTATTGGTTTCCTTGCTTCAAGTCATCCTCCATTCTCCACAAAGTCACCAAAGTTATTTTTCTTAAGCAGTTGTCTGCTGATTTAACTTCCCTAGACAATTAATTCCCCTTAATCCCTACTGCCTCTAAGATTAAACTATAAATCTGTTGTTTTGACATTTACATTTTTTTATCATCTTGTCCCAATTTATCTTTCCAGTTTTTCTTTCCTACACTCACTAATGAGAATACAGCCAAACTGACCTCTTTATTCATTACACAGGGTACTCCATCTTCCATTTCTGGAACTTCGACCTGATAGTGCCCCAATTTATCTTACAAATTCAACTTACTAGCTCAAATATAGTTTAATTCTCATCTAATACCAAGTCTTTCCTAATCTATCTGTTTTCTAGTGTCTTCCCTTCCTTCTGTTTTACATTCTAATAGAATGAATTTTAAGAGAAAAGATTGCTTCATTTATTTTTATAAACTCCATCTTTGACACAGTTGATTAATTGATTGGATCACAAGTCATCCTTGGAAATAGGTACTACAGATATCCTTACCTCCACTTTACATGATGAAATGGGGACTTAGAGAGCTTAGGTGACTTCCACATGGCCACCTAAATAAGTATTGGAGCTAGTCTTCAAAACCAAGTCTTTCTCCAGTCCCAAAAAATTAGTAATGATGACCAAAATTGCTATACCCAGTTTGAGGATCTTCCTTTCCAGAGGCCTTAGAACTTTCCAGTAACTCCATTTTCCATCAGTGGCTCTACTTTGTTTCTTTTCCACAGAACATTATGCTGCCATGGCACCTTGACCTCCCTCCCAACTTTAAAATTTTTTTTTGCATTATCTTCCACAATTAGCTTTTAAGCTTCTTGAGGGAAAGTATTGAAAAATACTTTCTTTTCTTATTTATACCCTCAGAACTTAGCACAGTACAGTTTTTAAATTAATATTTATTGAATTTAAGAGATTATGGAAGGATAGGAAAACATATTATTGAAGCTATGGAATGATAATCATTTTGGAAAGAAATTTATATTTATGCAAAAATGATGTAATATCCATACTATTTAAATTAAACAATCCACTATGAGATTTATACCCAGAGGAAGTTAATAACAAGAAGATAGTTCCCATACATCAAAATATTTATAGTGACATTATTTATCATAACATAGAATTTGAAACAAATTAAATGCCCATTATTTGGGAAATGTCTAAACAAATTGTGATACTGTGCTGTATGTGATAAATACAGACAATCATGGAAATTTTAATGAACTTTAAAATTCAGAGTAAAGTAAGTGGAGGCAAGAAAACAATATATAGAGTAACTAAAGTGATGAAAACAACACATCAAAAAAATAAATACAATAAAATTGTAAAGGTCAACCATGAATCAAAGCAAGTGATTTGAGAAGGCAGCCTCAAAAACTATTACCAATAATTCCTGATCATTGTCTTTCTTTTTGACCTAAACAAGTAAATAGCAATGTGATTTAATTTAAAAAAAAAGGGTAATGACATTTTTTTTCCTAGTAACAAAACTATTTTGGGATTGGAACTGACCAAATTATTTTCAATATTTATCAGTTCATCCTCTTTAGGTAAAGCATAAAGTTGGTTATTAAAAATTATCTTATCACAAAGTAGGTCTAGTTAATCGTTTGTAAACAGTTTAACTCTATTTTGCTCTCATCTCTTGCTCCATTATCCTGTTGCAGATGTCCTGCTAAATATGCTGCCTTTACTTTTACTTACAAGCAGATGAAAAAAATAGAGATCATAGGACTAGGATGACTAGATCCAATAGGAATTTCTTAAATAATCTTTATTTGGCCCTCATTGCAACAAAGCAATCATTTTACACTAACCATAGTGGCTTTAGCAAATCTTAACATTCCTCTTCCAACTTCCTATAGTTCCCTTGACCTGATCTCTCAGCAAAAACTCTTCCTGTTATTTTTCTAGGAAGGGGTTTCTCTCCAAGATAGCCTTTTGCCAGAGAAGGGAATATTATAAATAATTATTAATAATCAAATGGTATACCATTTCTCTCAAACTGAAACTGCTCTCTTCAAAGTTATCAATGATTTCTTAATGGACAAATCTAATGGACAGTTCTAAATCATCACTCATTTTGGCTTCTTTGTAGCCTTTAAGTTTATCAATCCTCCTCCTCTTGATACTCTCCTTTCTGGCATAATTTGTTCTGTTTCTCCTAGATGTCAAACTAATCCTTTATGATTTCCTTTGGCAAATTTTCATTTAGAACATGTTCATTATTTCTTGTTATCCCTCACAGCAATCCCCTTTTATTCTTTCACTGTATTACTTCATTTGTTTATCTCATCAGTTCCCATGGATTCATCTATTATCTCTATGTAAAAGATTCTCAGATCCAATTGCAGCAGCCTTAACCTCTCTACGGAACTCCAGTTTCCCACCTCCAACAGGCTATTGGACATGTGGAACTGAATTTCTTTTAGCCATATTAATTTAAATATATTGAAAATAGATAATTATCTTTTCTTCTGTATCTACTCTTGTTTCTAACTTCCTTCTTACTTGGGTAAGTAAAGTGATGTATTGAAGTTTAATTGTACTAGCCCCTGAGAAATGATTATTAAATTGTGAATTTGAGCATTTCTGTTCTAGAAATTGGCAAATGCTACAAATCATGGCTTGATTTATTTTTGTTGATTGTTTAGACTTAAGATAATTATGGAGAAAGTGTTAAGAATTTAGATTAAACTTAAAAGTGTTTAGTAACTCACCACCCCAGAAAAGTGATTGTTAAACATTTACCTGCACAGCTTTTGGAGAATATAATCTTCTCAGACATCCATTTTTGCTAAGGACACGTCACTTTTCATTTCTCACTTTCTCTTACTCTCCCATAGTCAAACAATTGCCAATACCAGTCACTTCTACCCAAAATAGCTCTAGTTTAAATTCCCTGCTCTCCTTTGGCACTGGAACCACTTTGGTCTGGATCCTCAACACCTTGGCTATGACAATAGCATCCTATTTGGTCTTCCTGTCTCACATCTTTCCCTTTCCAAGTCCATGCAACTATCAAATTCATCTTCCTAAACCATGTGAGTCACTTCTATTCAATAAACTATAGTGGCTCCCTCTTACTTCCAGGATCAAATATAAAATCCTCTATTTATCTTTTAAAGCCTTTTATAACCTGCTCCTCTTTTGCTTTTCCAGTCTTCTTGCACTTTGCTTCTCTTCATGTACTACTTTTCCTTGAGACTAAATTATAACACTTCATGTTGAGTATTTTCTTTTATTTAAATTTTCTTTTATTTTTATTTACATTTTATTTATTTTATTTAAATTCTCTATATTATTTATGCCAGAATTCTCTCCTGACACCTCTATCTCCTCTATATGGATTTTTTGAAATCTCCTCTCTAGCTTCCCTTTCTGCAAGAAGCATTCTCATGTTTCTTTAAATTTAGTGACTTCCCTCTAAGGTTATCTGCACTTTCCCCAGTAAATATCCTGCCTGTACATGGCTTTTTGTGTGTTATCTTCCCCTTTGTTATGTGAGTTTCCGAAGAACAAGGACTTTCTTTTTCATTCTTTGTATTACTAGGTCTTAGAATGGTTTCTGGCACGAAGTAAATATCAATTGTCTGACTCATTTCACAAATATTTACCAAATAAAAATTATATAAAATCATTATTCTACATGCTAGGTACACAGAGATCTAAAACGGAATGTAGTTCCATGGAGAAGTCTATATGCTATTGAAAATTATTGATATTAACATTTTTTTTTCATTTTTGCATACATTTTGACTGCACAGCAAAGTGCTTGACACATAGTACATGGTCAATAAATGTTTATTGATTATTAAATGGCATTTTTCATTGCATATAGGTTATATATTAGAATATATTTATTATTTTTCTTTTAAACATCCTTATATGTGGTTTTTCATTTTTAAAATAAAGTTGAAAACTATTTTCCCAAATACCATTATTGTCACCTCTTTTTATTTGAATTGAGAAATTGCATTTTATACTTTAGACTCTTTTCATATATAGTTATATATTCTTGTATTATATGTGTGTCATCTCTTCTGACATTCTGACATTCCTGGCTTCCTTCAATCCTCTAATAAAGTCCCAGATGTTATAAACATGATTTTCTATTTCTGCTTCATGTTAGTGCCTTTAAAATTATCATCAGGAGTGGAAGCCAATATGGCAGGGTAAAGGCAGGGACTCACCTGTGCTGTATACCCAACACTCCCCCCCCAAATACCTTTAAATATGGACTCTAAACAAATACTACACTGGCAGAATCCACAAAAAAGTGAGTGAGTCGATATTCTAAACTAAAACACCTTAGAAGATCAAAAGAAAAGGTCTATAGCTCCTGATAGTCAAGTGCAGAACAGGCTAGTCCAGTTCTACCATCATTAAATTAGGAAAAGGCCTTGGCAATCACTGAGTCATCATCAGCAGCAGCAGGAGCAGCAGCAGCTGAAAACAGGGGCTTTCAAGATGTTAAGGGGGTTGCACAACTGATTAAAAGTATATTAGAGGAGACTTATTGTTAGCAATAAGGCAGGACTCTGTTGTTTTGCCCATACTCAGATTCTGGTTGCAATCTTGGGTAGCAGTCCCAAGGAGAAAAGGAGCACTAACACACCAGAGCTTGCAGTCACAGAGGAATAGGGACCATCTCCACAATTCTAGAGTAGAAAAAAGTGTTTGAGGTCACTCACAGACCAGAGCATAGACCAGAAGAATAAACATATTTCCATACATTATAATATGTTGGAATAACTGAAAAGATTTCTGAAGAATTAGAAAAGGATTTTTGAAAACAGCTGCACAACCTAGAAAGCTTGGGATGGTGTGCTTTCCACCATGGAAGCAGAGCACTACTTTAACAGAAAATAAAAAGTCAAATAAAAAGCTGGGAAAACAAGTAAAAAATGAAAAAAAATTCTGCCTATAGGAAGTTACTTGGTGACAAGGAAGATCAAAACAAATTCAGAAGATGACAAATTCAAAGTTCTATATGCAAAGCCTCAATTAAAATAAAAATTAGTTTCAGGCCATGAAAGAGCTCAAAAAGGATTTTGAAAATGAAGGAATAAAGGTAGAGGAAAAAATTATAAGAGAAATGAGAGTGATACAGGAACATCTTGAAAAGCAAGTCAACAGTTTGGTAAAGAAAAAAAATTTTAAATCCTGAAAAAAATGATACTTTAAAAAACACTCTAGGTCAGATGGTAAAAGGGGTACAAAAAGTCATTGAGGAGTAGAATGCCTTAAAAAGCAGAATTGATAAGATGGGAAAAGAGGAACAAAAATTCACTGGAGAAAAATAATTTTAAAATTTAGAAATAGTCATATGGAAAAAAAGAGATACAAAAATTAACTGAAGGAAATAATTACTTAAAAATTAACATTAACCAAATGGAAGTTAAAGATTTTGTGAAAAATCAAGAAAAATAGACTAAGACTAAAAAACATGAAAAAATGGGAGAGAATGTGAATTATTTCACTGGGAAAGAACTGGTCTGTAAAATAGATCCAGAAGATATATTTGTAAAATGATTGGAGTATCTAAAATCCATGATCTAGACATTATCTTTCAAGGAATTATTAAGGGAAACTGCCCACATATTCTAGAACCACATTATAAAATAGATTTCTTTTAAAAATGCAGGCCTCATCATACCCTAGATAGGGAAGTTAAGGAAAGTGGAGGAGGGTACACAGTGATGACTTCAATTTTAGACAAGTTGAGATATCTAGATGGCTCAGCGGAAGGTGCTGGACCTGAAGTCAGAATTACCTCAGTTCAAATTTGCCTCAAAGATTGACTAGATATGTGACAATTGTTCTCTGTCTACCTCATTTGACTCAGTTGTCAAATAGGGATAATAAGTAGTGAAGATAACGTGAGATGATATTTATAAAATGCTATGCAAATCTTAAAGCATTATGTAAATACTAGCTATGAGATGCCAATAATCACTTTGTGATCTGAAATTGGAGGTCAGAAGACATCATAGAATTGAACAAATCAAAGAATCAAATTTTATAGAATTTTATAGAAATGATAAATTCACCAAGTAAATAGAACCAAAAGAGATTAGAGAAGGGTCTTGAACAGCCCTGAGTAACATTCCTAGTTACCAGGTAAGATCAGCAGAGTTGACCTTTTTCTCAGTACAGAGAATAAAATGTAGAAGAACCAAAAGAGTGTCATGAAAACCTAAGAGAAAAGAATATACCAGAAAAATGAGGTTGAAATTTCTTATTTCATTAGAAAAAGAGAAGTCTTGACTGAGAGCATCTTGAAGATTTCATGTTAAAGATCACACTTGACATAGGGTTTAAAACATATGCTATGTTTTAAGGGAATGAGATACCTGTAGGAGATGTTTCAAAGCGTAAAAAGAGCATCATGTAAAGGGGAGAATAGTATTAGAAAGGAAAGTAATGAAAGTCTGCCAGTCTGAGCTCTTGCTAAAAAGTTTCAGATAGAACTGATCTATGGAAGAAAGAGGCCTGAAAAGCACAAGTTCATTCCAGGATTACAAAGCCCTAAAATTTGAAGGATGGATGTTATAGAAAGCTGTTTTGTTTGGACTTCACAGAATATCATGCCCTGTCCAGGATAAGTTGATCATATTGTCATCATGCAGATTGATTTAATTTTGGATTTGCAGAAATTTCTCTCCCCTCTTGAAAAGTAGGGAGGGTGAAAACTTTTCTTTATAAAGTACTGGTATTTGAATTTGCCCACTCCATTTGCCATCAGTAGTTCAAATTGATTTGATCTCCACAGAATATCATGCCCCAGGTTTCCTCGATTCCCATTAGTTTTCAGGTTTCTTTTATGCATTTTCTTTGACTATTAAAATTTTTAAATTCCATTTATGTTTTTTTTGAACTTAAGAAATAAAACAAGAACTTCGATAACAAAGCAGAATAGAAAAAATAATTTTTATTTTCCTTTTAAATATATAATAAAGTTTTCATATCCATGTAACATTTTCCCCTCTTTTTCCTTCCCTCCTGCCAAGCACATTCCAGAGATGGCTACCATTAGATACACAAAAAACATAAAAATATACATACATATACATATAGATTATATAGATTCTTTTCATCTACTTGTCAATTATTTCCCTGGATACAGATTACATTTTTCTTCATAGGTCTTTTGTACTTAGCTTGGGTGTTACAATAGTCAAAATGACTTAGACAATTCAACCCTAATGAAAGGAATATCCAAGAAAGAAATATGTCACTAAAAGATGAAATGTCCAGTCTATCAAGCTTATATTCTTGTTCTTTTCTTCTTTTATTTTCTGATCTATATTATAGACCCCTTCATACCTACATATCTTTGGATGCAGGAATAATAGGAATATGCTGACAAAATATTTCATAATTTGCTCAGCCCAAACATGCATACAACTCTATACATATAAGCTGTCTTTATTATATCATCTTTAACAAGTGGCTATCAAGCCTTATTGGAGATAGAATGAGAGGAGGGATTCTTTTCAGGAATAAGGTGAGTTATATGATTGCTGTGGCCTCTTCTAACTCTAAAAATTCTCTAGTTCTTTGAAATGTGTTGCATTATATTGTATGGTATTCTCAGATATATGGTTTGAGGCATGGAAGTGCTTACTTTCTATTTTTTAAAAAAAATTGCCCATCAATTGTAGAATGACTGAATAAATTGTGGTATATGCTTTTAATGAAATATTATTGTTCTATGGGAAATGATGAGGAGGATGCTCTCAGAAAACTTGAAAAATCCTTCATGAAATCAAGTAAAGAGAAATTTCCTATATACAAAGAAATAGGAATATTCTGGGATGACCAGCTGTAAATAACTGTTCTTTACAGAAGTACAATCTGCACAACTATTCTAATGGACTTATGATGAAAAATCCAAATCATAATCAGAGAAGAAAATAACTATATCTGAATACAGACTGAACCATAGTCTCTCTTATCTTTTTTATTAACTTTATTTTTCTTGAGTTTTTTTTGTATTAGCATGGGAGATGTATATTTCCTTTTGCAACATGACATTTATAGAAATATTTTTAATAACTTCATATGTGGTTTCTTAATGGGGACTGGGCAGTGATATAAGAGAAAATCTGGAACTCAAAAGTTTTAAAAATGAAAATTATTTTAAATTTAACTGGGGAAAATATTAAATACATTTTTAAAAATGCCTTAAAAAGCAGAAAATTTACTGAAGAAAAATAATTTCTCTGAAAAGTAGAAATGCCCAAATGGCAAATGAAAAGTTTACAAAAGCTCACTGAAGACATTAATTCCTTAAAAATTACAATTGAGCAAATGGAAGTTAATAACTTTTGGAGAAATCAAGAAACAACAGAACAAAAGCAAAAAAAAATTTGTGAAAAATAGAAAAGTGTCCAGATATTCTGGAACTAGAAGGTAAAATAGAAATAATAAAAATCCACAGATCACATCCTATAAGAAATCCCAAAAGGAGCACTCTCAGGAATATTATTCTCAAGTTCCAGAACTCCCAAGGAGAAAATATTGCAAGCATCCAGAAAGAAATATTTTAATTATTGAGAAGCCATAGTTAGTATAATACAGTATTAGCTATTTCTATCTTAAAGGATCAGAGAAGTTTTAATATGATTTTCTGAAGGTCAAAAATCAGAAATCCAGCAAAACTGAGTGTAATCCTTCAAGGGAAGAAATGAATATTCAATGAAATAAGGGAGTGAGTGAATCTTACTTTCATCAGAATTTGCCCAGAGAAGAAATAAAACACACTTAATATGAATATCAAAATTTATCCTACCCTACAGGAAAATAGAAGGGGAATGGTATATTGGAAAGGGGGAGGGTGATAAACAAGATGGCATATTAGGGAAGGGAGTGGTCAGTAGAAAAACATTTTGAGGAGGAATAAGGTGAAAGGAGAGACAGAAGAAAATAAATAGGGCCAAATACAATTAGATTTTCAGACTTTCTCAATAAAAAGACCAAAACTCAAAGCATGATTTGGCTTTGAAATGCAAGACTCAAGAGAGGTATAAGGGTGAACAGAAAGGAAAAATCATGGGAGAATTAATGTGATTGCACTGTTTGAATTCTTGTGTGTGTAGAAGATACTTGTAATGCATACTATTATTGGGGCTGATAGAGGGAATGTATACATGGATAGAGGGCTCAGGTGTGAGTTGATATCTAAAAAGTAAGGAGTAAGAGAGTAATGTGCTAGGAGAAAGGGAAAGGGAGAGGTAGAATTGATTAAATTATCTCACATAAAAGAGGCAAGTTAAGAGGAAATGGGGGAGGTAAAGGGAAAAAAGTGAACCTTACTCTTATCAAAATTAACTCAAATTATGGGGCAGCTAGGTGGTACAGTGGATAGAGCACCAGCCTTGAAGGCAGGAGGACCTGAGTTCAAATTTGGTCTTAGACACTTAACACTTCCTAGTTGTGTGAACCTGGACAAGTCACTTAACAACAATTGCTTCAGGAAAAAAAATTGGCCCAAATTGCTCAAAAAATAATATAAGCACTCAATTTAATATATAAGTTTATTTGCCTTACAAAAAGCAGGAGAGAAAGGGACAGGAAAAAAGAATGGAATAGGGGGATAGAAAATAGAACAGATTGGGGATGGAATAGTCAGAAATAAAACACTTTTGAGAAGAGATAGAATAAAAGGAGAGAGAATAGAATAAATGGAGAAGGCAAATAAGATGGAGAGAAATATGTTATCAAACTAAGTATAAAAATTTTTGAAGCAAATTTTTCTAATAAAGATGTCATTTGGGAATGGAGCCAAGATGTCAGAGAGTAGACAGGTCCTTATCTGAGCTCCTTCTACTATCCCTCAGATCAATACAAGATCAAGTCTCTTAACTGGTTTTAGCATGACAGAACCCATAAATATTTGGAGTGTAACAAATTTCCAGCACAATATATTTCAGAATAACTTTCAAAAAGATCTATTTCAATTAGCCGGGAGGAGGGGAGGTGGCTGAGCAGAGACTCAGTGAAGAGAGCCAGGGCCATTGAGTTTTCATGCACCAAGCTGGAGTAAACTCTTAGGCTACAAGCCTAATGTGTCCTGGGTATAAGCCAATGTGTTAGCAGATTATCTGTGAGTCATCCAAAGGAAATACAGAAAGGCAAATCAATCAGGAGCACCCTGATTGCCAGGGTTACCTAAAGCAGCTGTCCTCTCTTTGCCCCGAAGAACATACCTCAAACTTTAAAAAAAAATGAGGAAAAAAAAGCAAAAAGAACTCTGACCATAGATAGATTTTATGGACAAAAAGAAGAACTGACTTCAAACCTTGAGGATTCTAAAAGAAAATCATCTCCAGATGAATTGCCAAAGGGTGATATGAATTTGTCTCCATTTCACAAGGTTCTCTTGGAAGAATTAAAAAAGGATCTTAGAGGAAAATTAGAAAATAAATGGGGAAAGGAAATGATCACTTTGCAAGAGTTTGCAAAAGGAAAAACAGAAGTTAACTGAAGAAAACTCCTTAAAAAGAGATTTGATGAAATGGAAAAAGTATATAACCCCTTACAAAATAGTTATGAAAAAGAAGCCAATTCATTGCAAAACAGAATTTGTGAAATGGAAAAAATGCAATGAACAAAACGCTTCATTTAAAATAAAATTGGCCAAATACAAAAGGAAATAAAAAAGGTAACTGAAGAAAATAATTCACAAAAAATAGAATAGAACAAATGGAAGTGACTCAATGAGACTTCAAGAATCAGTCAAACAAAATTTAAAAAATGAAAAAAAAATAGAAAAAAGAAGAAAGTGTAAAATACCTCATTGGGGAAAAAAGCTGATCTGGAAAACAGATCGAGGAGAGACAATCTAAGAATTAGTGGACTTTGGGAAAACCATGATGAAAAAAAGAACCTAGGCATCATACTTCAGTAAATTATTAAGGAAAACTGTCCTGATGTCCCAGAAACAGAGGGTAAAATAGCCATTGAAAGAATTAACTGTTCAAGTCCTAAAAGAGACCCCAAAATGAAAACTCCAAGAAATATTGTTGCCAAATTTCAGAAATATCAGATCAAGGAAAAAATATTACAAGCAACTAGAAGGCAACAATTGATCCTTTGATCCAGAAGTGTTTCTGCTGGGCTTATATCCCAAAACGATCATAAAGGAAGGCAAGTGACTCACATGTACTAAAATGTGGGAACCCTTTTTATAGCATCACGAAACTGGAAACTGGGTAGCTGTCCATCAGTTGGAGAAGGATGAATAGTTATATGAATGTTATGGAATATTATTGTTTTATAAGAAATAATCAGCAGAATGATTACAGAAATGCCTGAAGAGACTTACATGAACTGATGCTAAGTGAAATGAGCAGGACCAGGAGATCATTGTACATTTCAATAACAGATTATATAAAGATCAATTCTGATGGACAAGGTTCTCATCAACAATGAGATGACTGAAGCCAGTTTCAATGGTTTTATGATAAAGAAAGCCATTTATACAGAGAGATGGAACTGTGGGAACTGAGCATGGATCACAACATATCATTTTTACTCTTTTTGTTGTTTGCTTCCATTTTTTCCTTTTTGTTGTTATTTTTCTTTTGCAGCACAATAATTGTATAAAGAAATATACATATATTTAACAAATATTTTAACATGTGAAACATATATTGGATAACTTGCCATCTGGGATAGGGGATGGGGGAAAAAGAAAGAGAATTTTGAGCACAAGGTTTTTCAAGGGTTTATGTTGAAAAATTATTCATGCATATGTTTTGAAAATAAAAAGCATTAATTAAAAAAAAGAATGAAGGGCAAACAACAACAACAAAATATAGAGAGCCAGAACTCTGGAGAAGTATACTTGAAATAAGTTAACTCAGTGGAATTGATGAGATAATAGTTCTCTAGTTCACATTTATTACTTAGTATGGTGATATAATGGTTCTCTAGTTCACACATACTCAGTATACTGTAGTGATGTAATTGTAAAGGGTATTTAAAGTGGGACAAAGTCAGACTTGCAGGGAGACTGGTTGAAACTGATAGATTGGCTGACTGGCAATCTGGCAGACTGCTGGAGGAGACTGGGTCAGACTATCACAGACACAGACTGTAAAGGGAATAATCAAGTCTTTGGACTCTATTCATGTCCATCCTTGTGATGACTATCCAGAGACCGAGCCCTTTCTAGAGAATCTCCAGAAAGCTAGCCCTGACATTATAACAATTTTTTTTAAATAAAGATATCATTTCTCAAACATATATATAACTGAATCAAATTTATATGAATAAGAGTTATTCCTCATTTGATAAATGATTGAAACCTTGAAAATATTTAGATGAAGTGATCAAAGCTATAAATAGTCACAGGAAAAATGTTCAGACTCACCATTGATTAGAGAAATGTAAATTATAATAATTCGGAGGTACTACCATATACATATTAGAATGGCTAATAGGATAGAAAAGGAAAATAGCAAATGATTGAGGAGTTGTGGACAAAATGAAATACTGAAGATGCAAGGTTGATGAAGTTGTGAACCATTCTATAGAGCAACTTGGAACAATACTCAAAGAGGTACATACTCTTGATCTAGCAATACCATTACTATAATTATATCCAAAAAGATGTTAAACACAAAACAAAAAAGGAAAGAACCGATATGGCAAAAGTATGTATTACAATTCTTAGCTGGGGGCAAAAAAAATTGAAAATCAGCTAGGGAATGATTCATCACATTGTGGTATGCAGTTAGGATGGAATATTATTCTACTACAAGAAATGGTAAGCAGGATATTCTCAGAAAAGCTTGGAAAGACTTCCATGAGTTGCTGTAAAGGGAAATGTACTGTATACAACATAATGGCAATATTATAAAATTATCATTTATGAGTGACTTAGCTATTCTTAGCAATACATAGATCCAGCAGAATCTAAGTGACTTTTAATGAAATAATGCTATCCATCCACAAAGAAGGAACCAATAGTGTTGGAATAAAAATGAAAATTTGGTCCATGGTTTATTTCCAAAAATGATACAGAAAATAGTGAATGATTATATGTGTGTAACATATTAAATTGTTTACTTTCTCAAACAGGAAGAGGAATGATGTGAGGAGGAAGAAGGGGAGAGAATTTGGGACTCAAATTTAAAAATATATATATTTTTATATATAACTGGAAAAATATGATGCTGAATGAAACTATATGAAAATAAAATAAATTCCAATTTATCTCTGTATATATCTTGTTTGTAATTATTTCCTCATTATTTGCTCCCCATTAAGCTGTAAACTCCTTAAGAGCAGGGACAGTTATTTTTTGTTTTTGTTTTTTTGCCTTTGTTTTCAATTTTAGAATAGTAGTTCCAAATACTATTCCAGTGTGTGCTTGATAAATGATTGTTAACTTTCTTTGACTTCCTCTAAGCAAAATTATTTTTGTTTTTAAAAATAGTCTTTTATTTATTTAGAGATCATTTCCCCTTATATTTTATGGTGTTTTATGCCTTAATTCTAATTGTAATTTCACTTAAACAAACTAATGAATAAAAGGAGTTATACTTCCATGTGTATGGAATTTAGTAAATACTTAATAGCTGTTTAATGATTGATAAATTAATTAACTATTAAATCTTATATTTCCTTAATTCTGACCCTGATTTTTATTGCTTATTCAGAAGATTGTGTGGGGCAGAACAGCAGGCACACTCTGTGACTTTCAGTCATTTTTCAGGAAGCTATTTAGAGGCAAGAGAAAAAAAGTGGTAGTGAAACTGAAAGATGGTATTTCCAAACATTTGTTAGTTGGGTTGGGGACAGGAAGCAAGACAGTAAGGGAATTATCCAGACTTTTGCCAGTTATAGCTACAAGAAGAAAAAGAATGACCTTATGTCCAGTTGAAGGTTGAGATTAAAGAACTGAAGGAAGAGGACTATATATGGTGTTTGAATGGGAGTGGGAAATCCTAGGCTAAACTAAAGTCATCATGCACATATCATATATGTTTGTGCGTATATTTATATGGTCAAAGGGATAGAGAGTGAAATCATAGAAGTCTTCAGTAACCTGTGTACACTAAACCTACATTGATGGATAAATAGGAAGAAAATGGATGATCTCTATTTGGGACCTTAAGAGGGAAAATCTTTGGTTTATAAGCTTTTGTATTATCTTTTCTAGAATACGGATATCAAGCCAAACAATACCAATTCCAAACCATACAAAATACTCTTACCAAATTCTTCATTACTGTTCCTACAGATTTCTAGCACCTCTTTAAATGTAGTATTCCTTACTAGAAAGTTACTTTGAATATAGTTAACTTTCTTCCTTGTTTATCTAGAATATCTAGTATATCTAGAACTTTGCATTGTGCCCAGCACTTATTAAAAGCTTAAAATGCTTTTTTACTCAATAATCAATCCATCCATTCAGTGCCAGCTCAGAAATTCCAGGAGAGTAGGAAAGAGTGACTCCATACTAACAGTTCAAAATTTGTTGTGTTTTTTTTTCTCCAAGGCCTTTTCAATTTCTTTTGGAGTTTTAGACTTTTTTAAAAATTTCTTTTTAAGTGAGACAAGCATGGGGATAATATGTGTTTCTGAATTTGTGAGGGGATTAAGAAGTCAAGCATTCTTTCTTCTTAACTATATAGGAGGAAATAAAATCACCATTACTGTTTTTGAAAGAAAACAATTTACTTATTATGTTAAATTCTGCCCCCAAACTCCTTACCTTCCTACAATTAAATAAGCATTTATAAACATTTACATGTAAATGTTTTTGGTTACAGAAATTCTTCAAATAATCAATGAAGTGGTATTAAGGGCTATTTTCTGCTGCATTTCTAAAAGGTCCACTCACAATGAGAATATTTTAGTAGAATAGTAAAATAAAGCAAAACATAAGATTCATTCAATACTTAATATGTATAATGCCTTTCCATTAAGAATGCTTATATCATAGGAGCTAAGAATAAAAAATAGTTTTCATATAATGCTTCAGAATGTAGTTTATTTTGTCACAGGTCACAAAGTGAATGTGTCAAGATATAAATTCAGGGGTCTAAATGTCCATAATAATACATTACAAGGGTAGATTCTTTTATCACGCCCATACCTTCACAATGGAATTGATAAAACATGTCATCTTTATAATGTGGTGGTTGTTTTTGGTTTGTCACTGGTGATCTGGTTTATAATTAATAATAGTATTATTTTCCAGTAGAAAACAAAACAAAACAAAATAGTCTCTACTCCTAGAAGAGTCATTTTCCTGGGGAAGAACAGAATAAAATGCTGTGGATTCTTTAATTCAACATTTGTCTCTAGTTTTGAAGACATGGATTTTAACTCCTGTGATATGCTTGGTCCTGATTCCATAATAGACCCAGTTGAGTGCAGGAGTTTAACCGCATATAGACTGGCCAAGGGAATATGCATATAATAAGCAACATTGTGATCAAATCTAAAAAGTAAAAGACAGTTGCAGAGGCAAAGGCTAAAATGACATGGATGTGGGAAGCTTTTTTTAAAAGCTCTAAAACAAGCATTTTGAGAAGCAAGTCTGAAAACCGTTTGAGGAATATGGATATAAGAAATGACAAATCAGGGTCATATCCAGAAACATCACAGAAATAATACATAACCTATACAGATGTTAGCACAGATGTTGGCACAAAGCAATCAATCAATACTCATATGCTAACAATGCATTTGTAGAATGAAATGGCAGTCAAAAGACTAAAAATATCACTAATATGAATAAAGAGAAATTTTACCTCTTAAAAAGGTCAAAATGAAAAAAAAAATGGTCGAAATGGTTTTATTGCTGAGGATCACACTATACCTGAGAGGGTGGCAAAAGTCAACATAGCAATCAAAGATCACAGCCACAAGCAGAAAGCACTTCATATCAATAAAATATGAATGAAAAATATCTGGGTGAAGCATCCTTTAATGGGAATCTCACTCAATTTGAACCAGATAATGCTCATCATATTAGGTCTGGAAGCCACGTACATCTGGATTGCCCTCCCTATCTGTGTTATGTATCTGGTTATACTATTGGGTAACATCGCCATCCTGAGCAGAATCTGCACCAGACCATATTCTACTTATTGGCTTAATTTTCTCTGGCTGATCTGGACTTATCAATAGCCACAATATCCAAAACGTTAGTATACTCTGCCTTGATATAAGGGACCTAATCTTTAAGGGCTGTGTTATTCAGAAGGTTTTTATCTACATGTTCACAGAAAATTGTGGACTTGGCTTTTGATCACTATGTTGTCATTTGCAGCACTCTCCAGTACAGAATCATCTTTTATCAATAGAACCACTGGCATCATTGCAGAGATGGCAGTAATAATTTCTTTTGATTGTTCCAATGCCGTTTCTGATTTTAAGCTTTCTATTAACAACACATTATCCTCCACACTTACTCTGAATACACGGGAATTACCTGACCTATGTTAACATTAGGGTAAATGTGATCTTTAGGTTATTTATTATTTGTATGATTTTTTTTGCTGTTTGTTACATTTTAAATGTTTTAGATGCTTCACCTAATTAGCTACTTGTAAAAAATCCTTTGAGAGCAGTGGTATTATCATCCCTCTTTGATAGGAAGTGAAACTAAAGATGAGAATATAAGTAAGGGTATCAGGTTTATACATAAATTTTCCTGGCTGAAAATCTAATATTTCATCTATTAGACCAACATATGTTCAAATAACTTAAATTGGTGTCTCATAATGTAATCTATGCTGTATTAAGATGGCCCTAAGGTTTAAAATAAGGGCAGTATTTTATCTTGCTCATATCATGTCAGTTTTTTTATTCCTAGGAATCAAATATTAAAAATACAAAATACAAGTTGAATCTGTACATTGTGGATTGAGGAAGAGATTGTAACCATTTAGAGATTAGAGTAGGGAACCTATTCCTATTTTTCTCATACTTGAAGGGCTGTCTTACAATAACAGACAGATTTATCCTACTGGGTCCCAAGGCAACTCTAGGATCAATGAGTGAATGTTACAGAGGGCATATATAAGGAAAACATGCTTAAAAATTATCAAAAAAGTATAAGCTACATGGAGGTGTAGTATCATACTTCTACTTCCCTAGAAGGGCTTGACACAATTCTTGACACTAATTAAATGCTTAATAATTACTTGTTGATTAATTGATTATTAAAAAGCTTTGAGTGGTTTTTGTATGGATCAGAACAATATACATAGCATTCTTTTTTGTTCCAATTTGAGTATATATTTTCTGGAGTAAATGCTTTTTAACAAATATCATCTCCTCTCCTGCCATAATACATCAGTATTCACCAATAAATGATGGGTTAATCTCAGAAGAACGGAATTTTATATATTAATTCTAGTAACAGAAGAAAATGTTTTTAGTCATTCATGTGCTTCTATTAGATTATAGTGAGGCATTATCCAGATAGTTCCTTGTGACTATTTTTGGGCTCTGGGACTATAAAATACTGAGATCAGCAACAAACATTGAAGGCACAAGGGATTCTCATTATGTAAATTTTTTTTTCTCAGGGAGGAAATGCGGAAAGAAAGCATTTCAGGCTTACTATAAATCTTTCCCATTTGTCCAGGAAAATGAGAGAAGTCAGAGAGATGGGAGCTGTAGATTCATTTCTCTGAGAACAGAATACTCATTTTCAAGGCAGTTGGTGAGTCTGTTCCTTAATAGTTTCAAAATTTTAGAGGGATTAGGATACCAAAAGAAGTAAATTTAAAAAGAGAAAAAATGTCAGAAGAATGCAAGTATCTGGATTGTAGGAACAAAAATTGTCATCTCCAAAAATGGTTAGGCAAGGATCCCCAAGAAATGAGGGAACAAGTTGCTTATTAATATCTGTTTTATTAATTAGACTATCTTTGTAGAAATACATAGGTTTCTAGTTAGAAAAAGCAGACAGAGAAAGACTAGAAAAATCTTGGACTTGAAGGTGTTGTAAAGGACAGTAAATTCTGTATATTAAGGAGATAGTGACTCACTATATTTTGAGCTAATCATGTATCCAATGTAAAGCAAAGGGCCTTAATCAATGGGAAAATTAAGGAAATGAGCTAGAATAAGAGACATGAGAATAGGAGCATAAAAGGTAATACAATAATACATTCTTACCCCAAATAAACATTTACCAAACATCTACCGTCATCAGATAAGATTTTAGTTACCATTTCCAATTCCATCAGAAAATAGACTAATTTTAATTGCCTAGGGATTTTAAAATATATGAAGGTACTATATGTGGCCAATAGAGATGGCATTATCCAGAGAAACTTTGACTTCTGCCAATCCAGAAAAGGACCATGAATGGGGGATAGAGGGAATATTAGACTACAGGAAGACTTATGGTGGAGGAAAGGAATGTTCCACTTTGGCTCTGAAAAATAAAAAGATTTATCCCTTATTTTTATTGACACCAATTCACAACAAAAGAGCTATGTGAGCAACCTTGAAATTAAACATGTTATTAATATAATATGGGTTGTCATAGGAAGCAAGGAGATCAACAGTGAGGCCCCTAGAGCACTGACCAATTCCCTCTGCAATGAGGTTCTGAATTCAGCCTGACTTTTTGGAGAATTCCTCTCTCACAGGAAAATACAATAAGAGTTGAGAAGAAAGGGAGAAGGAGTGACTATTTTGTTGGTTATAATCATGCATGATGTTGAGTATATCACAATTTGTTAAGCCTTCTGCATAGTCCAGATTTGGAAAGTGTCCAGTTCAGTGTGACTATATGGTCCAAATACCTTTTTATATTTGTTTTCTGGTTTCTGCTAAGTTACCCAAACCCTGTGGAGGCTGGGTTCAAATATCTTTCCCTAACAATTGATGAAAACAAAGTCCTGATCAGTCAAAACAGCTTTGATTTGCCACAGCTGGGTAGAGCTCTGCGAAGTATTAGTTGAAGGAAGAAAGTGCAGATGACAGGAGGAGAAGAAAATAGAATTCTTCCAGTTATTGTTTGAAATTCTCCTGCACTATAATTCAAGTGGTAATAAAATGGTATAGCATATATAATTAATTCCCTCAAGGATGACAAAAACAGTACCTCTTCTCTATTAAATTGGAAAGTGGAAAGAAATATACCAAAATGGGAAAAGCCAAAAATAATAAAATTCTAAATATTAGCTAAGCTTCATGGGGAATAAAAACTGCTTCTTCAAGAATGGAACTTTAAGGCTTTATTTGAATAGGTCAAATCATGTTCTCTCCAAATGAATACACAGACTGTCCCTGAAAATCTACCTATTTAAGCTTCAAACTATAGGTTATGGTTGGAAGCAACATTGACTAGAAGATCATCAGGGAGGTATCATCTGCATGAGTAAATCACAGAAGAAATAATAATCATGAAACATTTCTTCTTCTCCAGATATGAGTTTAAAAAATATATTCTAAAGAACTAACCCTTGGCAAGATGCTCCCTTCCAATGACACTCAATTCCACCCATTGTTCTTCCTATTAATGGGAATCCCAGGATTAGAAGACATGCACATCTGGATTGGCTTTCCTTTCTGCTCTGTGTATCTGATTGCACTCTGTGGAAACCTCACTATCCTTTTTGTGATTCAGACAGAACGCAGCCTCCACCAGCTAATGTTCTATTTTCTAGCAATGTTGTCTTCAGTTGATGTAGGCTTGTCCACCTCCACCATCCCCAAACTGTTGGGAATCTTCTGGTTTAACCAGAGAGAAATTAGCTTTGGGAGTTGTGTTGTCCAGATGTTCTTTATTCACATGTTTACTGGTATGGAGAGTTTTGTGCTTGTGACTATGGCTTTTGATCGCTATGTTGCCATCTGCCACCCACTTAGATATAATATGATACTGACCAATAGAGTCATTGCTATAATTCTAGCATTTTTAATCCTGATTGATTTTGTTATGATATTTCCAGTGGTATTTCTCATCCTGAGGCTGCCCTTCTTTTTTTTTTTTTTGGGGTTTGTTTTTTAGGCTGGGGTTAAGTGACTTGCCCAGGGTCACACAGCTAGGAAGTGTTAAGTGTCTGAGACCAGATTTGAACTCGGGTCCTCCTGAATTCAAGGCTGGTGCTCTATCCACTGCCCCACCTAGCTGCCCCTGAGGCTGCCCTTCTGTGGGCATCACATCATCCCTCACACCTACTGTGAGCACATGGGTATTGCCCGGTTGTCTTGTGCTAACATTAAATTTAACATTTTTTTTTGGTTTAGGTATTATAGTTATAATTTTTGGGCATGTGATCCTTATTACCCTCTCTTATATGAAGATACTCTATGCTGTTTTTCACCTCCCGTCCAGGGAAGCTCAGCTCAAAGCTCTCAATACCTGTGGCTCCCACATCTTAGTGATTTTATCCTTCTTCATTCCAGCCTTCTTCTCTGTTCTCACTCATAGATTTGGATATAATATCCCTGGACACATTCACATCCTCCTGGCTAATCTTTATGTGGTTGTACCTCCTGCACTTAATCCTATAATTTATGGAATCAGAACAAAACAAATCCATGAACTGGTGCTGAGATTATTTAAGAAAAACTGTATTTAATTAATGGGACATGATGAAACTAATTAACTTTTCTGTGTTCTACCTCAAATGAACTAAGGTAGTAATCTAAATAAGCTATTCCAATAGTATAGTTGGGCAGTGGTGATATTGAATAATGGGAATAATGGGAATCATGAAAATAAGAAACTGATTCAGCCCTTTGGAAAAAGAATATGAAAAATGAAATGGTGAAGCCTCAAGTTTATGAAGCTTATCTTTTTGTTCCTTTCCTTTTCTATCCTTCTGATGTATATTAAAAATCCCTTCATACTCATCAATCTTTCAGAGCAAGACTGATTGGTGTACATTATGATGATTCATACATGGAATAAAAGAAAATTCGGTTATAGAATTTGACAAAATATTTCATGATTTCCTCAGTCCAAACATACATATGAATCTATAGATATAAGGTATATTCATTAAATCATTTTTGACAAGTGGCTATCAAGCTTTCTTGGAGAAAGAATGAGAGAAGGGATTCTTTTCAGGGATGAGGTGGGCTAAGTGATTGCAGTGACCCATTTTAATTCAAAAAATTTCCCTGGTTCTTTGAAATGTATTATGTTATATAGTATGTTATTCTTTTATATTGAATGTATGATCTGAGACATATAAAGTAGGGGCAAGAGAGTAACCTGATAGAAAAATCAGCAGGTGTGATGCTCCATCAAAATAAAACACACAAAATTATTGATGAAGCCTTCCACTTGAAGCAAAAAACAAAACTCGTATACACGCACGCAGACACACATACACACACACAAAAAAAATTGTAACAAAACAATTAATACCTGGAAGAGCACAGCAGAAGTAATAGTAAAGAAGGAGAGACCCCAGTTTTCATAGAAAGGAGATCAGAAAAGATTAATTTTTTTTTATTCCTGCTTCAAAGGACAACACACACTCAAGTGGATATTGTATCCTATTCCTATTGGATCCTTTAAAGACAATTTTACTTTTTGGATTTATTGTGAAGCAGAGATAGAAAAGGTGCCTTAAATAAGTCATACAGTTGTGCTATTTGTGTCATCCTCAAATCTATATTCATTATCATTCCTATACTAGAGTATCATCACTCTAATTACATTTATCTAAATTCCTCTTCCTCTTTAAATTCCAGTATGATACAAATAAATAATACTTGACTCCATCAACCTCAAATTAATCTCCATCCTGCTGAGTTAAAAGTACTTTAAAAGTCTAATATATCATATGGAAAGTAATTCAAACTGAAAACTGAAATGAGTGAAATAATAATGTTCAAATAAAGTTATCAAACCTAATTCAATAGAAAGCTTGATGTAAAGTGTAGTGAACTTAATAATGAAGTCAGGAAGTAAAGATGACTTCAGAGACTTAATAAAGTACCTGGAAGATAATGGGTGATTAATAAATAGTAAATTGATGGATTGGAATTATGGAGACCTGATGCATTAAAATATATCGATAGATTACAGCAATGAAAGATCATACCTCTATCCAAATAAAATGATTGACTAAAAGAGAAGTTGAGAATAGTTTTGCACATGGAGAAGATAGTAATGCACGTGTGTGTGTGTGTGTGTGTGTGTGTGTGTGAGAGAGAGAGAGAGAGAGAGAGAGAGAGAGAGAGAGAGAGAGAGAGAGAGAGAGAGAGGGAGAGAGAGGAGAGAGAGAGGGAGAGAGAGGGAGAGAGAGAGAGAGAGAGAGAGGAGAGAGAGAGAGAGAGAGAGAGAGAGAGGAGAGAGAGAGTTTGTAAAATTAAGAAAGTACAGTGACAAGAATTTTCATGAGGAATAGAGAGGAAAGAGAGGCTATATTTTAGTGAGAATACTCTACCATCTTCCAGGCTAACTAAAGGGATTGAATGAAAATTTTTTGATATAAACTGCAAATCTTGCACAGCTCAACATAATATAAGCATAACAGGGAATTTCAATTAAATGTAATTTGTAACTGTGGAAATAAAGGCATCCAAGACATTCTTGTCATGTTTTGATGACAATTTAATTTTTCAAAAAGTGAAGGAAGTAATGAATGACACTTATTCTGGATCTCTTTCTTACCAATACAGAGGAACTGGCTGGGGAAATGGAAATTAAACAGTAATACCAAATCTTTGAATAGTAATAATCTCTCCTAGAATCCCATTGAAAGAAAGATTCAAGTATTTTGTGGCTGTTATTTAGTTGTTTCATTCATAACTCACTGTGACTTCATTTGGAATTTTCTTGGTACAGATACTGGGTTATTTTGCCATTTCTTTCTCCAGACCACTTTACAGATGAGGAAACTGAAGGAATAGAATTGAGTGACTTTCTCTGGGTCATATAAGTATGAAGGACACATTTGAACTTATAAAATTAAACTTCCTCACCCTAGGCCTTGTGGTCTGTCTATTGTGTCACTTATTACTCAATGTGAGGTGTAATATAAACCAAGAATATTACTTTAAATAATTTGATTTAATTAATATTAATTTTAGAAAATTAAATTTAAATTAAGCACACCATTAACCACCTCTCACTTATCAATGGGATCTTTAAAATGACTACTTCTAACACTTAAATTTACAAGAATCTCTTCTACAATATTTAGTCTCTACATGAAGAAATATAGTGATAAGGATATAGTTAAAGGGATCACAGTATCTAATGAGGATCCCTTATTATGAAAACAAAAAGGGGGTCAGCTCATCAAGAATAATAGGCTTTCAGAAAGAACAGCCCAGGGATATCAAAGCAATTTTTTTTAGTAAGGAAGAAAAGATTACCACTATTACACAGAAATTTATCAAATAAATTGGTGCTAATGATAACATGGATACTACATGAAATTTAATATAATCAAATGAAAAGGAGTATTATGGTCCTGTGAAATTGTATAAGGAAGTTCACTAGAATCTGTGACTTACCATAAAGGAAATACTACAGATCTAGAGGAGAAGAAAAAGGTAGGAGAATCAAGAGAGAGGAGTATCCTGAAAACCTAAGAGAAAAGAGTATAACAAGAAAAATACATTGTAATTTTTTATTTCATAGAGAAAATAGAAATATCTGTTGACTGGGAGATTTTGGAATGGTTTCAGGATGAAAATAACAGTTGATGTGGGATTTAAAAATGGGTAGAATAAAATAATATCTGTAAGAGATAGTCCAAAGCATAAACAGAGAAAAGGGTAAAAGGGAGTGGCATTTGAAAATAAAGTGATAAAACCCTGCCCAGTCTGGGCCCATGCTAAAAAGCTGGTATCAGAAAGAACTGATCTATGGAAGAAAGAGACAAGCATAGCAGAAGGGACATTCCAAGATTTCATGGTCCTAAATTCTGAAGGATGGATGAGGCAGATAACTGTTTTGTTGATTTAATTTTGTATTTCCATCAATTCTTCAATTCCCTCATCCTCTATAGCCCTCTGGTTGATGAGTAGGGATGGTGGAACACTAACCTATTCCAAAAGATTTCCTTTATAGAGGCTTGTATTCTGAACTTATTCACTTCCCTTGCTATCAACAGTTCAGTTTGGCTTTGTGTCCAGCGAACATCATGCCCCAAAGTTTCCAGTTTCCTTTTTTGTATAGTCTTTGATGATTTAATTTTATGTTTATTTATATTAATTTATTATATATTTTATTATAGTTAATATAATTTAATATTTAAATTATTATTTAATTAAATTATTGAAATATTTAATATAATATATTGTATTTGTTTATTATATATTAATATATTAAATAGTATTAATTAATTAAACTTATTTTATCCTCAATTTAAGAAATAAAACAAGATTTTCTAAAAGAGTAGAATGGAAAAAAAGATTTTCACATGATATTGAAAATCTATTAAGACATCTTACTATTCCTTTTAAATATGTAATAAAATTCTCATCTAACTTTTTTCCTTGTTTTCTTTTCTCCGCCACACTCATTCTAGAAATAGCTATTATTAAACACACATACACATACTTCTACATATGTATATATGTAAATATATATGTGTATGTATATATGTATATATACATATATATATATATATATATATATATATATATATATATATATATATATATAGAGAGAGAGAGAGAGAGAGAGAGAGAGAGAGAGAGAGAGAGAGAGAGAGAGAGAGAGAGAAAGAGACAGAATGTATAAGATCATTCTTCACATCCACTTGTCAGTTCTTTTTCCTCTGGATTCATATAGAATTTGTAGTTTGGTTATTTTTAGTAGTCAAAATGACGTAGTAAGTCAAAATTACTCTTATAACAATGCTGTTCTTATTTTTTATAATGTTATCTTCATTCTGCTCATTTCATTCTTCATTATTTACCCTAGTTTTCCTAAGATCATTGAACTCACCACATCTTATTTCCCAATATTTATATAAGTATTCTCTCATGATCATATGCCACAAATTGTTTGTCCATTCTCTAATTGAAATTCCAGGAAACACCAAATTCCTTTTATGACACAGACATAGTACTGATACCTAAACCAGGTAGGCTGAAAACAGAGAAAGAAAATTATAGACCAATCTTCCTAATGAATATTGATGCTAAAATCTTAAATAAAATATTAGCAAAAAGATTACAAAAAATCATCCCCAGGATAATACACTATGACCAAGTAGGATTTATATCAGGAATGCAGGGATGGTTCAATATTAAGAAAACTATTAGCATAATTGACTATATCAATAACCAAATTAACAAAAAGCATATGATCATCTCAATAGATGCAGAAAAAGCATTTGATAAAATCCAAAATACATTACTAATAAAAACACTAGAGAGGATAGGAATAAATGGACTTTTCCTTAAAATAGTCAGGAGCATATGTAATAGAGAAAAACTGGAACCTTTCCCAGTAAGATCAGGAGTGAAACAAGGTTGCCCACTATCATAATTATTATTCAATATTGTATTAGAAACCCTAGCCTTGGCAATAAGAGTAAAAAAGAGATTAAAGGAATTAGAGTAGGTAATGAGGAAACCAAACTATCATTCTTTGCAGATGGTATGATAGTATACTTAGAGAACCCCAGAGATTCTACTAAAAAGTTACTAGAAATAATTCATAACTTTAGCAAAGTTTCAGGATACAAAATAAATCCACATAAATCCTCAACATTTTTATACATCACCAACAAGATCCAACAGCAAGAGATACAAAGAGAAATTCCATTCAAAACACATTTCAAGAGTATAAAATATTTGGGAATCCATCTACCAAAGAAAAGTCAGGAATTATATGAACAAAATTACAAAACACTTTCCACACAAATAAAGTCATATTTAAATAATTGGAAAAAGATTAAGTGCTTTTGGATAGGGTGAGCAAATATAATAAAGATGACAATACTCCCCAAACTAATCTATTTATTTAGTGTCATACCAATCAGACTCCCAAGAAACTATTTTAATGACCTCGAAAAAATAACAACAAAATTCATATGGAAGAACAAAAGGTCTAGAATTTCAAGGGAATTAATGAAAAAAAATCAAATGAAGGTAGCTTAACTGTACCTGATCTAAAACTATATATAAAGCAGCAGTTACCAAAACCATTTGGTATTGGATAAGAAATAGATTAGTTGATCAATGGAATAGGTTAGGTTTACAAGACATAATAGTCAATAACTATAGCAATCTAGTGTTTGACAAACCCAAAATCCTAATTTTTGGGATAAAAATTCACTATCTGACAACAATTACTGGGAAATATGGAAATTAGTATGGCAGAAATTAGGCATGAACCCACACTTAATACCATATATCAAGATAAGATCAAAACGGGTCCATTATTTAGGCATAAAGAATGAGATAATAAATAGATTAGAGGAACAGAGGATAGTCTACCTCTCAGACTTGTGGAGGAGGAAGGAATTTGTGACCAAAGAAGAACTAGAAATCACAAAATTATTGATCACAAACTAGAAAATTTTGATTATATCAAATTAAAAAGCCTTTGTACAAACAAAATTAATGCAAACAAAATTAGAAGGGAAGCAACAAACTGGGAAAACATTTTTACAGTTAAAGGTTCTGATAAAGGCTTCATATCCCAAATATATGGAGAATTGGCTCTTAATTTATAAGAAATCAAGCCATTCTCCAGTTGATAAATGGTCAAAGGATATGAACAGACAATTTTCAGATGATGAAATTAAAACTATTTCCATTCATAAGAAAGAGTGTTCCAAATCACTGTGGACCAGAGAAATGCAAATTAAGACAACTCTGAGATACCATTACACACCTGTCAGATTGGCTAAGATGACAGGAAAAAATAATGATGAATGTTGGAGGGGATGTGAAAAAACTGCGACACTGATGCATTTGTGGTGGAGTTGTGAACAAATCCAACCATTCTGGGGAGCAATCTGGAATTATGCCCAACTAGTTATCAAACTGTGCATACCCTTTGATCCAGCAGTGCTACTACTGGGCTTATATCCCAAAGAAATACTAAAGAAGGGAAAGGGACCTGTATATGACAAAATGTTTGTGGCAGCCCTGTTTGTAGTGGCTAGAAAGTGGAAAATGAATTAATGCCCCTCAATTGGAGAATGTTTGGGTAAATTATGGTATATGAAGGTTATGGAATATTATTGCTCTGTAAGAAATGACCAACAGGAGAAATACAGAGAGGCTTGGAGAGACTTACCATCAACTGATGCTAAGTAAAATGAGCAGAACCAGGACATCAGTGTTGTAAAAAATTACCCAGGCATATGATCTGTCAATAAAAAGTTATAATTAAAAAAAAAAGAAATTCCAGGAAATTCCAGTTCTTTGCCATCATTAAGAGAACTGGTATAAACATTTTAAAACCTATAAGTTCTTTTTCTTTTGCCCTCATACTCCTGAGAATGTGGTATTACTAGATGAAAGGATATAATAGCTTTTAGGGCTTAAGTCCAGATTCCTCTCCAAAAACGAATGGATCAATTTAAAATTTTAGCAATGCTAAATCAATGACCCAGTTTTTCCACAATCTTTCCAGTCCATAAACTTGTTTTCCTTTCAATCATTTTGACCAATATGATAGGTGTAAAATGAAATCTCATGGTTGTTTATTTTACATTTCTCTAATAAAAATGATTCAGAGAACTATTCATATAAGTATAAATTCTTATGAGTTTTTCACTGGAGAACTGCCTATTTATATCCTTTCTCCTTGTCAAACACAGTTACTATTCTATTCCAGTGATCTTTCTATTTCTTTGGCAGTACCAGATAGTTTTTGATAATTCCTACTTTATAATTCAGTTCAAGATCTGTTACTGCTAAATCTCCTTCCTTTACATTTTTTTTCATTACATCTATTTATTTATACTCTTGACTTTCTGGTCTTCCCATTGGATTTTGTCATTTTTTTCTAACTCAGGAAAAAAAATTATGAGATAGTCCTAAATATGTAAATAAGTGTGGATAACATTGTGATTTTGATTATATTGGCTTTGCCTACACATGAACAATTAATATTTAAATTTTATTTCATTTGTATAAAATGTGTTTTTTTTTTTAATAATTTTGTTCATATAATTCCTGGTTTAGTTTTGGCATATACATTTCCAGGTATTTTATACTGTTTGGAGCAAATTTAAATGGGGTATCTTTTACTGTCTCTTCTTATAGGGTTTGACTGGTGATATATAGAAATGCTAATGACATATTGATTTACTTTATATCATACTACTTTGTTGAAGTTATTAATTGATAAACAGGTTTTAAGGTCATTGAGAGCATTGACTGATTTTCTTTTTTTCTTTACATCTCCAGAGCTTAGCACAATGTCTGATTCACATGGACATTTTATAAGTGTTTAAATTGGTGTACAGATTAAGTTGTGCAGTATACTGAACACACAGATCTTCCATCTGTCTCCAGTCTCTGTAGAAGAATGTTTGTTCAAATTGGGAAAACATTTTTACAGTTAAAGGTTCTGATAAAGGCCTCATCTCCAAAATATACAGACAACTTACTCTAATTTATAAGAAATAAAGCCATTCTTCAATTGATAAATGGTCAAAGGATATGAACAGACAATTTTCAGATGATGAAATTAAAACTATTTCCACTCATATGAAAGTGTTCCAAATTGCTATTGATCAGAGAAAATGCAAATTAAGACAACTCTGAGATACCACTCCATACCTTTCAGATTGGCTAAGATGACAGGAAAAAATAATGATGAATGTTAGAGGGGATGTGGGAAAACTGGGACACTGATGCATTGTTGGTGGAGTTGTGAAAGAATCCAACCATTCTGGGGAGCAATCTGGAATTATGCCCAACTAGTTATCAAACTGTGCATACCCTTTGATCCAGCAGTGCTACTACTGGGCTTATATCCCAAAGAAATACTAAAGAAGGGAAAGGGACCTGTATATGACAAAATGTTTGTGGCAGCCCTGTTTGTAGCGGCTAGAAACTGAAAAATGAATGGCTGCCCATCAACTGGAGAATGGTTGGGTAAATTATGGTATATGAATATTATGGAATATTATTGTTCTGTAAGAAATGACCAGCATGATGATTTCAGAAAGGCCTGGAGAGACTTACATCAACTGTTACTGAGTGAAATGAGCAGAACCAGGAAATCATTCTACACTTCAACAAAAATACTGTATGAGGATGTATTCTGATGGAAGTGGATATCTTTAACAAAGAGAAGATCTAACTCAGATCCAATTGATGAATGATGAACAGAACCAGCTACAACCAGAAAAGGAACACTGGGAAATGAGTGTAAACTGTTTGCATTTTTGTTTTTCTTCCCACGTTATTTTTACCTTCTGAATCCGTTTCTTCATTAGCAACAACAACAAAATTTGGTTCTGCACACATATGTTGTATCTAGGATATACTATAACATATTTAATATGTATGGGAATGCATGTCATCTAGGGGAGGGGGTGGAGGAAAGGAGGGTAAAATTCAGAACAGAAGGGAGTGCAAGGAATAATGTTGTAAAAAATTACCTATGCATATGTACTGTCAAAAATGTTATAATTATAAAATTAATTAAAAAAAATAAAAAAGAATATTTGTTGATATTTTCATCCCAATTTTATCTGAAAATCCTATAGACAATTAAGCCATCTCTGACATTGAATCCTGAGAAATCATGTTTGTCACCAAATCCTCGTTAATCTCTGGAACAGACCCAATTTTGGGTCTTAGATAATGTCTTTCCTCCAGAGTTTGTCTAAGAATGTTGATGGAGATTTCTTGTTTAGCTTATTCTTTTTTAGTCACAGTGCCTCAGTTAATCATGTTACTCCTCTCCCTTGATCTTTCTATAAGCTTCCTTCCACTTTATGATCTCTGATTTCAGATATACAGGCATTCTCTCCTATTTGCTTCTTTAATCTTCCCTGTGGCTCTGTCTGGCACCATTCTAAAATGTTATTTCTAGCCCTGTGCATATTAAAAATTATCTCCTTCACAACAGAACTTTAATTAGTATATATGCCTTACTTTCTAAGATATTTCATGAAATTTGTTTTTATGCTAACTTTATTGCCAAATAGCTTCCTTTCCTATATTCTGAAAGACATACCTTCCAAGAAGAAATAAAAACGAGTGAAAAAAATTAGTTCTGCAAAAACACCCACTACATCAAACACGTTTGACAATCCATGGACATATCCCACAATCCATGAAAAGAAGGGAAATCTTTGTTTCAATTTTTTTCTGGAGCTAAACTTCCATCTATGCAATTACCACACTTAATTATATTTGTTAGGTTCCTCAATACCAGCTCTCCTTTAAAGAAAGATACACACTTTCCTTTTTTATGTAAGAAAAGATTATTCATTACCCTGTATGAAATTTCTGTTCCTTGATGTCAATATGATAAAAATAATATTAGCAATAATTTATATAATATTTTAAATAGTTTAGAAGGATCATTTCATTCTGTCCTTGTAACAACCCTGTGTCAGAACTGCTATTGTTATCCCCATTTTATAGAAGAGGAATCTAAGGCTGAGTATAAGTGGATCAAGTTCATGGAGCTATTAAGTGCCTAAGTAAGAATTTGTATTTAAATCACCCTAACTGAAAGTCCAACACTCTCCTAGACCAACATATATTTAAATACCTTAAATTTGGGTCTCATAATGTGATCTATGCTATGGTAAGATGGGCCTAATATTTAAAATGAAAACAATATTCTATTTGATTATACTATTTCTGAGATATGTTCATTTCTGTGAACCAAATATTAGGAAAAAAATCACAAAGCTAAATTTTCACATTGTAGAACAAAAAGGGCATTGTACACATTTGTAGGTTAAGGTAGGGAACCTATTCCTATTTTTCCCATATTTGACAGGCTGTCTTACAAAAATAGACAGATTTATCTTACTTGTTCCCAGGGCAACTCTTGGATATATAAGTGAATGTTACATAGGACACATGTAAAAAATGTCCTAAAAGAATTATCAAAATTGCACATTTGACATATGTTGGATTACTTGCTGTCTAGGGGTAGGGGAAAGGAGGAGGAAAATAGAAAATTTTGAAATACAAGGTTTTGCGAGGGTAAATGTTAACTATCTTAGAATGTATTTTGAAAAATAAAAAATTAAAGAAAAGGAAAAGCCATGATTATTAAAAAAATAAAAAGCAAAACCATGTAGAAAAAGATTAAAAGAAAAGAATTATCTAAAAGCTTTATAGGGGATATGGAGGCCTAACAAAATTTCTGGCACATTGATTAATTGATCCTTAGAGAGCTTTGAGTAGAGATTTGGTATGGTCCAGGACAACATGCTCAGCATTTTATTTTGTTCCAATTTGAGAATATAATTTTCTGGATTAAATACTTTCTAAAATGGCTTCTCTTCTGCCTTAGTACATAAGTATTAATCAGTAAGCAAGGGACTGATTTCAGCAGAATGGAAATTTGTAGGCAAAGTCTTGTGTAGAATAGGTATCTGAATAAAATGTCTCTAGTCATCCATTCCATTGGATTATATTGAATTTATGACTACAAAGGAATTTCTCATTCCTTGTGACCCCTTCTGTGCTCTGGGACTATAAATTACTGAGGCCATCAACAAATACTGCAGGCACAAGGGATCCTTATTATATAATTTTTTTTTTCTCAAGGAGATAACAGGGAAAGAAGCCTTAATATAAACCTTTCCCACTTGTCCAGGGAAATTAGAAAAGTCAGAGAGAATGGAAGTATAGAATCATTTCCCTTAGAAATAATTACTTATTTTTAAGACAATTGGTGAGTCTATTCCTTCATAGTTTCAGAGATTTAAGAGGGCTTGGGAAGCCATAAACAGTGACTTTAAAGAGACCAAAAATGGGGGAAAATGCAAGTACCAGAATTGTTGGAACTAAGATGACATCCCCTAAGAAGGATGTACAAGGTACTCCATAGATTGAAGGAAGATGGTGTTGTCTTGTAAATGGGATCATCTTTGTAGAAAACTGGAGGTGTATATAGTTCACAAATGAGGAAACAGGATGAGAAAGGATAGTAAAATACCTATGGAGGGATTCTGCATTATTAAGGAAATATTATTTGGAGATAAGAATGTGTCCTATGTGGGGCAGAGGGCCTCAACCAATGGGATGATTAAGGGAGTAAATTAGAATAATAAATGTAAATCAAAACAGAAACAAAAAAAAGTTCTACAATAATACCTTCTTCTCCAAACCCTACCCTCATAATGCTTTCCTTTCTTCAAATCATATCTTGTTTATCATTTGCAGTTTCATTAGGTAAGAGGCTAATTATAATAATCTAAAAATTTGCAGATATACTAGATTATATACAAAGTTACTAGAGTTGACAATTGTACAGAGAATGTCTTAATTTTGCCATTCCAGAAAAGGGCCAAGAGTGGGGATGAGGGAATATCAGGCTACAGAAAGGTTTATGGAGAAAAAGGAATTTTCCTCTTTTGTTAGAAAGACTATAAAGGTTCCAGGTTTATACTTTATTTTTGTCACCACCCATTCAAAACAAAAGGGCAGCGTCAACAAGAACAAAATTAAATGTGCTATTAATTTAATATTGGATGCCATAGAAAGCAAGGAGTTCAATGGAGAGATCTCCTGTAAAATAACTGATTGCCTCAGCAATTAGTGTTCTGGATATAGATTGCATTTTTGGAAGACTCCTTTGTCATAAGAGACTATAGTAAGTATTAAGAAAAAAAGAGAGAACGAGTAACTGACTTGTGGCTTGTAGTCCTGATTGATGAGTTCCTCACAGTTTAAGCCTTCTGCATAGCCTAGATTTAGAATGTCAGGGTCCAATGTGACTATTTGGCCAAAATATATATTTATTGGTCTCTATGGAATGATTTGCATGCTGTGGAGTCTTGGATCAAAAGTGCTTTTTCTTCAATAGAGGACAATATAATCCCGATCAGTTTAAATCAGCTTTGAGTTTTCACATCTGGGCAGGGTTCTGCAAAGTGTTAGTTGAAGGGGAAAACTACAGGTAAAAAGGGAAAAGGAACAAAACATGATTCTCCTGATTGGTTGGAAAATTTTCTGCACTATGATGAAGTGACAGTAAAACATGATAGATATTTGTCTTCATTCATGGTTGCAAAGGACTCTCATAATTTGGAGAGAGGAGAGAAACTCTGCAAAGAGAAAAATCAAAAGCAGCAATAGTTAAAACATTAACTAAACTTCACCTTAGTTTTAAACTGTCTTATGGATTGTAGTTCAAATAAATGAGAATGCTGAGCAATTTCTTTGACCCAAAACAAAAAAAGATGCAGTGATCTAGGAAAAAAGATTAACAGAACCTAAGATCAGAGTTCAAATCATGTATTAGGATAAAATCTTTCCACACAAATTCTTACATATGATTATCTATTTTTCACTTTTATCTTGTGCAGCACTACAGAATTCATCAATACATGAGATATTCTATTTCACGTTAAGAAATTCTAATGTTTAGAAAATGTTACTTTTTCCCTTTAGGGAACAACAACAACAAAAAAAAAACTGCTCCTTTAAGAATGAAGTTTTAACTTCTTATTTAAATAAGTTCATGGCCTGCTCTTACCTAATTTTGTCCTTGATAATATGGTCATTTTACCTTCAAATTACATAGTTTTGGTTGGATAGAAGATTGACAGAAAGTAAATAAAAGAGGTATTATCTGTGTTATGAGTTAATCAGGGAGAAAATAATATGAAACATTTTTTTTCTCCAGATGTGAGTAAAAAATAAAGTGGTATTCTAAAGAACTAACCCCTGGCAAGATGCTCCCTACCAATGACACTCAATTCTACCCATCATTCTTCCTATTAATGGGAATTAGAAGACATACACATCTGGATTGGCTTTCCTTTAGGCTCTGTATATCTGATTGCACTATTGGGAAATCTTATTATACTTTTTGTGATTCAGACAGAACGCAATCTCCACCAGCCAGTGTTCTATTTTCTAGCCATGTTATCTACAGCTGACCTAGGCTTGTCCACCTCCACCATCCCTAAAATTCTAGGAGTCTTATGGTTTAACCAGAGAGAAATTAGCTTTGGGAGTTGTGTTGCCCAGATGTTCTTTATTCACATGTTCACTTGTATGGAGAGTTTTGTGCTTGTAATCATAGCTTTTGATCGTTATGTTGCCATCTGCCACCCACTTAGATATAATATGATACTGACCAACAGAGTCATTGCTGTAATTCTGGCACTTTTAATCCTTTTTAATTTTGTTCTAGTTTTTCCAATAGTGTTTCTGGTCCTGAGGCTGTCCTTCTGTGGGCACCACATCATCCATCACACTTACTGTGAGCATATGGGTAATGCTAGGTTGTGTTGTGCTAACATTAAAATTAACATTTTATTTGGATTAGATCTTGTAGCTATTGCATTTGGGGATATAATCCTTATTACCCTTTTATATATAAATATACTCCATGCAGTCTTTCACCTCCCATCTAGGGAAGCTCAACTCAAAGCTCTCAAGATCTTGTCCTTTTTCATCCCAGTTCTCTTCTCTGTTCTCACTCATATATTTGGACATAATATTCCTGGATACATCCACATCCTCTTGGCTAATCTTTATGTGGTTGTATCTCCTGCACTTAATCCTGTCATTTATGGAATCAGAACAAAACAATTTTTTGAACTGGTGCTGAGACTATTTAGGAAAGCCTGGCTTTTATCAACATGACATGAAGAAACTAATTTATATTTTTTTCTGTGCTCTATATCAAGTGAACAAATGTATTTATTAAGAATTTTATGTAATGGAAAGTATATTTTTCAGTGGCAAACAACCTAAATATGCCATTCGAATAGTGTATTTGGATAATGATAATAAAGAATAATGGGAATAAGGAGAATCATAGTAGCAATAGTGAGAATAATTAACTATATCTAAAAAGAAACATGTCACTAAATGAAATCTCCAGTCTATTATCTTCTTGTTATTTTCTATTTCCATTCCTCTGATCTATATTAGATATCCCTTTGCTTTTACCTATCTTTCAGAGCAACACTGACTGGCATACATTATGATGATTCATCTATGGACTATAAGTAAATTTAATTAGGCATTAATTTGTAAAGGACAATCATTTTTAGTTTGTATATAAAAAATCAGATGCAAGTATAAGGTATGTTATTTAAATATCAATATCAAATGATAGCTTTTAGTTTCAGGTAATAATATTCTTAATAAACCAATTCTTATTTAATACAAAGGACATTCAGCTATCATACAGCTGATGATTTTCTAATTCTTCAGTTTACCAACCTCTACCAGGTCAATTAAATAGTCATAGAATTTGGAACTAAAATGAACTTCAGAAATCATTTTATCTTTTGCTTTTGGTTTAAATAAAAGAAAATTAACATTCATGTCAGAGCATCAGCACCCTGATATCATGGTGTTCTTCAAGAATGAAGGACAAACAACAATCTTTGTAAGTAAGAGTGGGAGCTGCCCTACTGAGGACCCAACTTGAACTAAATCCCTTACAATCTTGGATAAGTTTTAAGGCATTTATTTTTCATAATCTTTGTTTTAAACTAATTTCATTTCTGAATAACTTCCTCTTCGATGTTCAGAAAATAATACTTTCTAGAAAGGAATAAGAAAGAATAAAAACAATCAGTTCAAGAAAACAATCCAATGCATCAAACAATCTATGGATATATTTCACAAACACTGAAAAGAAGGGAAATTTTTATGTCAATTTTTTTCCTGTGGCCAAAGTTCCATCTATGTGATTGCAATGCTTAATTGTATTTGTAAGGACCTACAATACAATGTTCACTTTAAGAAACATACATAATTTTCTTTTTTATACAAGAAAGGATTACTTAATGTCTTTTAGGAAATTTCTATTCTTTCATATCTATATACTCAAAATAATAATAGTAAAAATATATCATACTTTAACTGATTTAAATGGTTTATCTCATTATCTATTTGTAACAACCCCATGTGAGAAATACTATTATCATCCCCCTTTGATAGAAGGTGAAACTAAGGATGAGAATATAAGTAAGTGGATCAGGTTCATAAAGCTAGAAAATACCTAAGGAAGAATTTGTACATAAATCTTCCTGGTTGAAAGTTTAACATTTTATCTACTAGAATAATATATAATTAAATAACTTAGATTTGTGTCTCATAATGTGATCTATGCTGTGTTAAGAAGGACTAATGTTTAAAATAAGGACAGTATTTTATCTTGGTCATAATATGTCAATTTTTTTTTTATTTTGGGGAACGGAATATTAGAAAGCATCCCCAAAGTTTAATCGGCATAGACTGGGGAAAGCATTGTAAACATTTAGAGATTAGAGTAGGAATCTCTTCCTATTTTTCTCATAATTGAAGGGCTGTCTTACAATAACAGACAGATTTATCCTTTTTGGTTCCAGGACAAATCTAGGATCAATGAGTAAATGTTGCACAGAGCACATGTAAGGAAAACATCCTTTAAAAATTACCAAAAGTACGTAATAAGCTATATAAGGAGACAAAATAAATTCTACCTCCCTAGAAGAGCTTGACATAATTCCTGACACTTATTAGATGCTTAATAAATAATTATTGATTATTAGAATGCTTTGAGTAAAGTTTTTGTATGGGTCAGAACAACATAATCAACATTCTATTTTGTTTAAATATAAGCATATAATTTTCTGGAGTAAATGCATTTAAAATATTCTCTTCTTTTTTTTGCCAGAGTGCATCAGTATTCACTAATAAATGATTTATTAATTTCAGCAGGGTAGAATTTTAAACACTGTCTAGTGTAGAGTAAAAGCAGAAGAAAATGAATTTAGTCACTTGTGTCATTCTTTTGGATTATAGTAAATATATGGCCACAAAGGCATATTCCATTCCTTCTGACTATTTTTGGACTCTGGGACTATAAAATCCTCATATTAGCAACAAACACTGCAGGCACAAGGGATTCTCTTTATGTAAATTTTTCTCAGGGAGTAAAGGGGGAAAGAAAGCATTTCAGCCTCACTATAAATATTTCCCAGTTGTCCAGAAAAATGAGAGAAGTCAGAGAGATGGGAGCTATACAATCATTTCCCTGACAAAGAATTATTCATTTTCAAGGCAGTTGGTGAGTCTATCCTTAATAGTTTCAAAAATTTAGAGGGTTTAGGATACCCCAAAAATAACTTTAAAGAAAGCAAAAAGGGCTCCAAAAGGCCAGTATATGGATTGTAGGAACCAAAATTGTCATCTCCAAAGATGGTTCGTCAGAGAGCCCCAAGAAATGAGCAAGCAAGTTTCTTATTAATATGTCTTATTATTAATGAGGTCATCTTAGTAGAAATCTAGAGCTGTATCTAGTTCATAAACTAGAAAGCAGGCAAAGAAAAGCTAGAATACCCATGAAGGGCTTGAAGCTGCTATAAAGCAGAATAAATTTTGTATATTAAGAATATAGTGACTCACCATGTTTGCAGCTAATAATGTGTTCTATTTCAGCCTTAACCAATAGGAGAATGAAGGGAATGAACTAGAGTAAGAAACATGAGAATAGGAATACAAAAAGTTCTGCAATAATATATCCTTACTCCAAATACACACTTGTTGTGCATCTACCTTCTTCAAACAAGATTGTAGTTACCATTTGCAATTCCATGAGAATATAGACTAATTTTAATTACCTAAAAACTTTTAGATATACTAAAGTACTGTACAAGGCAGTAGAAGTGATATTAGCTAGAGAACCTTTTACTTTTGCCAGTCCAGAAAAGCACCAAGAAGGAGAAATAGAGGAATATTAGGCTGTAGGAAGGCTTATGCAGGAGGAAAGGAATGTAACAAATTGGCTGTGAAAAATAAAAAAAAAAGACTTATATTTTCTTGTTATTGACAGGCATTAATAAGAGAAGAGCTATGAGCTGTCATAGGAATCAAGGAGTGCAACAGTGAGGCCCCTAGAGCACTGACCAATTCCCTCTGCAATGAGGTTCTGAATTCAGCCTGACGTTTTGGAGAATTCCTCTCTCAAAGGAGACTACAATAAGAGTCGAGAAGAAAGAGAGAAGGAGTGACTATTTTATGAGTTATAATCGTGCATGATGTTGAGTATATCACAATTTGTTAAGCCTTCTGTATAGCCCACATTTGGAATGTCAGGGTCCAGTGTGACTATATGGTCCAAATACCTTTTTATATTTGTTTTCTGGTTTCTGCTAAATTACTCAAACCCTGTGGAGGCTGGGTTCAAATATCTTTCCCTAACAATTGATGAAAACAAAGTCCTGATAAGTCAAAACAGCTTTGATTTGCCACAGCTGAGTAGAGCTCTGCAGAATATTAGTTGAAGGAAGAAAGTGCAGATGAAAGGAGGAGAAGAAAATAGAATTCTTCCAGTTACTGTTTGAAAACCTCCTGCACTATAATTCAAGTGGTAATGAAATGGTAAAACATTTATAATCAATTCCCTCAAGGATGACAAAAACAGTACCCTTTTCTCTATTAGATTGGAAAGTGGAAAGAAATATACCAAAATGGGAAAAGTCAAAAATAGTAAAAGGCTAAAGATTAGCTAAGCTTCATGGGAAATAAAAACTGCTTCTTCAAGAATGGAATTTTAAGGCCTTATTGGAATAGGTCAAATCATGCTCTTCCTAAATAAATACACAGACTGTCCTTGAAAATCTACTTATTTCACCTTTAAACTATAGGCTGTAGTTGGAAACAGCATTGATTAGAAGATCATGAGGGAGGTATCATCTGCATGAGTAAATCACAGAGGAAATAATACTCATGAAACATTTCTTCTTCTCCATACATTAGTTTTTAAAAAAAAAAACATTCTAAAGAACTAACCCTTGGCAAGATGCTCCCTTCCAATGACACTCAATTCCACCCATTGTTCTTCCTATTAATGGGAATCCCAGGATTAGAAGACATGCACATCTGGATTGGCTTTCCTTTCTGCTCTGTGTATTTGATTGCACTCTTTGGAAACCTCACTATCCTTTTTGTGATTCAGACAGAACGCAGCCTCCACCAGCCAATGTTCTATTTTCTAGCAATGTTGTCTTCAGTTGATGTAGGCTTGTCCACCTCCACCATCCCCAAAATGTTGGGAATCTTCTGGTTTAATCAGAGAGAAATTAGCTTTGGGAGTTGTGTTGCCCAGATGTTCTTTATTCACATGTTCACTGCTATGGAGAGTTTTGTGCTTGTGACTATGGCTTTTGATCGCTATGTTGCCATCTGCCATCTCCTTCAATATAATATGATACTGACCAATAGAGTCATTGCTGTCATTCTAGCACTTTTGATCCTGATTGATTTTATTCTGATATTTCCAATGATCTTTCTCATCCTGAGGCTGCCCTTCTGTGGGCACCACATTATCCCTCACACCTACTGTGAGCATATGGGTATTGCCCGGTTGTCTTGTGCTAACATTAAAATTAACATTTTGTTTGGATTAGGTATTATAGCTATAATTTTTGGGCATGTGATCCTTATTACCCTTTCATATATGAAGATACTCCATGCAGTTTTTCATCTCCCATTCAGGGAATCTCAGCTCAAAGCTCTCAATACCTGTGGCTCCCACATCCTTGTAATCTCATCCTTCTTTATCCCAGCCCTCTTCTCTGTTCTCACTCATAGATTTGGACACAATATCCCTGGACATATTCACATTCTCTTGGCTAATCTTTATGTGGTTGTACCTCCTGCACTTAATCCTGTAATTTATGGAATCAGAACAAAACAAATCTGGGAAGTAGTGCTGAGAATATTTAAGAAAAACAGATTTTAATCAATGTGACATGAAGAAACTAATTTACTTTTTTTATGTTCTACCTCAAATGAACTAATATAGTAATCTAAATAAGCTATTCCAATAATATGGTTGTACAGTGGTAATAAGGAATAACGGGAATCATTAGAGCAACAAACTGATTCAGTCCTATGGAAAAGGAATATGAAAAAAGAATAATATCCCTAAATGGTGAAGTCTCAAGTCTATGAAGCTAATCTTGTTCCTTTCTTTTTCTATCCTCTGATCTATATTTAAGACCCCTTCTTACTCATCAATCTTCAAAGCAGAAAAGACTGGGATACATTGTGATGATTCATTTATGGAATGTAAAAAAAATCTGGTTCTAGGAATTGACAAAATATTTCAGGATTTTCTTAGTCCGAACACACATGCAAATCTATACATACAAGGTATGTTCATTAAATCATCTTTAACAAATGGCTATCAATCCTTAGTGGAGATAGAGTGAAAAAAGGGATTATTTTCACAGATGAGGTGGGCTAGATAAGTGCAGTGGCCCCTTCTCAAAAAATTTCCCTGGATCTTTGAAATGTGTTATGTTATATTGTATGTTACTCTTTTCTATTGGTCTGAGGCATGAAAAGTTATTCTTTCTATTAAAAAAGGATCATGTGATTAGTAGATTTGAAGGATGTAAGCTATATAGTAACTCAGTTATTAAATGTCAGAGGAATAGAAGTAGCTAACCCATTCATTTTACATATGTTTAATAAATGTTTCCTACATGTATTATCCTAGATATTGAGGACAAAGGCAAAACCAAGATTATTCCTGAAGTCAGGGAGTATGCATTTTAGTGAAGAATGTGATTCTAAAGAATTAAATAAGCAAATAAGTAAATAAGAGTATGTCTTCAGAAGTGTTATACAAACTTAGCAGATGAATCAAAGATGTAAAAGAAGTTCTCACATGTGCAATGTGAGGTGATCAATTAATGTATAATTTCAAATAAAGTGAATTTAAAAAGGAATATATCACTAGTAAGGAGATTAGATTGTATAAATGAATGAGTATGCTCCTTCAAGGCCACTTATTTGCAGCCTTTAAAATATGGACTCCAAAAATTTAGTATCTGAGGCATTGTCCAATTGCATTTTGGTAACTGATTGCTATTTGCTTATTATTCTCATTTTTTTTTGCTGTATAAATGCTTTGTTTCCTATTGATTATTGTGCTTCCAAAGAACTTGCTTTAAATTCCTTATGTGAATAGTTTCTGTTGTCTTAAACATAAAGAAGGGGCAGGAGAATAAGCTGATAAAAAATCAGCAGATGTGATGCTCCATCAAAATAAAACACACACAAAATAATTAAACAAACAAATAAATAAATATGAATAAATGAATAAATAAATAAATAAAACACAAAATTTTTGATGAAGTCTTCCACTTGAAGCAAAAAACAAAACTCATACACACACACACAAACACACATACACACATACATACACAAACTTCTAACTAAATCATTAATACATGGAAGAGCAGAGCAGAAATAATAGAAAAGAAGCCCCAGTTTTCATTGAAAGGAGATCAGAAATTACTATTTTTTTATTCCTGCTTTAAAGAAGAACACACACTAGAGTAGATTTTGAATTCTATTCCTCTTGGCTCCTTTAAAGAGAATTCTACTTCTTGGATCTATTGTGAAGGAGAGATAGAAGAGGTGCCTTAAATAAGTCATACAGTTGTGCTATTTGTGTCATACTTATTCTCAAATCTTTATTCATTATCTTTCCTATACTATAGTATCATCACTCTAACTACATTTAATCCAATTCCTCTTCATCTTTAAATACCAGTATGATATGAATAAACAATATTTCATTTCATGAAAGTCAAATTAATTTCCATCCTGCTGAGTTCAAAGCACTTAAAAAATCTAGTACATAAGATGGAAAGTAATTTAAACTGAAGGGAATGGAATAATAATGTTCAAATAAAGTTATTAAACCTGATTCAATAGAAAAAATGCAAAATGTAGAGAGGTTAATAATAATTTTAGAAGGCAAAATCTCTTCAGAGATTTAATAAAGTAGCTGGCAGATAATGGATGTTTTTAAAAGCTTTTTATTTACAAGATATATGCATGGGTAATTTTTCAGCATTGACAATTGCAAAACCTTTTGTTCCAATTTTTCCCCTCCTTCTTCTCCCCTCCTCCCTGAGATGGCAGGTAGATCAATGAATGTTAAGTATGTTAAAGTATATGTTAAATACAATATATGTATACATATCCTTACAGTTATTTTGCTGTGCAAGAAGAATCGGACTTTGAAATAGTGTACACTCAACCTGTAAAGGAAATCAAAAATGCAGGTGAACAAAAATAGAGGGATTGGAAATGCTATGTAATGGTTCGCATTCATTTCCCAGAGTTCTTTGGTGGGATGTAACTGTTTTAATTCATTATTGAACAAATGGAACTGATTTGGTTCATCTCATTGTTGAAGAGAACCATGTACATCAGAATTGATCATCTTATAGTATTGTTATTGAAGTATATAATGATCTTCTTGTCCTGTTCATTTCACTCCGCATCAGTTCATGTAAGTCTCTCCAGGCCTTTCTGAAATCATCCTCCTGGTCATTTCTTGCAGAACAATAATATTCCATAATATTCATATACCACAGTTTATTCAGGCTTTTTCCAATTGATGGGAGTCCATTCAGTTTCCAGTTTTTTGCCACTACAAAGAGGGCTGCCACAAACATTCTTGTACATATAGGTCCCTTTCCCTTCTTTAAGATCTCTTTGGGATATAAGCCCAGTAGTAACACTGCTGGATCAAAGGGTATGCATAGTTTGATAACTTTTTGAGCGTAGTTCCAAATCATTCTCCAAAATGGCTGGATGCATTCAAAATTCCACCAACAATGTATTAGTGTCTCAGTTTTTCCACATCCCCTCTTACATTCAGTGTTATCTTTACCTGTCATCCTAGCCAATGTAACAGGTATGTAGTGGTATCTCAGAGTTGTCTTAATGTACATTTCTCTGTTTAATGATGACCTGGAACATTTTTTCATATGGCTAGAAATAGTTTAAATTTCTTCATCTAAAAATTGTCTGTTTGTATCCTTTAACCATTTAGCAATTGGAGAATGGCTTGACAATTCTCTACATATTTTGGAAATGGGGCCTTTATCATAACCTTTGACTGTAAAATGTTTTCCAGTTTATTGTCTCCCTTCTAATCTTTTCTGCATTAGTTTTCTTTGTACAAAGGCTTTTTAGTTTGATATAATCAAATTTTTCTATTTTGTGATCAATAATGATCTCTAGTTCTTCTTTGGTCACAAATTCCTCCTCCACAGGTCTTAGAAGTAAACTATCCTATGTTCTTTTAATTTATTTATAACCTCATTCTTTATACCTAGATTATGAACACATTTTGACCTTATCTTGGTGTATGGTGTTAAGTGTGTGTCAATGCCTAGTTTCCAATTTTCCCAGCAGTTTTTGTCAAACAGTGAATTCTTATCCCAGTTCTTATCTTTGGGCTTGTCAAACACTAGATTATTGACTACTTTGTCCATTGAACCTAACCTATTCCACTGATCAAGTAGTCTATTTCTTAGCCAATATCAAATGGTTTTGGTAGTTGCTGCTTTATGAAATAGTTTTAGATCTGATACAACTAGGCCACTTTCATTTGATTTTTTTTTTTTTCATTAGTTCCCTTGAAAATATTGATGGTTTGTTCTTCCAGATGAATTTTGTTGTTATTTTTTCTGGGTCATTAAAATAGGTTTTTGGGCATAGCACTAAATAAATAGATTAGTTTAGGTAGCATTGTCATCTTATTATATATGCTTGCCCAATCCAAGAGCATTTGATATGTTTCCAATTGGTTAGATCTGACTTTATTTGTATGGAAAGTGTTTTGTAGTTTTGCTTATGTAGTTCCTGACTTTCCTTTGGCAGATAGATTCCCAAATTTTTTATGCTACAGGCAGTTACTTTAAATGGAATTTCTCTTTATAACTCTAACTGTTGGATTTTGTTAGTGACATATCAGAATGCTGATGACTTATGTGGGTTTATTTTGTATCTTGCAACTTTGCTAACGGTGTGGCTTATTTCTAATAGCTTTTTAATAGAATCCCTGGGGTTCTCTAAGTATACTATCATGTCATCTGCAAAGAGTGATAATTTGGTTTCCTCATTGCCTACTCTAATTCCTTTAATCTCTTTCTCAACTCTTATTGCTAAAACTAGCATTTCTAAGACAATATTGAATAATAATGTTGATAGTGGGCAACCTTGTTTCACTCTTGATCTTGTTGGGAATGGTTCTAATTCATCCCCATTATGTATTATGCTTACTGATGGTTTTAAATAGATGCTACTGATTATTTTAAGGAAAAGTCCATTTATCCCTATACTCTCAAGTGCTTTTAATAGGAATGGATGTTGGATTTTCTAAATGCTTTTTTCTTCATCGATTGAGATGATCTTTTTTTTGTTAATTTGATTATTGATATAGTCAATTGTGCTAATAGTTTTCCTAATATTGAATCAGCCCTGCATTCCTGGTATAAATCCTAATTGGTCATGTTGTATTATCTTGTGGATGATTTTCTGTAATCTTTTTGCTAATATCTTATTTAAGATTTTTGCATCAATATTCATTAGGAAGATTGGTCTATAATTTTCTTTCTCTGTTTTCAACCTATCTGGTTTAGGTATCAGTACCATGTCTGTCTCATAAAAAGAATTTGATATGCGTCTTTCATTCCCTATTTTTTCAAATAGTTTATATAACATTGGAGTTACTTTTTCTTTAAATGTTTATTAGAATTCACATGTAAATTCATCTGGTCCTTGGGATTTTTTCTTAGGGAGTTGATTAATAGCTTGTTCTATTTCTTTTTCTAAAATGGGACTATTTAAGCAATTTACTTCCTCCTCTGAAATGAACAAATTTTCTGGGTCAAAATGCTATGGCCCGACACATGAGACTTCCGGCCAAGATGGCGGCGTGGAGGCAGACAGCTGCTTGAGCTCCTCGTTTTCTCTCAGAACTTACTTCATGACAAGCCTCTGACTTAATGCTTGACCCACAAAGAAATCCACAAATTATCACCAAGAGAAGACATCCTTGAAAGTCGCCAGAAAAGGTCTGTGTTTGTTCGGGGGAGGGTCAATCAGACTGGGCGCAGACTGAGGGCAGACAGCCAGAGCAAGACAGGCAGCTCACACAGCTCAGACCGGAGGGGGAGGGGTGTGATCTCTGCCGTTTCTGCAAAAGGGCTTTTGCCCCAGTGTGGATGCTCCGTCTTGGCAGCAAGCCAGGAGCAGCGGAGAGGGTGTAAACACCGGAGGTGAAGATTAAAACCCCAGAAAGCCAGCGTCTCTCAGAGCCCGGCCACCCCCAACCCCCACCTGGACTGACTCGGTGTGTTCTCAGAGCCTCAGAGCTCAGACTCAGTACAGTCATTGCTGTTCTGTTAGTGGCTCTCTGCTGCCCTACCCCCAGTCTGTAGAGGAAGCCCATTAATACCATCCAACCCCATCCCCCGCAAAACAGACCAATTGTTTCTCTTGTCAGTTTGTTTTCTTTGATTCCTACTCTGACAAAATGAACAAAAAATTCAAAAGGGCTCTAACCATTGACAGCTTCTGTGTGGAGAGGGAGCAGACTTCAAATGCTGAGGAGACTAGGAACAGAATGTCCCCAGATGTATCCCCTGGGAGGGATATAAGCTGCTCCTCAATACAAAAGAACCTCATAGAGGAAATCAAAAAGGCTCTCACAAGAGAGCTGGAAGAGAAATGGGAAAAGGAAAGGGAAGCTTGGCAAGAGAGCCTGGAGAAGTCATCACATGCATTCAAAGAAAGAATGGATAAAGAAATAAAATCATTGAGAAACAAGATTAGTGAGCTGGAAAAGGTAAACAACTCCAAGGAAAACAGGATTAGTGAGCTGGAAAAGGTAAACAACTCCAAGGAAAACAGGATTAGAGAGCTGGAAAAAGAAATCAGCTCTCTAAAAAATAAAATGGATAAAATGGAAAAAAATTCCATAGAAGATAAAAACTCAATTGGACAATTACAAAGAGATATAAAAAAAGTGAGTGAAGAAAATACATCATTGAAAATTAGACTGGAACAAGTAGAAATGAATGACTCAAGGAGAAACCAAGAGGGAGTCAAGCAAAACCAGAGAAATGAAACAATTGAAAAGACTGTCAAGTACCTTACCAGAAAGACAACAGACCTGGAAAACAGATCCAGGAGAGACAATTTGAGAATAATCGGACTCCCTGAAAAATGGGAGGAAAAAAAGAGCTTGGACACCATTTTCGAGGAAATTATCAAAGAGAACTGCCCAGACGTTTTGGAAACAGAGGGTAAAATAGACATTGAGAAAATTCATCGATCACCTACTGAAAGGGACCCTAAAATCAAAACGCCAAGAAATATAGTGGCCAAGTTCAAGAACCATCAGACAAAGGAAAAGATATTGGAAGCTGCTAGAAAAAAACAATTCAGATATGGAGGATCCACAATAAGGATAACACAGGATCTAGCAGCGTCCACATTAAAAGAACGCAGGGCCTGGAACATGATATTCCGAAAGGCTAAGGAACTTGGTATGCAGCCAAGAATAACTTACCCAGCAAGAATGAGCATCGTTTTCCAGGGAAGAAGATGGACATTTAACGAAATAAATGAATTCCATCTATTTTTGATGAAAAAACCAGACCTACATAAGAGGTTTGATCTTCAAATACAGAACTCAAGAGACTTCTAAAAAAGGTAAAAAGAAATCTTGAGAACTATACTTCTGTCAAAAAAATATGTAAAGAACATATGTACAATTAGTCTTAGAAAATAGAGGTGGAAAGGAGATTATATCATAAAAAAGTATAAAGTGGTGGTACTACATCTCATGAAGAGGCAAAGATAACCTATTATATCTGAGAGAAAGAAAGGAGGGAGATGAACATAGCGTGTATCAATAGACATATTCGATTTATGGTGAAACTTCTTCCACTTCATTGAAAAGTGAAAGGGAAGGAGTAAGCTAAGGGGAAGGGAATACAGTAATTTCGAGGAAAAGGGGTAAAATAAAGGGAGGATCTTTAAGGTGGGGGAGGGAGCCTAAAAAGGGAGGGCTGTGAAAAGCAAGTGGTGTTTACCAGTTTAATACTGGATAGGAGGGTAAAAGGGAAGGAAAGGGGAAAAGCATAAGCAGGGGTTAATAGGATGGCAAGCAATATAGAATTAGTCCTTCTAACCATAAATGTGAATGGGGCAAACTGCCTCATAAAGAGGAAGCAGTTAGCAGACTGGATTAAAAGTCAGAATCCTACTATATGTTGTTTACAGGAAACACACCTGAAACAGGATGAGACATTCAAACTAAAAGTAAAAGGGTGGAGCAGAATCTATTATGCTTCAGGCAAAACCAAAAAAGCAGGAGTAGCCATCCTCATCTCAGATCAAGCAAAAACAAAAATTGATCTAATTAAAAGAGATAAGGAAGGGCATTATATCCTGCTAAAGGGAAGCATCAATAGTGAAGCAGTATCAATATTAAACATGTATGCACCAAGTGGTGCAGCATCTAAATTCTTAAAAGAGAAATTAAGAGAGCTGCAAGAGGAAATAGATAGCAAAACTATAATAGCTGGAGATCTCAACCTTGCACTCTCAGAATTAGATAAATCAAACCACAAAATAAATAAGAAAGAAGTCAAAGAGGTAAATAGAATACTAGAAAAGTTTGATATGATAGATCTTTGGCGAAAGCTAAATGGAGACAGAAAGGAATATACTTTCTTCTCAGCAGTTCATGGAACCTATACAAAAATTGATCATATACTAGGGCATAAAAACCTCAAAATCAAATGCAGTAAGGCAGAAATAGTAAATGCATCCTTTTCAGACCATAATGCAATCAAAATAACATTTAATAAAAAGCCAGGGGAAAATAGACCAAAAAATAATTGGAAACTAAATAATCTTATACTAAAGAATGATTGGGTAAAACAGCAAATCATAGACATAATTAATAACTTCACCCAAGAAAATGACAATAATGAGACATCATACCAAAATGTGTGGGATACAGCCAAAGCAGTAATTAGGGGAAGTTTTATATTTCTACAGGCCTACCTGCATAAAATAGAGAAAGAGAGGGCCAACGAATTGGGTTTACAACTAAAATTGCTAGAAAAGGAACAAATTAAAAACCCCCAGACAAACACAAAACTTGAAATTCAAAAAATAAAAGGTGAGATTAATAAAATTGAAAGTAAAAAAAACTATTGAATTAATTAATAAAACTAAGAGTTGGTTTTATGAAAAAACCAACAAAATAGACAAACCCTTAGTAAACCTGATTAAAAAAAGGAAAGAGAAAAAGCAAATTGATAGTCTTGAAAATGAAAAGGGTGAACTCACCACTAATGAAGAGGAAATTAGAACAATAATTAGGAGCTACTTTGCTCAACTTTATGCCGATAAATTCGATAACTTAAATGAAATGGAAGAATACCTTCAAAAATATAGCTTGCCCAGATTAACAGAGGAAGAAGTAAGTAGTTTAAATAGTCCCATCTCAGAAAAAGAAATAGACCAAGCTATTAACCAACTTCCTAAGAAAAAATCCCCAGGACCAGATGGATTTACAGGTGAATTCTACCAAACATTTAAAGAACAACTAACTCCAATGCTATGTAAACTATTTGAAAAAATAGGGATTGAAGGAGTCCTACCAAATTCCTTCTATGACACAGACATGGTACTGATACCTAAACCAGGTAGATCGAAAACTGAGAAAGAAAACTATAGACCAATTTCCTTAATAAATATTGATGCTAAAATCTTAAATAAGATATTAGCAAATAGACTTCAGAAAATCATCCCCAGGATAATACACTATGACCAAGTGGGATTTATACCAGGAATGCAGGGCTGGTTTAATATTAGGAAAACTATTAGTATAATTGACCATATTAATAATCAAATTAATAAAAACCATATGATCATCTCAATAGATGCAGAAAAGGCATTTGATAAAATCCAACATCCATTCCTACTAAAAACGCTTGAGAGTATAGGAATAAATGGACTATTCCTTAAAATAATAAGGAGCATATATTTAAAACCTTCAGTAAACATCATATGTAACGGTGATAAACTAGAACCTTTCCCTGTAAGATCAGGAGTGAAACAAGGTTGCCCACTATCACCATTACTATTCAATATAGTACTAGAAACTCTAGCCTTGGCAATAAGAGCCGAGAAAGAGATCCAAGGAATTAGAGTAGGAAATGAAGAAATCAAATTGTCACTTTTCGCAGATGACATGATGGTATACTTAGAGAACCCCAAAGACTCTGCTAAAAAGCTATTAGAAATAATTCAGAATTTTAGCAAAGTCGCAGGATACAAAATAAATCCACATAAATCCTCAGGATTTTTATACATTACCAACACAATCCAACAGCAAGAGATACAAAGAGAAATTCCATTCAAAATAACAGTTGATAGTATCAAATATTTGGGAATATATATACCAAAGGAGAGTCAGGAATTATATGAGCAAAATTACAAAACACTTGCCACAAAAATAAAGTCAGATTTAAATAATTGGAAAGACATTCAATGTTCTTGGATAGGCCGAGCGAATATAATAAAGATGACAATACTCCCCAAACTAATCTATTTATTTAGTGCTATACCAATCAGACTCCCAAGAAACTATTTTAATGACCTAGAAAAAATAACAACAAAATTCATATGGAAGAATAAAAGGTCGAGAATTGCAAGGGAACTAATGAAAAAAAAGTCAGAGAAAGGTGGTCTAAGTGTACCTGATTTAAAGCTATACTATAAAGCAACAGTCACCAAAACCATTTGGTATTGGCTAAGAAATAGACTAGTTGATCAGTGGCATAGGTTAGGTTCACAGGACAAGATAGTGAATAAAAATAGCAATCTAATCTTTGACAAACCCAAAGATCCCAAATTTTGGGATAAGAACTCATTATTTGACAAAAACTGCTGGGAAAACTGGAAATTAGTATGGCAGAAACTAGGCATGGACCCACATTTAACACCACATACTAAGATTAGATCAAAATGGGTCCAAGATTTAGGCATAAAGAACGAAATCATAAATAAATTGGAGGAACAGGGGATGGTTTACCTCTCAGACTTGTGGAGGAGGAAGGAGTTTGTGTCCAAGGGAGAACTAGAGACTATTATTGATCACAAAATAGAACATTTTGATTACACCAAATTAAAAAGTTTCTGCACAAACAAAACTAATGCAAACAAGATTAGAAGGGAAGTAACAAATTGGGAAAAAATTTTTACAGTTAAAGGTTCTGATAAAGGCCTCATCTCCAAAATATACAGAGAATTGACTTTAATTTATAAGAAATCAAGCCATTCTCCAATTGATAAATGGTCAAAGGATATGAACAGACAATTTTCAGATGATGAAATTAAAACTATTTCCACTCATATGAAAGAGTGTTCCAAATCACTATTGATCAGAGAAATGCAAATTAAGACAACTCTGAGGTATCATTACACACCTGTCAGATTGGCTAAGATGACAGGAACAAATAACGATGAATGTTGGAGGGGCTGTGGGAAAACTGGGACACTGATGCATTGTTGGTGGAGTTGTGAAAGAATCCAACCATTCTGGAGAGCAATCTGGAATTATGCACAAAAAGTTATCAAAATGTGCATACCCTTTGACCCAGCCATACTACTACTGGGCTTATACCCCAAGGAACTACTAGAGAAGGGAAAGGGTCCTGTATGTGCCAAAATGTTTGTGGCAGCCCTTTTCATAGTGGCTAGAAGCTGGAAGATGAATGGATGTCCATCAATTGGAGAATGGTTGGGTAAACTATGGTATATGAATGTTATGGAATATTATTGTTCTATAAGAAATGACCAACAGGAGAAATACAGAGAGGCTTGGAGAGACTTACATCAACTGATGCTGAGTGAAACGAGCAGAACCAGAAGATCATTATACACTTCAACAATGATACTGTACGAGGATGTATGCTGATGGAAGTGGATTTCTTCAACATAGAGAAGAGCTAATCCAAATCCAATTGATTAATGATGGACAGAACCAGCTACATCCAGAAAAGGAACACTGGGAAATGAATGTAAACTGTTATTTTTACCTTCTGAATCCAATTCTTCCTGTGCAACAAAAAATTCGGTTCTACACACATATATTGTATCTAAATTATACTGTAATATATTTAACATATATAAGACTGCTTGCCATCTGGGGGAGGGGGTTGGGGGAGGAAGGGAAAAAATCTGAATAGAAGTAAGTGCAAGGGATAATGTTGTAAAAAATTACCCATGCATATGTACTATCAAAAAATGTTATAATTATAAAATAAAATAAAAAATTAAAAAAAAATGCTATGGCCCATACTTGCATTCTTATTGTTTCCTGTTGTGAATAAGATGAGATCTGATAAATATTCACTCCTTGAATTTGCCATATGTTTTAGCATATCCAAATAACATTAAACAGTATCTACAACAAAAGCTAACATTTATACAGTGCTTTAAATTTTTCAAAAGATTTTACATGTATTATTTAATTTCAAGGAGCTCTGTAACCTTGTCCTTATTATCTCCTCCTCAATCCGCTTTACCCAAAGACCAATTTTACCCAATACCCAAGTTAGCCAATTTTACCTCCACAATATCTCTCCCACGCAATCTCTTCTTCTCTACCTACACAACCAGCACCTTAGTTCAGGTCTTCATCACATCTTTTGAAAAACAGTAAACATTTCCTATTGGTTTCCTTGCCTCATGTCCCTTCGCATTCTCCATAATGTTGTCAAAGCTATTTTCTTTAAGTAGATATTTAATGATTTTTCTTTGGTTAATTAATTTCTACTGCCTCTAAGATAAGTTTTTCATTTTTAAACCCTTTTATCATCTTGCTCCAAATTATTTTTTAGTATCCCCTTCCTGCATTCATTAATGAGAGTACAACCAAACTACACTCTCTATTCATTACATAGGGCACCTCAATTTCCATTTCTACATCCTTGACCCATTCCAGAAATAAATTTCTCCTTCATGTCCAACTCATTATTTTAAATATGCAGCTCATTTCTCACTTTCTAACAATGTCTTCCATAATCAACCATATCCTACTGTCTTTCCTTCCTGTATTCTTTTTAACCACAATTCATTTATTTAGTAATTATTCCATATGTATTCTATCATTACACATGCGTGTACATGATTTCCATTTTGATAGAATCTAATTTCCACAAAAGCAAAGATTGCTTTAATTATTTTTGTCTTTGTATCTCCCAACCCAGCACAATGATTGCCATATTATTGGATCACACTACAATCTTTGGAAATAGATACTATAGTATTATTATCTACACATCACAGAAGAAAATAGAGGTTTAGATAGCTGAATTAACTTCCTCATAGTCAAAGAGATACATTTTGGAGCCAGGATTCAAAACCTGTTCTTTCCTTCAGCATTTTCTGAATTGCATACATATATACATGATATAAACCTGACATTTGTTACTCATGGAAAGAAACCTTTTGTTGAGAGATCTCCCCAGTGTTCAAAATCCATATGAAATCTTACATTCCTATTGAATACAGAGAAGAGGGCCCCACTGATTATTATACTATTTTGATATTGAACAAGACAGAGCTTTTTCAGCCATGAAATATTTCATCGTTTTGCCCTGGTATGTTATACAATTCCATATTGTCTGTTCTTTGTGACAATAATTATCTTGAGAATGACTCCTGAATCTAAATATCTCCAACTCTTGGAGTTATTTACTGTAGCTATTTAACTTTATCCAAGAAAAATCACATCTTAATAGGAGTACTCATATTCAAAACTGTCTTAGAGATCTTATATTACTCTTTATCAAAGACAAAGTAATAATATTTGAATTTAATGGATGATAAAAACTGAATTCATTTCAAAGGACCTCTCTTAAAGGCACAATGTTCTTTGGGAATATTTCCTTTCTGAGTGATTTGTCTTCTAAAAATGTAGTTAGTTCAATGAACAAATGAATAATTAAATGCAAAAATTGTTGGTGCAAAAATTAATATGCTATAGTTTAAAATTTTAGGGAGAAAGAAATAAGGTGGAAATATTATTTCCTGATGGAGCTTGTTCAGTTATAGAAAAAAAGTAGAAAATTAAACAATGAGTGTATAATTATCAAGCTTGCCTCTAAAGGAAAGAAGAGAAAATGCATCACCCTTCCTTCTTTACAGAAGTAGAAGATTATGGTTCAAACTCAGCAGACAGTTTTGATTCTTCCCTCCTAAATTTTTGACTCCAGGTATGATTTTCTAAATATTATGGGAATATGTTCAGAAAGATGATGATAAAACAACCAAAGACATTAATAGATTTAAATAATAACAGAAATAAAAAGAAGTAGAAATGGCCTCAGTATATTTATTTCAGTGAAGAAAGGATTTGCTACCTAATTATAATGTCTTTTTACACATATATTACCTAGGTAAGAAGGTAAGAAACAAACAAAAATGATTATCTAGAAGCATTACTTTTAGCCTGAATGGAGATAAGATGTTAATGATTATGAACAAGATTATGATCAATATCATTGCATAAATAACATTCAAGGAGAGTTATATAGTCAGTGGAATTAACTTTTGAACTACGAAGTGGGTGGATTTCCTTCCATCAGAGAAGAATATTACGATTTTCATAAGAATAGTTACTTTTTAAGAATGTTTACCTTCATCACTTGTTCCATAATTCCAATGTAAGCTGATTTTAGTAAAAATCTGCAAATGATTGCTATGTTTTGGGGAGAAAACCTCCAGGGAGAATGAGTCCATCTATTGAGCCTTCATACTCTCCAAATTACCTTGCTAACATTTTCCCCTCCATCAACCAAAATGGACTAATTACTGGCTGTGTCATCAATTTCACATTTTCTTCCTGTAGAGGACTATAGATAGTGGAAGAACTCTGGGTGAGGTATAAGACCCTTCACTCCTGAGAAGTCAGAGAGTATGAACACCAAAATGAGGTGAGAATACAAAAGGGAAAAATGGGGACCGGATATTGCTAGCAGGTTTCCTCTGAGCTGAAGGGTCTTATACCTCACCAAGTTCCCCCACTATCTGTGGCCCTATGCACCTTCCTCTACTTTTGAATATTTTCAGATACTATTCCTGAGACATCAGGACACATTCTTCTCATTTTTGCCTCTTGAAATCCTCCAAAGTTCAATCACATAGCCATCTCTTCATGAAACCAGCCAAAATTCCTCTTAGATGTCCATGTTCTCATAATTTGTATGAAAAGGTGGTATGCAAAGTAGAGAATCCAGTTTATAGTGAACACCTAATATATAGCTGTTGCTAGATTAATTGATTTATTGAGCCCAAATTTTGTACTTGAAAAACATCATAGGAAAAACTTTCTAAGTTCAGAGTCCAGACTCAGATTATTCTCTTGCTTAGGTTAACAAGTGATTAAAAAAAATGAAACAATATCTGAGAGTTCCTCCTCTCATTCATAATTACTCCCAATATAAAATGAATGTTTCCCAGAAGAGATGACTATTGATTAAATGTGTTTTATTCAAATAATACTTTCTTATAAAATAATTTACATGAAATTGGAAATGTAGATACCCCACTATTGACTTTTGCTAATGAAAGTATAACTTTGATGTTTGATTACTAACAATATTTGGGGTTGCATTGTCTTTCTTTTGATTCAAGCAAATAAATAGCTTTTCATGTTGATATGAAAAGAAAAGAAAGGTCAGACATTTGTTCTTTTAATGATATAATGAAGTTGAGATTGGGTCTTGCCAAGTTATTGTTAATATTTGTCAGTTCAACCACTTTAATGAAGCAGACAATTGAACTTTAAAAAGTGATATTATTTGAAAGTTAATTTAGTAAACCATTGACAAATAAGTTTGGTAACCCTTCCCAAATAGATAAATGATCAAAAGATAAAAGCAAAAAAATTACAAAAAGAATTAAGTATTCATAACTATAAAAAAGTTCCAAATCAATTATAATAAAAGAAATACAAAGCAAATCAATCTTAAAGTTCCATCTCAAACCCACAAAATTATCAAAGATGACAAAAATAGCACTATCCAGTATTGGGATCTTTTTTTCTAGAGGACTCCACACTTTCCAGGTAGCTCTCCATTTTCCATCAGTGTCGATGCTTGGTTTCCATTCCACAAAATATTATAAAACCATTCCGTGTACCCCCTGATAAACATCTTGCCAACCATTGTTCATCTTTTTGTTTTGCCTTGCTCCATTGGCCTGTAAACTCTTTATTTACTGAAAGTATTGTATTTCTTTTCTTATTTCTAGTCACTAGGACTAAGCAGTATGTTGGTGTTTAATAAATATTTATTGAAATGAAGGGATTGTGGAAAGATAGAAACAAATTCATTGTTGGTGGAGGATAACCATTTTGGAAAGAACTTTACAATTCTGTAAATAAAGTGATAAGATGTCCATATTCTTTAAATCAGAGGCTCCATAAAGAGGCATACACCTAGAGGAAGTTAATGATAAAGACAGTTCCCATATACATCAAAATATTTATAAACAGCATCTTTTTTCATACCAATTTGAAAGACATTAGGTGCCTATCATGTGAGTACTATCTAAACTAATTGTGATACTATGTTATAAAAATACAGAGAAGCATGGAAAGATTTAAATGAATTTATGTAGAGAGAAGAAGAGATAAGAAAATATTATATATAGTACCTAGACAGATGAAACCCATACATTAAAAAAGAGAATACAATAAAATTATAATTATCAACCATGATTCAAATAAAGAGCTGTGAAAAGGCAACCTCAAAGTAACTATTTCAAGGCATTTGGAGGATAACAGTAGTCATAAAAAGCATATTTTCCAACTCTTTTGATATATTGCTTATTTTTATTAATTTTTCTTCCTCTTAAAACAAAACAAAACAAAACAAAAAGCTTCTTCACCAGCCCTGAAATTGGGAGGACCTGAGTTCAAATATGACCTCAAACACTTATACTATATAGCTATGTGATCCTGGGCATTGGGGGGAAAAAAACTTCTTTGTTATATGTGATGCCTTTTTCTGTGGGGGAGGGGAAGTTTACTAAGGACAGCTATGGTTATATAAAAAACAGTAGACATCAGTTAAAGAAACATATCCAATGTAGTTACATTCTCATTTAAAAATGACTTGGATTAAGGGGGGGAAAAACACAAGAATCAAATAAATTTGGTTTCTTGAAAATGGGATTAATATGAATTTTAAAATATTGTGAATATACAATTTTCAAAAATACATTATATCCTAAATAAATTTAAGATTTTGAATTTAACATGTTCTTCATGTTAAAATTATTTGACCAAAGTTTTTTGTGTTTAGGACTTTTGTAAAATATTGTGATTAATGAAACTTATTTCCAAGAATCAATGAACAAATGCATTTTGCATAACATATAAAGAAAAAAGATTAAATAATTAAATTGTTTTCCATTCATGATTTTAGACTTCAGTATTGACTATTTGATTGTGAAAGTGTAGTTTTGATGTTTAACAGTTACTGATAGCTAGGGTTGGATTGTTTCTCTTTTTAATCTAAGCAAAGAAATAACAGGGTGATAGGAAAAGAAAAGAAAGGCTAAAGATCTTTTTATCTTCTAATGGCAAAACTATGTTGTGATTGAGACTTGCAAGTTACAATATTTATAAATTCATCCATTTTAGTAAAGCACATAATTTGGTCATAAAAAATGATCTTATCCCAAAATGGATCCAATTAATCATTGGTAAACCGGTTTAACTCTACATTGTTCTCTCTAGTACCTTGCTCCTTTATCTTCTTGATGATCTTATCCTGCCAATGTTCACTATTGGATTACTCCCTCCCTCTGCTGCCTTCACTTACAGGCTGATGAATGAAAATGGAGAAGACCACTGAATTAGGTCCAATAAGAATATGTTAAATAATCTTAACTGGGCCTCATTGCAACAATCCTTGCTTCATACTGTTCTTAAATTTTTCTTTGAAAAATTGATACTATTAATTGAAAATCCTTCTTTTTCCCTCCTTTTCCTCATCTTACATTACTGAAATGACTACCACTGCTCTCCTCCATGCCAAGATAGACTCCTTTATGTGCAAAAGTGATCCCATTCTATTCCATCTTGTCCAGTAAATTATCCCTTTATTATCCCCCTACCCTTACTTAATCTTCAGTTTCTATTTGTACACCAGTTGCTTCCCTAATGTCTACAAATACAAAATTCTTCCATTTAAAAAAAAGCCTTAATCCATCTCTCCACATCTGCTATCATCCTTTATATTGTGGCTAAACATTTTTAGAAAATTATTTACATTTGATACCTCACCTTTCTTCTCTCTTCCTAACTATCTTTACTCTCTCTTATAATCTCTTCATTTGACATGTCCTGAAAAAACTTATGAGACAAAGTATCCAGCTATTGATAATCAGTTTATTAACTAGGCTTACCTGTAAACAATAAATTAATTATCAGTGGTTTTTCTCAATAACTAAAGACCACAAGAAAGATTCTGAAACCCTTAAATCAGGTGTGTTCCTTTGGACAAGTTAAAGTTAACTCTGATTGATTAATATTTAATGAAAAAGTGAGCTCTACAGGAGATTGATCAGCTGAGAATATGGCTGGATCATAAGATATTAGCTCCCTTCAGTAATCTGGGCACTCCTATCAAGTGTTCTCTGGTTTGACTTCTTCATAAGTTGGGCTACCCTAAATTCAAATTAAAGGGAGCAAGGACAGAAATTCATTCCCCTGAGGAGGGACCAAATTCAATCTGAATACTATTTATGTCATAGACAGAAATCAGGCTCCATTTTGGGTAGTATTCAGCCCAGAGGATTCGATGCCTCAAATAGATATGTTGAATACAGCTGAAATCTTTATAACATACTTTTTCTGAGAGGGGCCTTTGGCCTTTTGACATAGAAGGGAATATTATAAATTATTATTAATAATCAAATGGTGCAGCATTAAAATTAATTTGTCTCAGATGTTCTACTAAGTTAACAATGGACTCTTCCAATCCAATGGCCTGTTCTCAATCATCATCCATCTTGACTTCTTTGTAACTTTTGAGTCTTTCAGTCATCCTTTTCTTCTTAATATCCTCTCTCTGCAGATTTTTCTTAGCATGGCTTTTTTTCTGATTCTTTTCCTACCTAACTAGCTACTGCTTTTCAGTCAATTTTGCTGAAATTTCACTCAAGTTATGCTCATTATTTGTTGTTATTCCCCATAATTCTGTCATTGGTCCCTTTTTATTTTCCCACTGCCTTATTTCACTTAGCTATCTCATAAAGTCCCATGGATTCATCTCTGATCTCTATGCAGAAGACTCTCAGATCTATTTGTTTAGGCTTAATCTCTCTGCTAAATTCCAGTTTTACTCCTCCAACTGCTTATTGGATATCTGGAACTGAATGTCTTTTAGCCATCTTAAATTTAATATGTTGAATATACTTCATTATATTTATTTCATATCCTCTTCTGTTCCTAATTTGGCTCTTAATTTAATGGGTAAGGTATATTTTGGAGTTTAAGTACACTAGCTCATGGAACTGACTAAAATCTCAACTTCTGCAAGAAGCAAGTATCACTCCTTTGTGCGTGATTATTTACATGTTGTCTCTCTATTAGATTGTGAAATCCTTGAGAACAGGATTCTTTGTCTCTTCAGTACATAGTAGAGTGCCTGGCACATAATAGGTAAATAATAAACAATCATTTGACTGGCTAACTGACTCAGACATTTCTGATCTTAGTGTCTTCCCCATGAGATTATATCTAATGTTTATCTTGTTTTTACATATCTATATGTAAAACATATCATTTACATGTCTATACGTTTTCCTCCCATTAAACTGAGTTCCTTGAGAGCAGGGATTGTTTTCTTCTTTTCTTTGTACCCTTAGAACTTAGCATAGGTATATAGTTAGTGCTTAATATATGCTTGCTGACAACTTCCCTCTTCCTTTTTTTTTTTTTTTTCCCTTTCCTTTCACCTTTTGCACATGGGAAAATTTTAGGTCTTTAGAAGTACTGAAGTTCTGTGCCCACAGCAGCTACTTTTTTAATACAGGAAAAGAAATAAAATCCCCCAAAAGTGACTTATTCAAGGTTATACAAAGTATAAGTTGCTATCTGAGATTTATATTTAATTACAGTGATTCATGTCCAGCGCTAAGTACTTGTTTTTTTTTTTTTGTTGTTGTTGTTTTGTTTTTCTTTGTTTGTTTGTTTTGTTTTGTTTTGTTTTTACATGCATAGATGAGTAGGTATGTGTGTGTCCATGCATGGAGGCAAAGATGCATACATTTATGTATGTACATATGCCTCTGCTTGTGAATATGGAAGAAATTGATGATGCTTTTTAGGCCATAGAATTATGGAATCTCAGAATTGGAATGATACCTAGTCTATAGAAAACAAAAAGCAGAGAAAGAAAATAGGAAATCTAGAGATGATAGAGCTCAAGCACTAGATCTGACAGATGAGGATACTGAATCCCCAAAGTGATCAAATCCTGTCCATATAATAGGTTCTTGACTGACCAAAGACTAAATTCAGCAATAAAAGCATGTGAGAAGTTAACATTTTTCCACTTGGAGGTAGTAAAGCATATAATCTTCCATTTCTTATTCTTTTCCCTGTGACTCTTCATTCAGTGACCTGATCCATGACCATGACTTATGCAGAAAACAAATCCTCTGACCAAGCCTCAAAGCAAGCCCCTAAAATTTTTGCTAGAGATCCTCAAAACTTCTCTTGCACTTTTGTCTTTCATCTCATCCTTTCCTTCTAAGTTGAGATACATGGATGAAGGGCAAGTAGAAAGAATAATCAAAACAAAGAACAGTGCTTACAATCAGAGAGACAACATGCAAAATGGACATAATAAATTGATGATAATCCATACAGGGAAGGTTCTCTCATTTATATTCAGGCAACTTGATGGTGAAGCAGATGGGTGTCTAGTTAGGAATAGTTCAAGTCTGTCTTCAGATACTTACTATCTGTGTGATCCTGGGCAAGTTATTTAACCACAGCCTGCCTCAATTTCTTTACCTGTAAAGTAAGAGTAATAATAGTACATAAGTCCCAATATAATTTTAAAGAAATATTGAGATAACATATGGAAAGAAAATATTAAAGAACTCTAAAGAGATAGATGGTAATAGTGGAAGTGAAGGTAGTAATAGTGGTGGTGGGGGAGATAGTAATAGTAGTAGAGGATGAATGAGGTGGTCCTTGAGTTCCCTTTCAAATTTGACATATTCTGTTTCTGGTATTCTATGACAGTGTCTAAAACGATACTAAGAGAGGAGAGGGGGAAAAACAATGTCTAAAATTCAGGATATTTCTGAAGTAGCTCAGCTTGGATGTGTGATTACAAGTTAGTGCCTCTCTATTATCTAGGAAATAAAAGACTGGATTCTGGAGACCTGGACTCCAGAAGCTATTTCTGTTTGTAACTTACTATATGACATTGGACAGCCACAATTTTCTTTTACATATGTCTTTCTTCATCTGTCACATGAGGAAGGCTACACTCCTGACTTCTTTCCACATGACTTTCTCTCCCATGAAAAGATGCTAAGGAGGCAAGAAATGCATGTAGCATATGGTTATGAGCGAATAATCATATGTTTTCTGTATGAATATAGTCCATGAGTGAATTCAGAGAACAAAAAGTTTTGTTTGAGTCTCAGTGAATGTTATGGCTTATTTGAATATGATAGGAAGGCTTAAATTAAGAACTATGGAAAATTAAAGTTCCAGTTTGGGACTATATTTATAGGTTTGAAAATAAAAGTTGTAACTTGATTGCTGATGTAAAGAATCTTCCAAAATAAATTTTCCTATAAAGTTTAATATCTGAATCTGGCTTGTCCTTTTGGCATCAAGCCTAAAACAGAATTATAGGATCCTAGATTTATAAAGGGGCCTCAGGAAACAATATGTTAACTCCTGCCTTATTTTACAGATGAAGAAACTGAGACCTGGAGAAGTTAAATTATTTTCTTGGGTTACAAAGGTAGTGCCGGATGTAAGAACTGAACTGAAGGACACTAAAATTTTTGATGCCTTCCAGAAGTAATGATGATGGTCAGAGACATATATCATGGAAATAGAACTTTTCCCCAAGACATAGACATAGCATTAGAGTTGAGAAGATGGTTTCCTTTTCTAGGTGATTAAGATCTGGGTGAGGAATCTTACATCAATGCTAGGGTTATATCAGTCAACAAAGATCAATGGAGAACCACATAGTATGAATGACTTCCCCAGGAAAGAAGTATATCTTCATATGTTGACATGGAAAGGAAAAAGCAACTTTCATACACTGCTTTTTCCAGAATGCCATCATTAATTTTCTTTTTACAAAATGTAACTGCACTCTTTAAAGGAGACTTACCAAATGCTTTGGGGCCTGGAAAATATCTGCTGTGGACTTCAAAATTGTTGTTGTGGTTGTTCAATAATTCAGTCATGTCCAATTCTTCTTCACCCTGAATGGAGTTTTCTTGGTGAAGATATTGAGTAGTTTTCCATTTCCTTCTCCACTGGATCCACCTATCCACCGTGAGCTATCTCTCTTGGACTAACCATGCAGGGCATAGCTTATAGTGTCATTTTGCTATACAATCCCCTCAAGAAATTTTAGAGTTCAGTAAATCAGTAAAAAAAAAAGAAACGAGAGAAGAGAGAGAGAGAGAGAGAGAGAGAGAGAGAGAGAGAGAGAGACAGAGAGAGACAGAGAGAGAGACAGAGAGAGAGACAGAGAGAGAGAGAGAGAGAGAGAATTAGAGAGAGAGAGAAATTGTAAATAATGCAATAAGAAAGACTGGAGAAATTCGGGGCTCGTATCAGATCCAAAGTATTTTGGAGGGCAGGAAAATCAATCTTTGTAGCTGAGGTGAGAAGGAAATAACAATTCTCAGAAGAAAGAAGCAAAAGAATCGCCTCTTACAAAAGGATGATGAAAATGAGTGAGTTTTGTTTTCTCTATCAGGAAAGGGGATTTGAGAGGTCTTTAATAGAAGGGAAAGCTGAATGATATGAGGATTTCCTACATCCAAAGAAAGAAGGGAACACTTTCCCACTTGTGAATCTATTCCTGAGAAATGAATTATGGTATGAGCCTCTGGTCTTCTCATTAGAATATAAGCTCCCTGAAGACAAGATGTCTTCTTTTTGCTTATATCTGCACCTCCAGCACTTAGTACAATGTCTGGCATCTAGTAAATGTTTAATAAATGCTTGTTAACTTCATTAAAATATTTGGAAAATTGAGGTAGCCCAAAGAAAGGCAGCCTAGTAGAAAAATGTCCATCTTTCTCCCTTCTGCTGCCACCCTTGTGTGGCATCTTTACATATTGTTCTTTTCTTCTGTTTCCCTCTCTTATTTTCTTTAAAATGTCCTGTTCCTCTCCCTTCTCAATCTTTACCAATTTCTCATTATATATATTCTTCATTTAACACAGTCCTAGTAAAATAATCAAATACAGAAGCACATCCAAGCCAGGCATTGTTTATTTATTTGTTTGAAGTGTTGACAATGTTTGTTGCTGAATCCATTCTTCATTCATCTAAACTTCACTACATTCTTTTTTGAAATCTCTGCTCAAAATGAGTAGAGTATCTGTACTCATTACATGTATTTATAGGATTCTGAGATTCATCACAAAATTTTTTCATGATAAATTTTGCTTCATGATCTAAATTCTCATCATTTGTGGAAACTCTTCTTCCTTTCTATTTATCTTCCACCATTGTCTACAAGAAAGCTCAGTCATTGTGATGGAATGGGAGTCATGAATTTTGCGTGCTTGAATAATTTTTTTTACTTCATGTTTACTCCCACCTTCACAGGCCTTTTCTACAAGTTTCTGCTTCTTGTTCTTTTCTTGAGTAGTCTCTGACACCTGGTCCTTGATGTTCAACACTTCTTAGACCAAGAAACCTTTTTCCCCAAATAAGAGTTTGATCACTCCTTCTCTGATCTGCTTGGTCTTTACTCCATAAACAATAGGGTTCATTGTGGGAGGCAGAAGTAAATAAAGATTGGCCACAATGATGTGAATGTGATGGGGAATAGTGTGTCCACCAAAGCGATGGGTGAAGAAAGTGAAGAAAGCAGGAACATAAGTGATAACTATAGCACAAATGTGAGATGTGCAGGTACTAAAGGCTTTGTGTCGAGCATCTGCAGAGGAGAGACTCACTACAGCCCGGAGAATCATGGTATAAGACACAGAGATGCAGCAGATATCAAACACACCTATCAGTAAAGCAACCATCAAACCATAGATAGCATTGATTTTGACATTCCCACAGGACACCTTAGCTACAGACATGTGGTCACAATAAGTATGAGGGATGATGTTTCCTTGGCAATAGGGCAACCTCTTGGAGAGGAATGTGAAGGGGATGATGAGCATCACACCCCGCAGAAAGGTGATGAACCCAGCCTTGGCAATGATAGAATTGGTGAGGATGGTAGTATAGCGCAAGGGATAGCAGATGGCCACATAGCGGTCCAAGGCCATGAGCATGAGTACACCAGATTCCATCCCAGTCAACATATGAACAAAGAACATCTGGACCAGGCAAGCATTAAAAGTAATCTCCTTAAGGTTGAACCAGAAGATACAGAGCATATTGGGTACAGTTGTGGTGCAGAGGGCAACATCAGTGAAGGAAAGTAGAGCCAAAAAGTAATACATTGGCCGGTGCAAGGATTCCTCATGGTGAATTAAATAGAGAAGTCCACTATTACCCAAAACAGCAATGAGGTACATGGAACAGAATGGAAGAGAGATCCATTTGTGAGATGCTTCCAACCCAGGAACTCCATTCAGAATGAAAAATATGGGCGTCAAGCTGGAGCTGTTGGAGTTGGCCATGATGGACAAGAGGATAGCATATTATATTCTTCAGTGGTGGCTGCTGCCTGCTCAGAAAGAGAATGCCAGAAAGAGGATTAGTATTTTGGAGAAGTTATCCATGGATGATTCCAATGAGCAAGAATGCAAAAATCCCTCGTTCTTTTCAGGCAGATTGTGTGTCAAGAATAATATTCAGAGGATTTGGAAGATTCAAATCCACTTTGCTTGTAATCTAGTAAAAATATATAATCTCGCAATTCAGCCTCCTGTGCCACTTGGACATACCGATTTTAACAATATTTTTTTCCATGGTCAAGAACTGAAACAAATTTTCTCAATTCAGTCCCTTTCTTTATATGCCAATTCCCCAGCCTAAATTACCTTGCCCTCTCTTTTTGAGAATGATAATCTTTCCATCTAGGTAAATAGTGTGAAATGCACATTCAAATCAAAATAATGCAAACATATTCATTTGAGTAGGAGAATAGATTCCATAGCCAATCCCTGAGGGATTGGAGCAGAAATCCCATACTGTTTAGAATACTTTGGGGCATATATCACTCTATTAATGAAGACTCAAAGCCCAGGATCCTATTAGTCCAGTGCTAGGGATGTTGATACAGTGTAGCAACGAAGAAGTTTGGGGGGTTTGACATGCCTTCAACTGGAATGGTTAATAGGAGAGACATAGTGAACTACCTAATAGCTTTCTGTTTTTAGGGATTATTCTTGGTAAGTGCTATGTTAAATAATTTCTATGTAGTAAAAAAGGTATAAGACTTTTACAAAATTTAATTGAAACATTTTTAATTGCAATCTCTTAAAATCATTAGTGAAAAATTTTGAGCTATGTAAATTTCAGTGACTGGATGAGAAGTCACCATTATTATTCTTCCATTTTTATGGCTCTTTTCCTCTCTACAAATCTATTTCCTTGATACTTTTCCAAAAAGAAGATACAATTGTTATTCAATTATTTCTTCCAAACCATTCTAATATCACCCTTAGCTGCTATTTTGTGCTATTGGGCATTCTCTGAATTAGATATTGGAATTAGTTGTATTGTAATAGGAAAAGCATTTGTGACCATGGGAAATCATTTAAATTCTCTGGCTATGAGTTCTCTCATCTTGTAAAATTAGATTAGGCTAGGCAGTCTCTAAAGTCCCTTATAACTTTAAATCTATATTCTAGAATATGATTCAAAGAACTTAATATGTTATGCTTGGAGAAAAAATAAGTTTCATGAATTAAAAACAATAGTTTTAGTTATAAAATAAATACATAAAAGACTATGTCACACATATTTTTCATCACCTTCCATGTTCTCTTTAGAGTTTTGCTATTATTTTCCTCTACCCGATCAAAATATCAAAATGTGTCATCTGATGAAAGAGGTAATTTTATATGTTCAAAACTCTAATTTAATGTTTTGTATTTAATCTTGTTAAATTAAATTGTTGATGTTGATGAGAAACTGCATGTGCATTTAAAAAGAGAAAAATATTTGTTTTTGTCTATGATACTATTTAGATTCAAAAAAAGAATTTAAATGACCTTTGGAAAATCCTACCATTTCTTCTGTCTAAGAAAAGAGAAATTTTGAATGAGTATAACAGTCACTACAAATTAATCTTATGGTTATTTTTTTCATGTTGGAAAAACATATAGAACAATGATAAATGTCATTAAATTAAAGGGTCATAGATCCTTTAATGTGAAGGTCACATAGGTCAACCCCTAGAATCTGATCATGTAATTCCAATAGTTTTCTTTTTTATGTTCTCTCTCTCTCTCTCTTCCTTTCTCCTCTCTCTTTTCTCTTTCTCATCTCTCCTGTCTCTTTTTCTCTTTTTTTTCTTTCTCTCTTTTGCTTCTCTTTTGTCTTTTTTCCTCTCCCACATAAACACACAGTCACCTCTTAGATATAACCTGTTCTCCAAATTGTTCCACTTTCAACATTCTCTTTGATATATTATACTTTATAATTTCCTATCATTCCATTCATTTCATTAAACCAAACCAAGCTAATAATAATTTATAAAATATATAGCACCCAAAGAATTCATATAAGTTGTTGGACCAAAAAGAGGGAAAATAGTTTATGTCCTACTTCCAAGTATTATAGTCTAATTGAGGGAAAGAATAAAAGAATAAGCATTTATTAAATATCTACTGCATGCTAAGAACTTTTCTAAGAGCTGGGACTACAAAGACAAATATGAAATTGTATTTGCTTCACAAGAAGTTTATAGTGTATCATGGGAGACAACGTGTACAATTAGAAGTATATATAAATTAAATATAAACATAAGCATAATATAATTTGAAGAGACAAAAAGTAGCTGGAAGTATTAGGAAAAAAACACGTAGAAGTACTATTTGAACTAAGTATTGAAAGGAAGCAGGGATTCTGAAAGACATAGGAGAGAAACAGGGATAAAAGACAGTTAACACAAGTAACTAAGACATAAGTATGAGAAAAGTGCAAAGGACATATCCAGGAGAAATGTTATGAGAAATTTTAGGAAGAAAAGGACTTTCATTGGGAAATACAGAGAAGACTTCAAAAGGATATGTTTTTTGAACTGGGTTTCACAGAAGAGAAGGAGATTTGGGTTAATGTAGTACAGACTTAGTGACAGCTTGAGTAAAGGTACTGCAATTAGACTAGACAGGATGAGAGTAGAGGATAGATCATAGACCAATTTGGCTAAAACCTAGAATAGGAAAGGAATTAAGCATCTGAAGAGATTGGAGAGCTTGACTAGAGAAAATTGTGGAGGCTTTTTAATTCTAGTATCATTATGCTTTGATAGACAACATTCAGCTGCTTTTTGCTTTGAGGAGAGTAATATGATCATAGCATTTTATTTTGAAAATTACACTGGTAGTTGTGTAGAATAGAATCAAAGTAAAGAGATCATTGTAGGAGCTATATAAATAATTAAAGAAACAATTGATAAGGTATTGAATTAAGGAGGAGGGGGAGGAGGACAAGTACAAAAAGAACAACAACAATAACAAAAACAAGAAAAAGTAGTAGTAGAAGAAGAAGAAGAAGAAGAAGATGATGATGATGATGATGATGATGATACTATAGGCATTGAAGTCAATTAAAAAAAGCTTTCTTATGAAAATAATGAAAAAGAATATCCTGAAAAATAGTGAAAAATCTGAAGACTAATAAAGAACTAATGAAATAATTAAGAATTAATAAAATAATAATGTTTAAAATAATGTAATTATATATATAATTCATATTTAAAAAGGTGAAGTTGTTCTGGAAGAATAGATGATGATAATAGATTCATTCTAAAAGAATAAATACTCTTATCTTAGAATTTATGGTAATTAAGAAGAAATTTGTGCATAATTATATATTCATTCTAGATGTTGAGATGATAATTCCAAAAGGCTGAAAATATATGTGATAGAATCCACTGTCTATAATTCTTCTAGCAGAGTTATATCTAAAGTGATGGGAATATTCAAAAAATCAAGTTCTGAAAATGCAATTAAAATATTTTCCATATTTAATACATTCTATATATAATAGATTTTATTAATTTATGTTATATTAATTTATATGTATTATTAATTAAATTATATCAATATATTTAATAATAAAATATATTCTATATTTAATACACTGCATTTAACAATGAAGAAAACAATGTGAATATTCAGAAAAAAACCTTGACTAATTCATGTGAGAGTGGATAGATATAGAGCATTCAGAATCAAGGGCAGAATACAAGGTATTACTCTGAAAGGTTGACAAATACCTCTAGAGAACACAGTCAGGTATACTTGGAATTAAAGATAAAATAAGGCTAAATGTGGAAACAAAGGATATAGTAACAAGAACGATTAGCTATGCTTGAGGCAATAGGAAATCAAAAAAGAATAGGGAGACTGTTCAAGATAGAATTAACCCACTAATTTTTCTTTCTTTATTTTTAAACCTCTTCCCTAAAAAAATAATCATGAGAAGAGGAAGTATTGAATAAAAATGAGTAACAGAAAATCAAAATCCATAAATGAACAAAATCATAGAGAACCTAATTGCCTCCTATGGCTTTGTCATCAATTCTCAATTCTCTCAGATTACTAAAAAAGACTGTCAAATATTCACTAATTTACTTTCAGTGGTTTCATTGATGTGATTTCAAAAGATTGTATAAAATGGAAAGAATTTGCTAGATTAGGAAAAAAGCATATTTTTTCAAAAACCTAAAGGTATATTTTTTTCCCAAAATAATGGGGAATAAAATGGATTTCATGCATCCCCTTCATTAATTAACATTGGGTCTTCATTTGCTGAAGAATTTTAGAATATATTGTTAAAGGGATGCTTTGGAATACTAAAGAAAATGAAATAATCAACAAGCATAAAAGAAATCCTGTTGTACTATTTTCTCTTTCATGGGATTACTGGAATAAATGATCAGAAATATTACAAAAAGTAAATCCCAATTTCAATGTTTGACAAAATTTTGTATTTTCAACATTTCTTTGTCTAGTCACTTTTCCTAGTAGACAACCTGGTAAAATGTAAGTTAGATGATTGTTTATGTTGATGGATTGCAGACTCCTTGAATGTGTGTAAGCAAAGAATAGTTATTAATGGCTCTCTGTCACCCCAAAGAAAGGTCAAGTAAAGACCAGCAAAAAACAATCCTTGGTTCAGTGACATTTTGGACTTTTATCACAGAATTATATGAAGAGAGAAAATTGATCAAAATGATTGTCACAAAATTAGAAGAGATAACTATTCTCTTAAATGACAGTCATCATGCAAATAAGTTTCAGCCACTTGGAATAACAGATTGAACGTAATGAATTCAAACATAAGAGAACAATTTAAAGCCTTATGATGGGGTTTTAAAAATCATTTTAGCAATGAAATTAAATACTCTTCCACTAATCAAAAATAGTGTGAACTCAGGCTGCATTAATAGAAATATGAGGTTATAGATCTAGAATTAAAACAAATATCATGGATTATTTAGTCTCATCTCCTTACATTAGAGGTGGGAAAACTTCAACCCATAGAGTTTAAGCAAAGTGGCCAAGGTTATTCAGATACAGTAATCAGAGGTAGATTTTACAATCTAGGGTTCTCTGGTTTCAGAGCTCTACTATAGTGTACTATCTTTGCACAGTAACTTACTTTTAAGTTGCTGGGATGTAATCCTTCAGAATTTGATAATCTGAACACACTGAGTACAATTAGGTACTGTCTTGTAAATGTCTAAGTTACAGTGATTTTCGGATTCCTGTTGTCATTTTTTAGCCCCCATTAACTTTTTAATTTCTACGAATTGGAGAATTGCAAAATAAACTAGTCTCAGAGATAGAAGGATGCCAGGACTATTTGATATATACACAACTAAATAAGAATCCTATCCTCAACAAGAAGCCAGCCATTCTTTATTTGTTATTATTCAGTCTTGGCTATCTCTTCACAATGCCAGCTTGGGGTTTTCTTGGCAAAGATATTTGAGTGGTTTGCTATTTTCTTCTCCAGCTCATTTTACAGATGAGGAAACTGAGGCAAACAAGATTAAGTTACTTGTCCCAGGTCACATAGCTAGTGTCTGAGGTTGCATTATAACTCCTGACTCCATGCCCAGTCCTCTTATCTAGTGGACCACCTAGCTGCCCAGCCAATCTTTACTGGACAATCTCAAATGAATAAGAACCACTACCTGCATGGTTATTCATTACTTTTGGGGAAAGTTTTAATTGTTAGGAAGTTTCTGTTATATAGGGTGAAAGATTATCTTTCTGCAACTTCAGTCCATTAGTTTTTGACTTCTAAAACTAGGTACGAGAAGTCTATTTGCTCTTTCACATGTAAGTCATTTAAGTACTTACAGATAGTACTTACCGCAAATCCAGCAAAGACCAAATCTCTGTACATGACTGAAAAAGTTCCCAACCAAAAGCTTTGAGAGCCTCTCACCTTTCAAGCTCAGATGGGGGCCACTGCTACATATTCTTGTTTAAACTCCCTGGGGATTATTCTTACACAATGATCCCAGAAGGATGTAGCTATAGGATTAAATGCCTCAGAGGACTTTAGAGTCCTGGAACTTCAGGGCTACTGAGATTTAATCTATATTTAGACTATAACTAAGTAAAATTTTAAAAACCATTATCTTTTTCTCCTGAGTTAAGCATGTGCAATTAGAACCTCATATGATGAGAAAACCTAGATGATAGTAACATTTTACTTTCAGAAGTCTATCTAATTCAACACATATCAGCATAATAATCACCTCTACAGTATACCAGACAAATAATCATCTAGCCTTTGCTTAGATATCTCTTATCAGAGATCATATGATATTTCTTGAAGTGATCATTCTACTTTTAGATGTCTCTAAAAGTTACGCAAAATGTAGTTAGGTGGCATAGTAGTTAGAATACTATCCTAGTTAAGATGACAAAGTTCAAATTTGATGTCAGGTAGTAGTTCTATGACATTGGGCTATTTGCTTAACCTCTATTTACCTCAATTTCTTCACATGCAGAATGGAAGATAATAATAGAATCTACCTTCAAAGGTTGTTGTAAGAATTAAATGAGACATTATTTGTAAAACACTTTCCTTAGTGCCAAGTTCAGAATAATTGCACAATAAATGATTGTTTCTTTCCTTCCTTCTGCTGTGGTTCATTTTTGGTTCATACTTGGCATGTGGTACATTATTTTACTTTCTCCCCCCTCTTTCTGTGTGTGTCTGTCCATTTATATACACACATATACATATGCATGCACATAGACATGCACACACATACAAAAATGTGTTGTTGTTCAGTCACTTCAATGGCCTCATTTGGCCACTGGGTTCAGTTCAATCCTTAGTGGCCTCATTTGGGGGTTTTTCTTGGTAAAGATATTGCTATTTCCTTCTCTAGCTCATTTTACATCTGAGGAAACTATGCAGTCCTTAAAATTATTTTATAGCCTGATGAGTTTTAACTATTGATCTCCCAACAGGTTATAAGAATAGTGATGTTAGGATTTTAAAAGCCCATTTAAGTTGTTCTGCTAAATTTATGACTTTTAGATTTTATCTTTTGAGCATAAAGATAATTTACCTATCTCATACTGGATGAAAATTGTGAATTAATTATATTTTCTAATTCCCCCTTTTTTTGGGAGGTGGGATGGGGAACTGTAGATATTAGTAACAAATAAAACCATCATCTGTGTTTTGAGATGTAACTTAATAAGCCAAAAAATGTGAAGATAAAATTAAGATGCCATATTAGCATCAGGGTTTCCAGGACTGAAAGCAGTCTAAACTATATGTTTAAATACAGAAGAGGGAGTAGATAGATTATATTAACCAACCAGGAGTTTATGAAGAGTAGATATATATTTGATTTGATAGAACAAATCTCTACTTTAAAGATTCTTCTTTAGCAAGGTGCCTCCTCTTCAGAAGATTTACTGAAAAATATAACTGCAGAAATTATTTTTCCAACACTCCCCTAATCATTACTATTAAGTAAAATGAAAAACAAGGAAAAATATTCTGGTCATAGGTGCTTATGACAGCCATGGAAGATATTGAGTATAAAATCCAAATGATAAAAGGTTCACCTATAAATCATGAGGTCCTCCAGATATTCCAGATTCCAGATGACATATTTTTATTATTTCTAGTTTTGTAACACTAGGGAATTGTGTAAGATACACTTATTCACCAAAAAAGGAGGTTAGCCAAACTCTTTGCAGAGAAAAAACAAAGGAATAAAGACTGTCTATTATTTAGACTATGATAGTCTCTATATTAAATGAAGAATCAAAATTTGGTCCATGTCCATATGCACATATATATGTATATATGTGTCTATATGTGTGTCTGTACATGTACATACATTCATATAAATTCATGCATATATGTATGCATATATATATATATATATATATATCTACACATGAATTAAAAAATCACAACAAATGGATAAAAGTGGGTTGGATTTGCCTCAGGGAAATTATAGTCTTTTAAATGTTCCAACCATTCTGTCTTAAATAAAAACTTTGTCTTATCACTAATTTGTTTCCATTATTATTATCTCAAAAAAGTAATACTAGTATCACTCAAAGGGTAATGAAAAGATTTATAAGGAATCTGAGCAGATCTCAAAATATTGTAAATGAGCAATTAATCAGAACAAGCATTGTTATCACAGAAATATGACCAGAAAATAAGATGACCAGTTCATATAGTGAACATAGGAACTAATCACTAGTGACCTCATATGTTCAAATGGTATCTCTGCTATGTCAGAGGAATGAGATGAAAATCTGTAGTACATTCCATTTAGTGCATAAGCATGGTGACATGAAGGGCAAACTGATATGTAGAGAGAAAGCAGGCATTGGAGTCAAGAAGACTTGGCTTCTAGTCCTCTGGACATATAGTGACTGTGTACTTCTAGGAAAATCCTTCAACCTCTTAGGGACCCCAAGGAAATTTCCTATGTAGAATATGGTGATATGCTTTGAGAGAAAGATTTTTTACTATAAAGTTTCCTATACTAAAGAAATCATAAGTACGATTCTATGCTTGCCCTCCCTCTTTCCCTCCCCTATCCCATCTCGAAGTAGGAAAGAATAAATTGGTTACACAAGTGCAAATTTGAAGTCATGGTCTCCTCATAAGTACCCAGCTCCTGCAGATCAAACATCCTAGGATTAAATACTTCTGAACTCCTATTTTTAAAGAATTATAAAACCTTTGCTTTTTTGTTTTTGTTTTTAACTCCTCTATATCCTCAAGTAGAGGTTTCCACAAATGTAAAGGGCTGAAATGGAAATGCACTTGAATAGCCAAGCACTTGAGGCTAATACCAATTGGACTCTCTTTATGGGGCTACATCTGCTTATGTTAAGATGCTATTACAGAATTTGGCTTATGAAGTCTTAACCCCTAGAGACTGGGAATCTATAGCAAGGACATGCTTAGAACCTGGACAAAACTTGTTGTGGCTTTCTGAATATACTGAGCTCTGTAGGATATAAGCCCAACAAAATAATCATAGTGGAGTCAATCCTCTAGTCACCTATGACCAACTGACAGGTGTAGTTTCTTATGCAGATATTTCAGTACAGATTAATTACTCCACAGCAACAAATGAGCAAATTGCTGCTGCTGCTATCAAAGCATGAGCTTTCTCCCCAGTAAAAATGACAAGGGTGAGGCCTTCACAAAAATTCCACAAGGGCCAAATGAACCCTTTGCTGATTTTGTGGGACATTTGCAGACAGCTGTCATATGAACTAATGGTGAAAATGCAGTAACAGACATTATGATAAGGCAACTTGCTAAAGAAAACGCTAATGAGCTTTGTAGAAGAATTATACTAGGACTACATAGGGATGCTCCTTTAGAGGAGATTATAACACGCTGTGCCACAGTGGGCATAAATACCTTTTATAGCCAGTTATGATGCAGACTTCCAAGATCCAACATGGAAATACAGGGTCCCTTTTGGCAAGGGACTTCCAGAGACATTTGTCAATGCTTTCAATGTTATAAAGTAAGGCATCTGAGAGCTCAATGTTGGCAAAGAGACAGAATGAGAAAACAGGGTGGGAAAACTAGACCCAATATCCTATGCCCAAAATGCAACAGAGGCTTCCATTGGACATCAGAATGTAGACTGATTCAGGGAAACGGGATGAGGGGCCCAGCCCCAGGGCCCAAGGCAAAAAATACTTCGGGCATGATGGCAGCCGATGCTACACTCAGAGAATGCCTAGAACTTCAGTACCTAGACATGACCAATCAGCCAAGAAGCCATCTGATGGGAGAAAGGGATTACAATTGGGGAGAATAGAGTTGTATGCAGCTGGGACAACTGAGATACGCCCTGGAGAGGTGAAATCTGTTCCTCTCCAGCCTATGGATCCCTTGCCTCCAGGCATAATAGGCTTAACCATTTCACTTCCTGAGAGTACTTACAAATCAAGTGAACATCCATACACTGATGTGGGAAATTGGGGAATGTGTAGGTAATATTCCAGCCATTAATACAGGTAGACAATGTGTGACTTATCATCCAGAAGTAGTAGGATCAAGTTTATTGATACAAACCCCTAATAAGCAATTTGGTGATAGTCGCCCAGATTCTGACTCCAAACAGTAAAACCCAGGAATACACTGGACAGCAGCTATGACAGCTGACCGACCTATGTTCATTATCTATATAAATGGCATACCATTAGAAGGACTGGTAGACACTGGTGCAGATTACACAGTCATTAGAGGTGCCAACTGGCCCAGTCATTGGCCAAAGACTAAGGCAGATACCTACATGTCTAGGGTAGGAGAATCAATAGCAGCTGAAGTTAGTGCTACCCCTTTGAGATGGATATTTGAAGGCGAAACAGGGGTTTTTACTCCTTTTATACTTGAAAAAATCCCTATCAATCTATGGGGAAGAGACATTTTACAATAATTAGGATATAAAATGAGTTCTTTGTTTTTTTAGGCAGGGCTACTGTTGAAGGACTGCCAACACTTTCACTTGTTCCTATCCAATGGAAAACTGATACACCAGTGTGGATAGAACAGTGCCCTTAGGTAGCAATAAAATTCAGGCCTTATTAGATATAGTAGCAATTTGACCAAGGACACTCACAACCTTAACTAATTCCTTGGAATTCCCCAGTATTTGTTGTAAGAAAGAAATCTGGAAAATGGAGGATGTTGACTGATTTAAGAAAGGTCAATGAACAGATGGAAACTATGGGAAGTCTTCAGCCTGGTCTTCCATCTCCTACTCAATTGCCTAGAATATGGCCTCTTTGGGTTATAGACATTGAGAATAGTTTCTATTCTATCCCTCTAGATAAAGAGGATATGAAAAGATTTGCCTTTTCAGTGCCCAGCATTAATTTAGCTGAGCCTTATGAAAGATATGAATGGACATTTTTGCCACAGGGAGTGAAAAACAGACCTACTATGTGCCAAATGTATGTTACTGCTGCTCTTACTCCAGTAAGAAAAGCATTTCCAAAAGTAATGTTATTACATTACATGGATAATATATTGGGATGTGTACTGGAAGAACAAATTTTAGAAGCATATCTACAAAAGACCATAGAAACACTAAGGAACTCCAAATTGCACATAGCTGCAAAAAAGATTCAAAGACATGCTCCTTTTCAATATTTAGGATATGAAGTATATCCTAAGGTCCTTACAGTACAGAAACTCTCCTTAAGAACAGAGAAGCTAACCACCTTAAATGATTTACAGAAATTGATAGGAGATATCCAATGGATATGTCCAGTGTTAGGTTTGACTACCTATCAATTGCAACCATTATATAACATTTTAAGAGGAGACAGTGCTTTAAACACACTATGCCAGCTTACAGAAGAAGCTCAAGAGGCTTTGAGAAAAGTTGAACTGGATTTATACAATGTGGTTTAAAGAGTCACTCAAAAACCCTTGGAAATATCAGTTTTTGCCACAAAAGAGGCACCCATAGGGGTCCTTCATCAAGAAGACAGTGTGATAGAGTGGGGTGAACCTCCCAGAATAACCAGAACAAAGCCTTACTCCTTACCCAGTGCTTGTGGCTAGAATTTTATTAAAGGCTATTAAGCAAGCAGTACAATTATCTGGGATAAGACCTGACAAGATATACACCTTTTATACTAATGCACAAGTTAATGTGTGCTGTGAAACCATCCCAGAGTGGCAAATTTTATTAGCCATGGCTCCAGATTTTACACACGGGTCTCCATTAAAGATAATCAGACTATTACATAATTGGCAATGGATTCTTGAAGAAAAGGTTTCTAACATTCCTCTTAAAGGACCAACTATCTTTACAAATGCATCCAAACATAATATTTGTGCTGTATACTCCGGTGATTTAACTATAAATAGAGTAGTCAGAACTCCTTTTCAGTCCACTCAACAGAATGAATTGTATGCAATCATTCTAGCTCTTACTTATTATCCAGGAGATATAAATATAATATCTGATTCAGACTATTCAGTAGGTGTGGTACAAAAAATTGCCACAGCAATTGACAAATACTGTTGACCCAGAACTAATTGAAGCTGATCTGGCCTCCATTCCCCAGCTAATGTATTGCCTGGTGCTAACAAGACTTTACTTCTAGCCTTGGATTATTTTGTAGAACATATCCAAGCTTTATCATCCCTAGATTATCTAGTTTTCTTTTTGGATTTTTATTTTTTTGTAAAACAATTTATTTTGTGATATGGAAATGCTTAATTGACTCCTCACTTGTAGCCTAATCATTCTCTCTGCCTTTGTACCCTAGGGAAATCTATTTCCCAATGGCCTTCTTAGGAACCCAACTCTCAATTTTGTTGGATTGACTGATTTCATTTAAAATTATGTTGACAACCCTGCCTTTTCCTTATCCACAGAGAGCTTATGTGATCTATGGTCTAATTGATAATGTGTTTAATTAACCAAAAAAAGCCTGGATATTACCTTTTACTCCACCTTTGTGCCATTAAGATTTTTGAAGTTTTTCCTGCTATCTTACAATTGAATTGTCATATGTGTATTCCTCAATTAGAATGTGAGAGCCTGTTCCTGACTCTTGATTTTCCTAATTATATCCCACATCTTAGGTTTAAGACTTAGCAAGTACTTAAATGCTTTTTTCATTCTTTTCTAAAGTTGTCATTGAACTGGGATGGATATGATCACCAATTTAGGTAGTATAGAAAGGGGGAAAAAGTGGGAAAAAGGCTTTCTCAATGACTTTTAGCTGAGAAAGAGAAGTTATACAGCAGGAATGGTAAATTTTTTTTATAAGGACATATGTTTATGTCAGGGAAGTAGCCAGTAGAAAATATTGAAGATAAGTCAAAAGTCTTGATATTTGAGGAAAGTCAGGATACATATAGGTGTGAGTAATCTGCACTTGCAAAGGCCTTTGGCAGACTCTTGAGTATCCATTTCTGAAGTGATTCCAGTGGGTCTCATACTAGGTCCTAAGTTTTGCTGCTTCATTTCAAAGAAGTGAATTCACCTTAGAAGCTGGATGTAGGCCTAGTCTAGCCCAGTCTTAAAGGAAGCAAATTCATACCTCTTCCAGAAAAGAAGAATGTAGTAGAGTGATAGATTCCAGCTTTTGGGAGCTACTGAGAAAGAAATGAGAGATTCAGGAAAATAGATTGTCACAAATTTGTAAATGTCCTCTTGGTTACAAAAGAAATATACAAAGAACTTTGAATAGTTCCCATTAAATCACCTACTTTTCCTTGCTCTATATTAATAACTGCTAATTACTAAACTGAATAAGGAAATTGACTTCGTTAATGAATTTCTAAAAGCCTTTGTAACATTTTAAACATCCTTTTTCTTTTGCCCAAAATGTACCATTTCCTTCCTATTGGATCTAATCTATCTTTATGGAGCCTGAGTTTGTGGAAATAGAGGAAATGTGGAAATAAATGAAGGAGATTGCAACTCCCTCATCTCATGTATGACATCACATAATTTGGGACAGTGGTTCAAATGGGCAAGAGGTGCAGTTCTCTGGCATACCTAGGACTTCTGAAAAGGGAGAAAAAACCCATGATTAACTCTCAGGACTTTTTCTAATCATCCAAGGTACTGATCTTCTCCTCACAGAAGCATGGATGCTGTCACACTGGACCAGAATCTACATCAGAAGACCACCTGCAGCATCTGCCTGACATTCTTCTCAAACCTTGTCACCATAACCTGTGGGCACAGCTTTTGCCAAGTTTGTCTGACCAGAAGCATGGAAAATGGGGTCACCCATTTCCCTTGCCCTGAATGCGGGAAAGACTTCCACAGCCTCTCTGGCCTCAATGTACACCTGTTAAAGTTGTCATCTGTCTGTAAGAATCTCAATTCCCAGAACTTGAAGAACCCTGTAGGACAAAGATACTGTCAGAAGCACCAACAAGTCCTCAAGTTTTTCTATAAGGAGGACCAGACCTCCATCTGTATATCCTGTACTGAAGGTCAAGAGCATGCAGCTCACACCTTTTCCCCTATTAAAGAGGCTGCTCTGAATTGCAGGGTAAGTAAATGGGGCAGAGGAAACACTCAACATAAGTAATCTTTGGATTAAACTACTTTGATCCCTCCTTGAATCAAGGCCTTGAGTCTCCTAGAGTTACCTAATCAAAGAGAAGGCCTTTATCTATGGTCCTCAACTGAGCAAATATTAGAAAAGAAGTCTGGAGCTCTGAAAGGATTAACTATACTGTGGAGTCAATCACTTTTGATGTCTCAATGGAAATGACAGTTTTCTACAAAAGGAAAGGTCTAAAGTGAAGCAGAGTTTATACTTTGTTAATGTTCCCTTGGGCCATTTTCCTCTTTCATCATTCCCTCTCCTCTAAAATTTCTTATATAGATTTTTTTGCCCTGAGACTACCAAGGTTTTATAAAAACAAAGTTATGGCTAAAAATTATGTGAAGAGACATACAAATATAAAGGAAATCTAAGGTTATGTTTTAAGACTCCCCATAATCAGTTAATCCCCCAAAGTCATTTCTTTTTCTTTCACCCTTCTCCCCCCCTTTAGTGCTAAATACATAAACTTTACAGTTTGAATTTTAATTTGTCTTCCTAACTATTGGAAATTCCCTTTAATATTAACCCCACCCCAAATAATTATAGACCCACAGGTCAGTTTCTTTTGTAGATCTCTTATACCATCCATCTAAGAGCAAACATTACAATATACTTTGGTATCTTCTGTTCCTCTCTTTCCTGCAGAAAAAACTCAAGGATACTGTATCTCATTTGAGAAAGAAGATCAAGAAACGGAAGGAGCTTAAAATTTCCTTCAAATCTTCACAGAAGAATGTAAGTGTCTGACTCCCCTTAATTGCTATTTTGCCTTGGAAACTCCAAGAAGATACAATTGCTCAGTTTTTTCACCTTAGTTACTGTAGGGTGCTTATTTTCTGAGCAAATCACCAGATTAACTAGAGTATATTTTTCTCTTCATGGATAGACAAACTGCATAAGCAAAACAAATTATAAGTGAAAAAAATTTAAATAGTTAATCAAAAGTCACAGGAGGATAGGCTCAATGAAGATATTTTCCTGAGGAGTTGTCAGGTAGGGGGGAATCTGAGAAATACAATATGAGCATGATATAGCAGAGAAATAGTACAATGGGTCAAATCTTTAGTTTAGAAAGAAAGTTAGAAGAGATGACAGAAGTTTTGCTTGTTTTTGCAAAGGTAATTCTTATATGAAGAATATCGAGAAGGTACCTAGAATAGTCAAGTCACCTGTTAATAGCAGCAAGGAAAATTAAGCAAAGAATTGGAAATTTGATAAGAACAGGGTTCAATTTTTGTATGTCACTTAGTAAGTTCCTTTCCTTACAGAAATGACATAAATGGAAAAAGTTAATTAGAGAAGAATATAAAAGAATTCATCTAGGCCTCTGGAGGGAAGAGATGGTATATATGGACACAGTGATGTCTGATGAAAACAAGGGCAATTACTGGACAATTACAAGGAAAATTATAAGGACCATAAATCAACATGTGAAAAACGTGGAAGATACTCTCTGAGAGGTAGATGAAACAAGATGCAGATCTGATTTGGACCTGCTTGAGGTGAAAAATGGGGAAAGCTCTCCAGAGTCTGAAGCATTGAGATATATACAGTAAGCAGAGGAAATGGGGTCCATTTTCATTTTTGAGCCATTTGAATTTGAGACTTAGTCTTTGCTTCAAGTATAGCTTAATCTCAACTCCAGCATTTCTCATCCTTCTCTACTAGGAAAGTCTAATCATTCTGAAGATATTCTTTTAACTAAAGTCAAAGATTATTTGAAAAAGTTTAGCCAAAATATGATCTATACTTAAAGTGGTGACTATTTCTGAGCAGTTAGAAGTAGAACAATTTCTAGGGCAGCTGGATGGCACAGTGGATAAAGCACTGGAATCTAGAAGACCTGAGTTCAAATTTAAGCCTAGGTACATAGCAGCAATGTGATCCTGAGCAAGTTGATTAATCACTGCTTGTCTCAGTTTCCCTTTCCATACAGTGGAGATAAACACCTACCTCTCATGACTGTCATAAGGATCAAATAAAGCTATATTTTATTGGTTATTATATTTAGTTGTTATATTTTCTTGGTACAATAGTATGAAGTAAATGTTAGTTTTCATCACTGGTATTTCTTGATGAACTAAACTAACTTTTATTTTGCCCCCAGGAAAGCAAAGAGCTGTTGAAAATGTATGTGTCCATTGTCATTTAGGTGTTGTCTACTTTGGGAATTGTCATCTGATCTGGTGTCAAGTTTGGGGGGGTGATATGTGGCTTGGACAGAGCAGGGAGACTAACTGAGTCTTTCTTTTCTGTAAAAGTGAGTCACTGCTCTCTGAAAAATCAGAATCTTTCAGTAAAGAGTTAAGAAAATACACTTTCAGTCCAGAGTTAAGAAAATATCCTATCACTGGGATGAAGAACTGGCTAGAGAAATTCAAAGGTAAGAATCTTCCTTTTGCCAGTAAATCTACACATGTGACTTTCTGTGGCCAAATGCCTGTCATCCTAGTGCTCAACCTCTCTTTGTAGAAGCTGAACCTAGTACTTAGGCTTTGACCATGGGCCAATTACTAACAGCCAGCATTTTGGTTTGGGGGATCTACTTCTCCCTGATCGGTGGAGAGAGGTGAGAGGGAATCATTTCTTCTACTCATCTACTTGTTATTTTAGGTCAGCTAGCAATCCAAATAATCATTGCTATCCTGCTCCCAAGTTCTAAATTATGTATGTTCCAAGGTTAAGAAATGCTCATAATGGAACTACATTTCACATTGTACATTCATTGTTTTTTTTAAAAAGTTATTTTTTCTGTTTTATATATAAATTCATATATATATATATATATTTAAATATAAAATTTTTATGAATTATGTTGAGAGAAATCAGGGGAAAAAGGGAAAAGTCATGGGGGAGGGGAAAAATGGAAAAGTGAGCTTAGCATATGTTGATTTACATTCAATATCCATATTGTGGACATAGATGGCATTTTCTATCCAGTTTATAGAATTGCATTGGAGCACAGCAATATATTGAGAAGAACCAAATCTTTCATAGTTGATCTTGAAATGGATTGACATGAGATACAGCTGTGACCAGATTATTCAATTTAAAGCACCATTTATTAGCTGGCTGGCAACTGACCCCACTAGACAGGCTAGTAGAGATTAGCCCCCAACCTTTATTGAGATACACTTTTGAGCCTATTTGCCACATTCTGGTACAGCCTTGCCATTACAACAGTGATTGGACTTCTCACATGAAATGAGGGATGTTGGGGAGCTTACAGGATGTAGGGGCAAATGTTGACATATATCAGGGTTATCAGACATTGATAGGCAAGTATTCTTTCTGAACATAAGAACCACTTACTTTAGTTTAAAAAGCATGTTCCCTAAGCCTGAGGCCCCTTGACCCAGGGATGAGGGGGCCAGTCTTTTGTCCATTTCAATCTTTCCATAATATTGCTGTTACTGTGCACCATGCATTTCTGGTTCTGCTTGTTTTACTCAGCATCAATCGGTTCATGTAAAGCTTTCTAGCTCATTCATCATTTTTTATAGAACAACATTCCATTATTTCATATGCCATAACTTATTCAGCCATTCTCCATTTTCCAATTTTGCTACCACAAAAAGAGCTGCCACAAACATTTTTGCACTTGTGGGTGCTTTTGCCCCTTTATGATTTCCTTTGGATACAAACTTAATATAGGTACTGCTGGGTCAAGGGTATGCATACTTTTATAGCCCTTTGGGCATAGTTCCAAATTACGGTCCAGAATACACACACACACACACACACACACACACACACACTGATTTGTATTGGTTTGTTTTATGTCCTGAAACTTTGGTAAAGCTGTTAATTGTTTCAAGTAGGGTTTTGGATGATTTTGGAGGATTCATTAACTATATCATAATTTGATTTCCTCATTGTCCTTATTGAAAATGCATCCAGTTTCTCTCCATTATAAGTAATGCTGGCTAGTAATTTTAAATATATATTACTTATTTGCTAGAGAACATTGCTTATATCCTCTAGTCTTTTTAACAAGAATGGGTGCTGTATTTTGTTAAAAGCTTTTTCTGCATGTCTTGATTAACAGGATTTCTGTTGGGTTTGTTAACATGCTTAACCAACTCTGTATTGCTGGTATAAATCCCACTTGGTCATAGTGTATTATCTTATTGATACGTTATTGTAATTTTCTTTGTTTTGGCTGTTCCTGGTTTAGGTATTAATGCCATATTTGTGTTATAGAAGGAATTTGGCAGGACACTCTTTACTTAATTTTCCCCTTTTCTAATCAAATTAACAAAAGATTTATCAATTTTGTTGATTAGGGTTACATTTTATAACCAACTCTTCATTTTATTAGTTCAATAATTTTCTTAGTTTCAATTAATTTCTCCTTGAGTTTCAGAATTTCTCATCTGGTATTTAATTGGAGATCTTTAAATTATGTTTTTCTAGCTTTTATTTGCATGCCCATGTATATTCATTCTCAGTTTCTGTGCTGATCATAGATTATCTCTATTCTTTGAGATAATGTCATTTATTTATGAACATTTTAACAAGTATAGAGTATAGACTAGCTACATTGGCCAGCAGACATTGGAGTTGTAGGAGAATCTGATTCTGTCAGTTAAAAAAAACAAAACAAAAAAAAAAAACTTATCTAAATGAAGTCAGAAACTGGTGACTATCCAGGCCATTTTGAGAGAGAAAGGAAGAGAAGAATCAAAAGATGTTCATTCAATTGTCTTGCTCCAGAGTAGGCCCCTACAACAAATCACCAAATGCATCTGTACTATCTTTGGAGGGGAGAGTAATTTAGTTTGGAAAAGGGAGAGAGACTTAGAGAAGACATCTTTTGAGTGATGCTTCCCTTCTTCCCCTCCCCACCCACCTAGAGGTGCAGACCAGGCTGACTTTTCTTTCCCCCCTCCTCCCCATCTAACTAGGCCTAGCAACTGAGTGTTGGTGGGGGGTGGAGGGAGAATTTGCATGCCCTCAGGACAATTAATCTTGCTCTTCTCTTCAGTAAATATCACTATGGATCCTAGGACAGCCAGTAACTTCTTAGTTATATCTGAGGATTTGAAGAAGGTAAAACATAGAGATAACTGTCCAGAGCAGTCCAACTTCCCTGAAAAATGTCATCTTGTGTTTGCTGAACAATCATTTCATTCTTACTTCCACTACTGCGAGGTGGATGTGAAGGAGCAACTTCAATGGGCACTGGGATTAGCCACCAAGTCCCTCAGGAAGAAGAAGAGGACCAAAGAGTTCTCAGTTGAACATCTATGCATGCTTCGCTGTGAGAAGAGAGGAAATAAATTCTACCTCGACACCCGACCAGAATCAGTTTGCCAGCAAATGAAAGACCCCATGTCTATAATTGGCATATATCTGGATTATCCTAGAAGAATCCTTCAGTTCTATGATACCATCAATGCCACCCTCATTTGTAGAATGCACATTGTGTCACTCGCCAAGTCTGTTAAGCCTCTCTTCTCTCCTTGTCCCCCTATGCCAGGAACAACAGTTGGTTACATGAAAATATGTCCACTGTGAGGTATCCTTTAAGAATCAAAGCTCACAGTAATGAACTGAACCAGTTACACTCAGCAAAAGAACTCTGGGAGATGACTGTGAACCACTACATAGAATTCCCAATCCCTCTATTTTTGCATTCAATCAGTAGTTCTCCATACGTATCCCTCTAATTGAAGATAGATCTCCCAAGAAGATGTATTTTTAATTAATAGTTTTTCTCAATAGCATTTTTTCCAAATACAAAATGTCCCCCCCCCTCCCCAGACTAGCAAACAAAATCTGATATAGGTTGATCATGTACACTCCTTCTAAACATCCATATTTTTCCTCTACAAGAAAACAATCCTTTCAAAAGGTAAAAGCCCATGAGAAAGAAAAAGCAAAAAGCTGAAAGTACTTTTGCTTCAAGTTCAGTTTCCATAGTTATGTCTGGATGTGGAAGGAATTTTCTACCCTATATATTGGAATTTTCTTGGATCACAGTTTTGCTGAAAAGAGCCAAATCCATCAGTTGATTTTAGCATGATTTTGCTGTTACTATTTACATTGTTCTCTTGGTTCTCTTCACGTGGCATCAATTCATATAAAACTAGGCTTTTCTGAAACCAGTCTGCTAATCATTTCTAATATAACAATAATAATTACAATAATAAAAATTACATTCATATGCCACCACTTATTCTGCCATTTTGCAATGGATGGGTATCTACTCAATTTTTAATTCCTTGCCACAAAAAAAAAAACCTACATTTTTGCATATGTGGGTCCTTGTTCTCTTATCTTTAGGATATTGATCTGGTGATGACACTGCTATATCAAGGGGTATACACAGTTATATAGCTCTTTGCGTAATTCCAAATTGTCCTAGAAGTGTAATAAGCAAGAATTAGAGGTAATTGCCAGAAGTAAAATAAATTTGATTCTTTGAAAAAGAAAAACTTCTAAATAGACAAAATTAATGTACTTAACATAAAAAAGTTGTCAAATGAGGGTGGAGGAGGAGGCAACAGGGATATTTGTATCAAATTTCTCTGATAAGGTTTAAGTATCCAAGATATAGAAAAAATAAAAGTACAAATGTGAATATCTGTATTGTTATTTACTGTGTTTATATGTATATATGTAAGCCATTTTTCAAAATAGATAATGCTCCAAAAATAAATAAATTAAAAAATAAATAAATTTCAATTGGTCTCAAAATTGTTGAATTTTCCTATATTGCCTCCAATAATTGTCATCTTTCTTTTCTGTTACATAGCTAATCTGATAGGTGTGAAGTACATACTCTATAATCAAATGATTTCTTTTGAAAGCTTCCAACTCATATTTCTTGACAATAGAATGGATCAATTGGGGAATGATTCATATGATATTTGACTTGGTTATATAGTTGAGAAATGAGGACTTTATCAAAGAAATCTACTATAAAATTTTTCTCCTACTTCTCTTTTTACTGACATTGGTTTTGTTAGTGCAAAACCTTTGTAATTTAAGGTAATCAAAATTACCCATATTATATACTATAGTTAGTTCCTGTCTTTTTTTTTTTAGCTTGTGACATAGATATCTTTTTTTAAATATATTTTTATATTATCCCTTATATTCATTTTTCCAAATTATCCCCCCCATCCCTCTACTCCCTCCCCCCGATGACAGGCAATCCCATACATTTTACATGTGTTACAATATAACCTAGATACAATACATGTGTGTAAATACCATTTTCTTGTTGCACAATAAGCATTAGCTTCCGAAGGTACATGTAACGTGGGTAGATAGACAGTAGTGCTAACAATTTACATCCACTTCCCAGTGTTTCTTCTCTGGGTGTAGCTACCTCTGTCCATCATTGATCAACTGGAAGTGAGTTGGCTCTTCTTTATGTTGAAGATTTCCACTTCCATCAGAATACATCCTCATACAGTATTGTTGTTGAAGTGTATAGTGATCTTCTGGTTCTGCTCATTTCACTCAGCATCAGTTGATGTAAGTCTCTCCAAGCCTCTCTGTATTCCTCCTGCTGGTCATTTCTTACAGAGCAATAATATTACATAACCTTCAGATACCATAATTTACCCAACCATTCTCCAACTGATGGACATCCATTCATCTTCCAGTTTCTAGCTACAACAAAAAGAGCTGCCACAAACATTTTGGCACATACAGGTCTCTTTCCGCTCTTTAGTATTTCTTTGGGATATAAACCCAGTAGTAGTACTGCTGGGTCAAAGGGTATGCACAGTTTGATAACTTTTTGGGCATAGTTCCAAATTGCTCTCCAGAATGGCTGGATTCTTTCACAACTCCACCAGCAATGTATTAGTGTGCCAGTTTTCCCACATCCCCTCCAACATTCATCATTATTTGTTCCTGTCATCTTAGCCAATCTGACAGGTGTGTAGTGGTATCTCAGAGTTGTCTTAATTTGCATTTCTCTGATCAGTAGTGATTTGGAACACTCTTTCATATGAGTGGATATAGTTTCAATTTCTTCATCTGAGAATTGTCTGTTCGTATCCTTTGACCATTTATCAATTGGAGAATGGTTCGGTTTCTTATAAATTAGGGTCAGTTATCTATATATTTTGGAAATGAGACCTTTGTCAGAACCTTTGCTTTTAAAAATATTTCCCAATTTGTTACTTCCCTTCTAATCTTGTTTGCATTAGTATTGTTTGTACAGAAACTTTTTAGTTTGATGTAATCAAAATCTTCTATTTTGTGATCAATAATGATCTCTAGTTCTTCTCTGGTCATAAATTCCTTCCTCCTCCACAAGTCTGAAAGGTAGACTATCCTCTGTTCTTCTAATCTATTTATTATCTCACTCTTTATGCCTAAATCATGGACCCATTTTGATCTTATCTTGGTATATGGTGTTAAGTGTGGATCCATATCTAATTTCTGCCATATTAATTTACAGTTTTCCCAACAGTTTTTTCCAAATAATGAATTTTTATCTCTAATGTTGGTATCTTTGGGTTTCTCAAAGATTAGATTGCTATAGATGTACCCTTTTTTGTCCTTTGTATCTAATCTGTGCCACTGATCTACCGTTCTATTTCTTAGCCAGTACCAAATGGTTTTGGTGACTGCTGCTATATAATATAGCTTTAGATCAGGTACACTTAGACCACCTTCCTCTGAGTTTTTTTTCATTAGTTCCCTTGCAATTCTCGACCTTTTATTCTTCCATATGAATTTTGTTGTTATTTTTTCTAGGTCATTGAAATAGTTTTTTGGGAGTCTGATTGCTATAGCACTAAATAAATAGATTAGTTTGGGGAGTATTGTCAGCTTTATTATATTCTCTCAGCCTATCCAAGAGCACTGAATGTCTTTCCAATTATTTAAATCTGACTTTATTTTTGTGGCAAGTGTTTTGTAATTTTTCTCATATAATTCCTGACTTTTCTTTGGTAGATGGATTCCTAAATACTTTATACTCTCAACATTTGTTTGAAATGGAATTTCTCTTTGTATCTCTTGCTGTTGCATTTTGTTAGTGATATATAAGAATGCTGAGGATTTATGTGGATTTATTTTGTATCCTGCCACTTTGCTGAAATTTTGAATTATTTCTAGTAGCTTTTTAGCAGAGTCTTTGGGGTTCTCTAAGTATACCATCATGTCATCTGCAAAGAGTGATAGTTTAATTTCCTCATTTCCTACTCTAATTCCTTGAATCTCTTTCTTGGCTCTTATTGCCGAGGCTAGTGTTTCTAGTACTATATTGAATAGTTATGGTGTTTCACTCCTGATCTTACTGGGAAAGGTTGAAGTTTATTTCTATTGCATATTATGCTTACTGACGGTCTTAAATATATGCTCCTGATTATTCTAAGGAATAATCGGTTTATTCCTATACTCTCAAGAGTTTTTAGTAGGAATGGATGTTGGATTTTGTCAAATGCTTTTTGTGCATCTATTGAAATGATCATATGGTTTTTATTAATTTGATTATTAATATGGTCAATTATATTAATAGTTTTCCTAATATTAAACCAGCCCTGCATTCCTGGAATAAATCCTACTTGATCATAGTGTATTATCCTGGAGATGATTTTCTGAAGTCTTTTTGCTAATATCTTATTTAAGATTTTAGCATCAATATTCATTAAGGAAATTGGTCTATAATTTTCTTTCTCAGTTTTCGATCGACCTGGTTTAGGTATCAGTACCATGTCTGTGTCATAAAAGGAGTTTGGTAGGACTCCTTCATCCCCTATTTTTTCAAATAGTTTATATAGCATTGGGGCTAATTGTTCTTTAAATGTTTGGTAGAATTCACATGTAAATCCATCTGGTCCTGGGGATTTTTTCCTGGGGAGTTGATTAATAGCTTGTTCTATTTCTTTTTCTGAAATGGGACTATTTAAGCAATTTATCTCCTCCTCTGTTAATCTAGGGAGCCTATATTTTTGGAGGAAGTCATCCATTTCACTTAAGTTATCAAATTTATTGGCATAAAGTTGGGCAAAATAACTCCTTATTATTTCTCTAATTTCCTCTTCATTGGTGGAAAGATCCCACTTTTCATTTGTAAGACTAACAATTTGATTTTCCTCTTTCTTTTTTCTGATCAGATTTACCAAAGGTTTATCTATTTTATTGGCTTTTTCATATAACCAACTCTTGGTTTTATTTATTAATTCAATAGTTTTTTTACTTTCAATATTATTGATTTCTCCTTTTACTTTTTGTATTTCAAGTTTAATTTTTGGTTGGGGGTTTTTAATTTGGTCTTTTTCTAGCTTTTTAAGTTGCAGGCCCGATTCGTTAATTTTCTCTTTCTCTATTTTCTTCAAATAAGCCTCTAAAGATATAAAATTTCCCCTTATTAATGCTTTAGCTGCATCCCACAGATTTTGGTATGATGTCTCATCATTGTCATTATCTTGGGTGTAATTATTGTTTCTATAATTTGCTGTTTCACCCAGTCATTCTTTAAGATGAGATTATTCAGTTTCCAATTACTTTTTGGTCTATTTACCCCTAACTTTTTACTGAATGTAGCTTTTATTGCATTGTGATCTGAGAAGAAGGCATTTATTATTTCTGCCTTCCTACATTTAATTTTGAGATCTTTATGTCCTAATATATGGTCAATTTTTGTATAGGATCGATGAACTGCTGAGAAGAAAGTATATTCCTTTCTATTGCCATTCAGTTTTCTCCAAAGGTCTATCATACCTAGTTTTTCTAATGTTCTATTTACTTTTTAAATTTCTTTCTTATTTGTTTTGTGGTTTGATTTGTCTAAATCTGAGAGTGCAAGGTTGAGATCTCCCACTATTATAGTTTTACTGTCTATTTCTTCTTGCAATTCTCTTAACTTTTCCTTTAGAAAGTTAGATGCTATACCACTTGGTGCATATGTTTAGTATCGATATGGCTTCATTATTTATGCTACCTTTCAGCAGGATATAGTTTCCTTCCTTATCTCTTTTAATTAGATCAACTTCTGCTTTTGCTTGATCTGAGATAAGGATAGCTACCCCTGCTTTTTTGGCTTTACCTGAAGCATAATAGATTCTGCTCCAACCTTTTACCTTTACTCTATATGTATCTCCCTGCTTTAAGTGTGTTTCCTGTAAACAACATATTTTAGGGTTCTGATTTTTGATCCAGTCTGCTATCCGTCTCCGTTTGATGGGAGCGTTCATCCCATTCACATTTACAGTAAAAATTACTAATTCTGTATTTCCTGCCATCATATTATCCCCAGATTATGCTTTTACCCTTGACCCCCCTTATCCCCTTCCCCTATATTTAATTTATAGACCCCCCCTTGTGACCCGCAGCCCTCCCTTTTTTTAGTATCCCTCCCCCCTCCCTCCAAGTCCCTTCCCTTATTCTACTTTTCCTCTTTTCCTCTCCCCCCTTTTAATGACGTGAGAGAAAATTCTATGAAAAACAAATATGTCAATTATTTACTCTTTGAGCCTCTTCTGATGAGAGTAAGATTCACACAATGATTCTCCCCCTCACTAAATTCCCTCAGATATGGCGTATTTTCTATGCCTCTTCCTGGGATGTAGTTTCCCTCTTTTTATCATTCCTTCCCCTTTTTCTGAAACGACCCCCTTCCCTTGACTACACCCCCCTTTTTTTCTTTTATATCAGTAAAATCAAATTATCCATGAGTACTTTTTATATACCCACAACAGAGTTACAGTTCTCAAAGGTTCTGTGTACCTTTTTCTGTTTCTCTTCAGTCTTGTGGATTTAGATCAAATTTTTTGTTCAAGTGTGGTTTTTTTCTTAGAAACATAGAGAATTCCTCTATTTAATTGAATGACCATCTTCTTCCATGGAAAAAGATGCTAAACTTAACTGGGTAGTTTATTCTTGGTTGCAGTCCTTGATCTTTTGCCTTTTGGAATATCAGGTTCCAGGCCCTTCTATCTTTTAATGTGGAGGCAGCCAGATCTTGAGTGACCCTTATTGTGGCACCTTGGTATTTAAATTGTTTTTTTTTCTAGCTGCTTGCAAGATTTTCTCCTTTGTGTGGTAATTCTGCAGCTTAGCTACAATATTCCGTGGTGTTCTTTTTTTAGGGTCTATTTCAGAAGGAGTTCGATGAATTCTTTCCACATCTACTTTCCCTTCTGTTTCTATTATCTCTGGACAATTCTCTTTGATAATTTCCTGTAAAATAGAATCTAGGCTCTTTTTTTGGTCATAGTTTTTGGGGAAGTCCAATGATCCATGAATCATTCATTTCTATTTGTTCCATCCTGACTTTTAAGGAGTTATTTTCTTCTTTCACAATTTTTAGTTCTTTTTGTAAATGCCCAATTTCGTTTTTAAATGAATTATTTTGCTCTATTGAATTTTTTCCCATTTCCCTAATTTTTTTTTGAGAATTATTTTCTTTTTCCATTTCAGAAATCCTATTTTCTTGAGACTTTTTTATCTTTTCCAATTCAAAAATCCTACTTTCCTGTGATTTTTTAACCTTTTCTAATTCACAAATTTTGTTTCCCTGCATCTCCTGTGAATTCTTTATTTTTCCATCTCCAATTTCAGGAAGTTATTATTCTCTATCATAGCTTCCCTTTCCTTTCCCCATTTTTATTCAAACTCTCTTAGCTTTTTAATAGTCTCTACGAGGAGAGAGTTATGTGATGGGAGGCAGGAATCATTCCCCTTTAGGTTGTTATCTGCTGACTCTCTGCTGTTAACTTCCTTGGTGTTGGATACCCGCTCTTTCTCTGTGTAGAAGGAATCTATAGTTTTACTTGGCTTTTTGCTCATACTTAAAAAAATCTTTTGGGGTCTGTCCCTGGGGCAGGAAATTATTTATTTATTTCTTTACCAGCTTCCTCCCAGACTGGATGGATGCAGCGGCTTCTGCTCCTGAGCTAAGAGAGAGCTCTGGGAGAGAGTTCCCCACCCCCCCTCCCCGGAAGTGCCTCACAGGTGACTAGCACTGCTGTGCTTTGAGGGCGCTGTGGTCTAGTGGCTTCCCTGAGGTTTGAGACTGAACAGTAAAGGCGACACAAAGCCCAGCCTATGCGTCCCGGTGGGGCGTGGATGTCAGCAGCAGGTGGCGTGAAAAGCCCCTGCACTCAAACTGGAAGTGTCTGCCAGAAACCGTGGTCCCTATTTCAAAGGTTCCACTTCTCTGGGACTTCCACGGGGTTGAGTTCCACAGCCTTCAGCTGAGCTAGGCAGTCTGTGTTGCCTTGGGCTGTATCAGCCCACTTCTCAATCTCTTAACTAGTCACAGGTAAGAGCTAGGGGCCACACCCACAGTGCCTAGATCTGCTGAGTCACCCCCAGGATCCTGGAAGATCTAATCTATCTTTGAATTTTTAAAGTGGTTTAGATTTCTCTTCTGAACTGCTGTATTATAAGCAGAGAAGAGCTAACAGCCTGTGCCAGATTCCTTTATCTCAGAGGCTCTCTGATCCCAGAGCCCTTCCCAGCGCAATCATCGCAGTGTGCTAGCACCCAGCCGTCTGTGCTGGCCTCTCTTCTTCCTCCCCTGGGAACTGACCTTTTCTGTTGAAACTCCAGAGTCTCTTCAGCTGGTAAGTCGTGCTTCCAGTCCTTGTGGTATCTATCAGTCCAGCGCTATTTCTGAGGCTGATTTATCTAATTGGTTGTAAGGGAGTAAGGACGTTCACAGAGTCGAGTGTATCTTCTCTGCCATCTTGGCTCCGCCCCCGTGACATTGTTAGTTCCTGTCTTAAAAACTTAGATATTGGGGCTTAAACACTAAATTACTATTTTCATTAACTACCACATTGTATATCTAATCTATTGCACTGATCTGCTGCTCTATTACATAAGCAGTAGCAGATTGTTTTTATTATATTTTTTGCAGACAGAAGGGAGGATCAGGGTTAAGTGACTAGCTAAAGGTTACAGAAGTAATAAGTATCTGAAGTCATATTTGAACTCTGGACCTCCTGGTTCCAGGATTGATGCTCTATCCACTGTCCCTTCTAAGTTGTGTCTGTGATTATTTTTCCTTGGTAATAGTTTAAGTTCTAGTACTTCTAGGTCAGCTTCATATGACTATAGATGGTTTTAATTTCTTCTGTAAATTGCATATTAATATCATTTTACAATTTATCAGTTGAAGGATGTGGTATAGTGTTAGGATTACAAAGTAATAACTCAGATTGTCTAAACAATTCTCTAGCTCAGAGTATACACATTTAGTTCACATCTTTAAAAGGAGTTTACTCCTTTAAAAGGAGCAAGTTCATTGGCTGTAGGAGTTCTCACAAGCCCATTCTCTGTGAGGATAAAAGAAGGCAACATTGAGTCTGAAGAGCAGTCTAGACTGGCACATTGAGTTTGGACAGCAGTCTGGATTGGGGAAGGACAAGAGCTGGAGGAGATTCAGAGCCATGATTCAGGAAGAAGAAGAAGAGGCTGGCTGGAGGCTCCAGAAGCCTCCCAAGAAACCTGCACACAGAGAAAAAGATTCACAGAGAAAAGAAACCTTGTCCCAGAGAAGGATTAACAACTGAGAGACGATAGGACTTTACAGTTTAGTGCTCAGATAATGCTGAATCCTTGTTAAACATCTGAAAATTCACATGAGATGAAATCCATAGAAATGTTATAATTGGAAATTCCTTCATGCATAATTTAAACCTCTTTCAACATTTAAAAAATTCATGCTGTATTTAAAAAAAATTAACTTTCCAAAAAAATAAAACCTATGTATATGTGATTTTAATCTACCTATGACTTTTTGCATTAAATGAATTTTCTTTAAGCAATGTAATTTGTTTTTCTAGACTCATGTTTCCCCCTTTCAATTTTGTTAAAAGGAAGAGTACAGATCATTTAAAAATTAATTATTATTTTGTTTTCTGGTTATAGATGCATATTAACTTATCACATTTATTTATAAATTATTTTGGGAGAGAAAAATCAGTACAAAAGGGAAAAAACATGGGAGAGGGAAAAAAAAAAGTGAAGGCAGCATGTATTGATTTACATTCAATTAACATTGCTATTTTATCCAAAGTGTTCAGTACAGATAAACTGAGATACAAAACTTATATAGGATTTTAGCTAACTAGGTTTGCAAACAGAATATATAACCTGAGTATACATAATCTTATAAAAGAAACAAAAATAGATAAGGAGGACACTGGGAGGACAGAAGAGCCATAATTCCAGGAAAAGATCATAACATAATCCTGAAAATATAGGGGTCAAGATAAGAAGATTGAGGGCAGGAGACAGTGAGGTGAAGGGAAATACTCAAATAGAGGGGGAATTATCCTAGCAAGGATCAAGATAATACACCTGGAGTTTGACACAATGTTATGTAAAGGGGTTCAGACCTTCAAGGTTTTTCTTGGGCTCTTTTTAAAAAATTCAATTTCCAGTCCTAATGGTAAGGAAGTGGGAGTTGGCTCAACATATGCTCACTCTAGTAACTATTCAAATCCTTGAATCATATTGAAGCGTCTCAGCACCACGATTTTGATTGACCCTACCTGGGAGCAGATAAGTGGAACAAGATTAGAAAAGATGCAAGGATCTATGACAAGGGCAAGACTCTCCCTGGGAACTCCAGAGTTGTTAATAGAATTCCTTGTTTAGGGATGCACAGAAGCCTCTCCATTGCAAGACTAACATGTCAGATCCTTGCAATTCTGGAGAACTGTCTCAGCCTGAGAATCCAGTTTGTGATGAACAATTCAATTTGAGCCAGGTCTGCAGTCATATGTGCCCCTAACTTAGGGTTTACTTGTAGAGAGAGCAGTGGTACTCAAGGTAGTTGTGCTGGCTCATCCTACCCCTTGCAGGAGGGGAAAGAGCTGCACTGCATGGCACTGTTGGGGAGAAGGGGGAAGGGTAAGACCTGAAATGGCTCCATTCCATCCCCGCCTGAAAGAATAGACAGGCTAGGGAACACTGCTACTAGGATAATTAAAAGATCCGGATTACTGAACAGGATATGAGAGTATGGACACCAGGATCCTGATACTAAACTATAGCATCCTTCAAGGATGCTGAAATATTAAGAATTGGAGTTAGAGAAGTAGATCAGAAAGACTTGTGGAGGCAGTCACAAGGACTTCAACAACTTGCAGGGATCATTGGGTTCCCTGACACGTGAAGCAATGGACAATAGACTGGTTTTGGACTATCTCTTGGTTGCTGAAGAAGGTGTATGTATGACTGATGTTTCCTCTTTCTAGGACTTCTGGAAATCTTTTACAACACCATGTTGATTTATAGTGTTCATTATATCACTACTTGCATGTACAATTCATGTTTGTTACACCACATTGAGCCTGCACAGACTTTAGGGAGAGTCATCACTAATAGCCTGTGGGTTATTGCTATGTGCTTGTGTAATACCTCCCATGCTGATGGGTTTGTGCCTACCTGTTTCTAATAAGACCCTTCAGCCCAGAAACCTGCTAGCAATCTCATTTCCCTTTGGTGCTTTTCATCTCCCTTCCTGAGAAGTCAAGGGGGTGTGATCACCTCTTTTTGGGGGTTCTCACCTCCCTGAGAAGTCAGGGATGGTGTGACCACCTGTGTTCTCAAATAAAAGAAAGCAGGAGATATAAAGGGCTGAAATGGAGATGCACTTGAATAGCTAAACACTTGAGGCTAATTACCAATTGGACAATATTAACATATGCTTGGAGAATGACCCTGCCCAACTATTCTGTGCTGGCTGGATCTGTGGCTGTAAACAGAGAAGTGTGAGAGAGATCAGAGGATGGAGCAGGACAAGCAGGATCATTCTTTGGCAGTGGAGAGAGAGAAATTAGGTGTGGAAATTCCTATATCTATTGTGAAGTGACCCCAAAAGACCAGGAATAAAGACTTTTGCTTATCCTGACTCAGGCTGACTATTAAGGTATCTAAGGTACTAACGTGGTCATTATACACAAGTCTGTTGAAAAAGTGTTTTGTGAGCTTTAAAACATTCTATACACATATGAGTTATATGACTGAATGGTTTGCTCATATCAATTTTAGTGAGATTGGAAGTCTTTAGCCATGATATCTTATTTTCAAGCCCTGTGAAATTATTTCTGAACTGGAGATCTGTATAATATTTTTATCTTTTTGTCTATTCCCTAACAATTTCTTCACTTCTTAATTTTTTATGTAATTGTCATATAGACTAATAAAAATGTACCTTTTATTTTCACAATCTGCAATTTTTTCTTTTTTCAACATACTAGCTTTAATACTCAACCTCATCTTAGACACAGTCCCATAGTCACAAAACTGGTAAGTTTTGGAGTTATAAGTACATTAATATACATAATTAATATTACATTTATAGAGTATATTACATTAATAAATTATGTTTATTAAACACTTTCTGTGTGGCAGACTATACTAAGCACCAGAACTACCAGTAGAAAGAATGAAACAATCCATATTCACAATGAGGTTACATTGTAATGAGGGTAGAGAGAACAATAAATATGCAAATATATTATATAAATGCAAATAGGGGGCGGAGCTAATATAGCCAAGAAGATACAAGTGAATTTCTAAGATCCCTTCTACCCTCAATACCAATTAGTTAAATCACCCTCAAAAATAATGCTGTACTAATAAAAATCACAAGGATTAGAAGCACAATTTACCAGCCAAAGAGAATCTGGAATTTCGTCAGAAAAGGTTGGTTCCAAGGGGAGGAAAAAAAGAACAGCACAGACAGGGTTGAACCAGGGGCTAGCACATTGTGCCAAACAAGCTGGGGAGAACTCTGGGTTCAGAGAAGCCACTGAGATAGAGGAATTTGGCATAGGCTGATAGCTCTACTCTGCTTGTAAAACAGCAAATCAGAAGAAAAATCAAAGCCACTTTTAAAATAAAAAAACAAAAAAAAGCCAGAAAATATAAGTATCCCAATCCAGAAGTGACCTAACACCAATCTCAGCAGAGCTGTGCAGCCACCTGCTGATGTCTGGGGCTTTTCCTTGGGGCAGTTAAGAACCTGAACAGTGGGGGATACAGGCAGGGTTGGCCTCTAATCCACAGAGTGCAGGGCTTAGCCTGAGGCAGTGGAACTCCTGCAGGGACTGTGCTTCCCAGGCAGAGACTTTCAGTTTGAGCAAAGGGGCTTTTTGAGGGTCAGCTGCTAATAACCACAGCCCCATGGGGGGCTTTGGCTAGGGTTTGTGATGCTTTCAGTGTTCAGCCTCTAACCTCAGGGTAGTCACTAGGGAACACAGCAGGGTCCCTCACTGAACACTCCTCCCAACAAAGCCGTGGCAACCATCTCTGAGTCATTTCCCTGGGGAGGGGAACTCTTTCCTGAGCTCTCTCTTAGCCCAGTCACAGAATTGCTGCATCCTATCCCCAGTCTGGGAGGAAGCTGGTAAATTTCTTACTCGAGGGCACACCCCACAGAATTTTAACAATGAGTAAGAACTTGAAGAGAATGATTGACACCTTCTATACAGAGAAAGAGAGGGTATCCAACCCTGAGGAGGCTAACACCAGACAGTTTCCAGATAACATCCTAAAGGGGAATGCTACCTGCGCCCCATCACATAACTCTCTCCTAAAGAGACTAGAAGAGACTATTAAAAAATTAAGAGAGTTAGAAGAAAAATGGGGAAAGGAAAGAGAAGCTATGCTAGAGAGTAACAACGTCCTGAAATTTGAGTTGGAAAAAATTAAAAATTCACAGGCGGGAAACAAAATTTGTGAATTAGAAAAGGTTAAAAAATCACAGGAAAGTAGGATTTCTGAATTGGGAAAGATAAACCATTCCCAAGAAAGTAGGATTTGTGAATTGGAAAAAGAAGATAACACACACACAAAAAAAATTAGTGAAATGGAAAAAAATTCCACAGAACAAAAGAATTCATTTTAAAAATCAATTGGACATATACAAAAAGAACTAAAAAATATGAATGAAGAAAATAACTCATTAAAAATCAGGACTGAACAAATAGAAATTAATGATTCATTGAGAAACCAAGAATCAGTCATACAAAACAAACAAACAAAAAATGAAAAGCTGGAGAATAACATCAAATATTTATTGGGAAAATCTATAGACCTGGAAAATAGATCTAGGAGCGATAATCTGAGGATCATTGGACTTCCTGAAAATTATGATGAAAAAAAGAGCCTAGATTCTCTTTTACAGGAAATCATCAAAGAGAACTGTCCAGAGATAATGAAACAGAAAGGAAAATAGGTGTTGAAAGAATTCATCGAACATCTTCTGAAAAAGAACCCCCCCCCCCAAAAAAAAAAAAAAAAAAACTCCATGGAAAATTGTGGCTAAGCTGCAGAACTACCAGACTAAGCAAGAAATATTACAAGCAGCTAGGGAAAAAAAAAACAATTCAAATATCAAAGTGCCACAATAAGGGTCACTCAAGGTCTGGATGCCTCCACATTAAAGGATCAAAGGGGCTGGAATCTGATATTCTGAAAGGCAAAAGAACTTGGAATGCAGCAAGAATAAACTACCCAGCTTTAGCATTTTCTTCCATGGAAGAAGATGGACATTTAATGAAATAGAGGAATTCCACTTGTTTCTAAGAAAAAAACAGACTTAAACAAAAACAATTTGATCTATATCCACAAGAGTCAAAAGAGCAGAAAAAGGTAAAAAGAACTCTTGAGACCTGTATTTCTGTTGTGGATACACAGAAAGTCCACATGTATAATTTGATTTTACTGATATAACATAAAAAGGGAAATAGTAAGAGTAAGGAGATAGTATCAGAAAATGGGAAAGGAGAGATAAAAAGAGGTTAAACTACATGCCAGGAAGAGGCAAAGAAAATTTACCACATCTGAGGGAAATTAGAGAGAGGGAGGAACATTTTGTGAATCTTACTCTCATCAGAGTAGGCTCAAAGAGTAAATAATTGACATATTTGTTTTTCAGAGAATTCTCTCTCACCTCACTAAAAGGGGGGAGAGGAAGAGGGAAAAGGAAAAGAGGAATAAGGGAAGGATACAACAAAGGGGAAGGGATTTAAAAGGAGGGGGGTGGGATAATAAAAAGGGAGGGCTGCACGTCACAAGTAGGGTCCCTAAATTTGATACTGTGGAAGGGGTTCAGGGGGGCAAGGGGAAAAAAGCATAATCAGGGGATAATAAAAAGGAAATTATATCATAAAAAAAGGTAAAGTGGTGGTACTACATCTCATGAAGAGGCAAAGGTAACCTATTATATCTGAGAGAAAGGAAGGAGGGAGAAGAACATAGTGTGTATCAATAGACATATTTGATTTATGGTGAAACTTCTTCCACTTCATTGAAAAGTGAGAGGGAAGGAGTAAGCTAAGGGGAAGGGAATACAGAAATTGTGAGGAAAAGGGGTAAAATAAGGGGAGGAACTTTAAGGTGGGGGAGAGATACTAAAAAGGGAGGGCTGTGAAAAGCAAGTGGTGTTCACAAGTTTAATACTGGGTAGGGGGGTAAGAGGGAAGGAAAGGGAGAAAGCATAAGCAGGGGTTAATAGGATGGCAAGCAATATAGAATCAGTCATTTTAACCATAAATGTGAATGGGGCAAACTGCCTCATAAAGAGGAAGCAGTTAGCAGACTGGATTAAAAGTCAGAATCCTACTATATGTTGTTTACAGGAAACACACCTGAAACAGGGTGATACATTCAAACTAAAAGTAAAAGGGTGGAGCAGAATCTACTATGCTTCAGGTAAAGGCAAAAAAGCAGGGGTAGCCATCCTCATCTCAGATCAAGCAAAAACAAAAATTGATCTAATTAAAAGAGATAAGGAAGGGCATTATATCATGCTAAAGGGTAGAATCAATAATGAAGCAGTATCAATATTAAACATATATGCACCGAGTGGTGATGCATCTAAATTCTTAAAAGAGAAATTAAGAGGGCTGCAAGAAGAAATAGACAGCAAAACCATAATAGTGGGAGATCTCCACCTTGCACTCTCAGAATTAGATAAATCAAACCACAAAATAAATAAGAAAGAAATCAAAGAGGTAAATAGATTACTAGAAAAGTTTGATATGATAGATCTTTGGCGAAAGCTAAATGGAGACAGAAAGGAGTATACTTTCTGCTCAGCAATCTGTGGAACCTACACAAAAATTGATCATATACTAGGGCATAAAAACCTCAAAATCAAATGCAGTAAGGCAGAAATAGAAAATGCATCCTTTTCAGATCACAATGCAATCAACATTACATTTAACAAAAAGCCAGGGGAAGATAGACCAAAAAATAATTGGAAACTAAATAATCTTATTCTAAAGAATGATTGGGTAAAACAGCAAATCATAGACATAATTAATAACTTCACCCAAGAAAATGACAATAATGAGACATCATACCAAAATGTGTGGGATACAGCCAAAGCAGTAATAAGGGGAAGTTTTATATTTCTACAGGCCTACTTGCATAAAATAGAGAAAGAGAGGGCCAATGAATTGGGCTTACAACTAAGAGTACTAGAAAAGGAACAAATTAAAAACCCCCAGACAAACACAAAACTTGAAATTCAAAAAATAAAAGGTGAGATTAATAAAATTGAAAGTAAAACAACTATTGAATTAATTAATAAAACTAAGAGTTGGTTCTATGAAAAAACCAACAAAATAGACAAACTCTTAGTAAACCTGATTTTAAAAAGTAAAAAGGGAAAAAGCAAATTGTTAGTCTTGTAAATGGAAAGGGAGAACTCACCACTAATGAAGAGGAAATTAGAACAATAGTTAGGAGCTACTTTGCTCAACTTTATGCCAATCAATTCGATAACCTAAATGAAATGGAAGAATACCTTCAAAAATATAGCTTGCCCAGATTAACAGAGGAAGAAGTAAGTAGCCTAAATAGTCCCATCTCAGAAAAAGAAATAGAACAAGCTATTAACCAACTTCCTAAGAAAAAATCCCCAGGACCAGATGGATTTACATGTGAATTCTACTAAACATTTAAAGAACAACTAACTCCAATGCTATATAAACTATTTGAAAAAACAGGGATTGAAGGAGTCCTACCAAATTCCTTTTATGACACAAACATGGTATTGATACCTAAACCAGGTAGATCAAAAACTGAGAAAGAAAACTATAGACAAATTTCCTTAATGAACATTGATGCTAAAATCTTAAATAAGATACTAGCAAAAAGACTTCAGAAAATCATCCCCAGGATAACACACTATGACCAAGTGGGATTTATACCAGGAATGCAGGGCTGGTTTAATATTAGGAAAACTATTAATATAATTGACCATATTAATAATCAAATTAATAAAAACCATATGATCATCTCAATAGATGCAGAAAAAGCATTTGATAAAATCCAACATCCATTCCTACTAAAAACTCTTGAGAGTATAGGAATAAATGCACTATTCCTTAAAATAATAAGGAGCATATATTTAAAACCTTCAGTAAACATCATATGTAATGGTGATAAACTAGAACCTTTCCCTGTAAGATCAGGAGTGAAAGAAGGTTGCCCACTATCACCATTACTATTCAATATAGTACTAGAAACTCTAGCCTCGGCAATAAGAGCCGAGAAAGAGATTCAAGGAATTAGAGTAGGAAAAGAGGAAATCAAATTATCACTCTTTGCAGATGACATGATAGTATACTTAGAGAACCCCAAAGACTCTGCTAAAAAGCTATTAGAAATAATTCAGAGTTTTAGCAAAGTGGCAGGATACAAAATAAATCCACATAAATCCACAGCATTTTTATACATTACCAACACAATCCAACAGCAAGAGATACAAAGAGAAATTCCATTCAAAATAATGGTTGATAGTATAAAATATTTGGGAATATATCTACCAAAGGAGAGTCAGGAATTATATGAGCCAAATTACAAAATACTTGCCACAAAAATAAAGTCAGATTTAAATAATTGGAAAACATTCAGTGCTCTTGGATAGGCCGAGCAAATATAATTAAGATGACAATACTCCCTAAACTAATCTATTTATTTAGTGCTATACCAATCAGACTCCCAAGAAACTATTTTAATGACCTAGAAAAAAAAACAACAGAATTCATATGGAGGAACAAAAGGTCGAGAATTTCAAGGGAAGTAATGAAAAAAAATTAAATGAAGGTGGTCTAGCTGTACCTGATCTAGAACTGTATTATAAAGCAACAGTCACCAAAACCATTTGGTACTGGCTAAGAAATAGACTAGTTGATCAGTGGCATAGGTTAGGTTCACAGGGCAAGATAATGAATAAAAATAGCAATCTAGTGTTTGATAAACCCAAAGATCCCAAATCTTGTGATAAGAATTCATTATTTGACAAAAACTGCTGGGAAAACTGGAAATTAGTATGGCAGAAACTAGGCATAGACCCATATTTAACACCACATACTAAGATAAGATCAAAATGGGTCCAAGATTTAGCCAAAGAATGAAATCATAAATAAATTGGAGGAACGTGGGATGGTTTATATCTCAGACTTGTGGAGGAGGAAGGAGTTTGTTTCCAAGGGAGAACTAGAGACCATTATTGATCACAAAATAGAAAATTTTGATTATGCCAAGTTAAAAAGTTTCTGCATAAACAAAACTAATGCAAACAAGATTAGATGGGAAGTAACAAATTGGGAAAACATTTTTACAGTTAAAGGTTCTGATAAAGGCCTATCTCCAAAATATACAGAGAATTGACTTTAATTTATAAGAAATCAAGCCATTCTCTAATTGATAAATGCTCAAAGGATATGAACAGACAATTTTCAGATGATGAAATTAAAACTATTTCCACTCATATGAAAGAGTGTTCCAAATCACTATTGATCAGAGAAATGCAAATTAAGACAACTCTGAGATATCATTACAATTGTCAGATTGGCTAAGATGACAGGAACTAATAACGATGAATGTTGGAGGGGTTGTGGGAAAACTGGGACACTGATGCATTGTTGGTGGAGTTGTGAAAGAATACAATCATTCTGGAGAGCAATCTGGAATTATGCCCAAAAAGTTATCAAAATGTGCATACCCTTTGACCCAGCCATACTACTACTGGGCTTATACCCCAAGGAACTACTAAAGAAGGGAAAGGGACCTGTATGTGCCAAAATGTTTGTGGCAGCCCTTTTTGTAGTGGCTAGAAACTGGAAAATGAATAGATGTCCATCAATTGGAGAATGGTTGGGTAAATTATGGTATATGAATGTTATGGAATATTATTGTTCTGTAAGAAATGACCAACTGGAGGAATACAGAGAGGCTTGGAGAGACATCAACTGATGCTGAATGAAAAGAGTAGAACCAGGGGATTATTATACACTTCAACAATGATACTGTATGAGGATGTATTCTGATTAAAGTGGATATCTTCAACACAGAGAAGAGCTAATCCAATTCCAATTGATCAATGATGGAGAGAATCAGCTATACCCAGAAAAGGAACACTGGGAAATGAGTGTAAAATGAGAGCATTGTTTTTTTTTTTTGTTTGTTTGTTTGTTTGTTTTGTTTTGTATTGTTTCTCTTCCCAGATTTTTACCTTGCAAATACAATCCTTCCTTTGCAACAACAACAACAACAAAATTCGGTTCTGCACATATATATTGTATCTAGGATATACTATAAGATATGTAATATGTATGGGAATGCCTGCCATCTAGGGGAGGGGGTGGAGGGAAGGAGGGGAAAAACTCTGAACAGAAGGGAGTACAAGGGATAATATTGTAAAAAAAAAATTACCTATGCATATGTACTGTCAAAGAAATTGTTATAATTATAAAAATTAATTAAAAATAGTTAAAAATAAAAAAAATAAAAAAAGAACATTCTAAAAAAAAAAAAAAAAGAAATGGGTGTGAGACTTAGCTGTACTATTAACTAGAAGATATCCTTGGCAAATCCATCAGTGTTATCATTCCTTAAATAGAGATCTTAAATATTTTAATCCTGATCTATAAAATTGGTCTAATAATCCCTGCTCTGATTTCCTAATGGCTGGTTGTGAAAATCACAAGACATGACAGATTTCAAATTTTTTATTTTATTCTAAAGCATTATCTATGTACATATCAGAGGTTATTTTCCCTTTATTTGGCATTTTAAATGGAGCTATTCATATGTTTTAAGAAGAAGCATCTTTTTTCTGAAGGAAGAAGCTAATGACACAATTGTGAATCTGCTTAATCTTTACCCCATGGACAATGGGGTTCATAATAGGGGGTAGGAGCAGATAGAGATTGGCCATAATGGCTTCATATTATAATTAATAGTAGTATAATTATATACAGTATAGTAGTATAGCTTATATATAATATACTAATAAGTAGTTATAATATAAACAAGGGATGGGTGGAAATTTGATGGAAATTTGATGGAAAGAAATACACATTAATCATAATTATGAAAGAGTTTATAGCAAGTTTCTCTGATAAAAATCTAATTTCTCAAATATATAGAGAATAGTGTCAAATTCATAAAAATAAAAGAGATCCCTCAATTGCTAAAGAATAAACAGGCAGTTTTCCGAGAAAGTAATCAAAGTTCTCAATGGTCATATAAATAAATGTTTTAAATTCCTATTGAATAAGGAAATGCAAATGACATACTGTAATTTAAGAAATACTTAGGTTCTTGGATTCAGTTTTTAAGGAACATATGTAATGTCTCAGTTTTTAAGGAACATATGTAATGTCCCAGATTCCTAACTCCTTATTCAATTTTAAAGTATTTCATCAAATAATGGGAAAACAAATGGATATAAAGGCAAAAGATTTGAGCTTAAATTCATAGGTGTTCTATGCCTTAATACTTTGGGAAGTTTCTTAAATCTTTGTCTCTCAGTTTTCCCATTTGTAAAATCAAAAAGGTGACACCTAGAGGCTTTTCCAGCATTAAACACTCCAAATATTTTTTTTAAATTTCCTTTCCAAGGAGTCTAACACTCTTCAAAATTGTTTTCAATGATGATTTCAGCTCTACATTTTCTAATTTTTTTTTTGGATGGGTTCAACTCTGAAAGAGGAACATTAAAATCTTCTACAAGAACTGTTTTATTTTTGCAATTTGATCAGTTTTTGATTTAAAAGTATAGATATTTTATCATAGGGCAGTGTTGTCAAACTCAAATAGAAATGAATTCTTATGGATGCCACTTTAAGAAAGTCTTAAAATTAACATTATATGTGTTGGATTATTTATTTATTTATTTATTTAATAATTTCCCAATGGACTTCTTGACTTCAGAAACCATGGACTGTGATCAGCAGGAAGTCTCCCCTATTATGTTACCTCATGATATTATCTCTTCAGGCCTCTTATCTGCTTAGCAGGACATTCTCAGTTCCAAACGTCAAGTTCTTTAGAATAAAAATCAAGGTTTTCTCTCTTTGCTAAAGCATGTAAGCTTAGTATTTTCTTTGAATTTTTTAAAATTTTTTTCAGTGAAATGTTTGTTTCCCATGATCAGTCACTTTAACCTAGCTTAAGGCGATCATTTCATTCCTTCTAATCGTCATCTAGAAGCTCAGATTTAATACGTACTCAGAAACTACCAAAAAGATCAGTAGTTTGGTTTCCTCAGTTTTCAAACCTTAAGGTTCTTCAATTTTTTCATGTGAATAACTTGAAAAAAGAAACTGACACAGAAAATATGTCCAGGGAACAAATTCATTATATCTGCTATCTGTTTGATCTCTTTTTTTATTTCTTCATATAAAGATATGTGCCATCAAATTATAAGAGGGGCTTTATCTCATACCCTTATGTCTCAGTGTCATTCCCTTTTCTCTTTAAATTGTTGTTTTCAACATCACTTTTTTTATACCTTATTCTCCTCTATCTACTCAATAATCCAGGAACATTGGCTTACATTCTATTTCTTTTATATATATATATATATATATATATATATATATATATATATATATATATATATATATATATATATATATATATATATATATATATATATATATATATATATATATATATATATATTTTATAATATTATCCCTTGTATTCATTCTTCCAAATTACCCCCCCTCCCTCTATTCCCTCCCCCCGACGACAGGCAATACCATACATTTTACATGTGTTACAATATAGTCTAGGTACAATACATGTGTGCGAATATCATTTTCTTGTTGCACAATAAACATTAGAATCCGAAGGTACATGCAACCTGGGCAGACAGATATTAGTGCTAACAATTTTCATTCCCCTCCCAGTGTTTCTTCTCTGGGTGTAGTTACCTCTGTCCATCATTGATCAACTGGAAGTGAGTTGGATCTTCTTTATGTTGAAGATTTCCACTTCCATCAGAATACATCCTCATACAGTATTGTTGTTGAAGTGTACAGTGATCTTCTGGTTCTGCTCATTTCACTCAGCATCAGTTGATTTAAGTCTCTCCAGGCCTCTCTATATTCCTCCTGCTGGTCATTTTTTACCGAGCAATAATATTCCATAACCTTCATATACCACAATTTACCCAACCATTCTCCAACTGATGGACATCCATTCATCTTCCAGTTTCTAGCTACAACAAAAAGAGCTGCCACAAACATTTTGGCACATATATGTCTCTTTCCGCTCTTTAGTATTTCTTTGGGATATAATCCCAGTAGTAGTGCTGCTGGGTCAAAGGGTATGCACAGTTTGATAACTTTTTGGGCATAATTCCAGATTGCTCTCCAGAATGGCTGGATTCTTTCACAACTCCACCAGCAATGTATTAGTGTCCCAATTTCCCCACATCCCCTCCAACATTTGTCGTTATTTGTTCCTGTCATCTTAGCCAATCTGACAGGTGTGTAGTGGTATCTCAGAGTGGTCTTAATTTGCATTTCTCTGATCAGTAGTGATTTGGAACACTCTTTCATGTGAGTGGATATAGTTTCAATTTCTTCCTCTGAGAATTGTCTGTTCATATCCTTTGACCATTTATCAATTGGAGAATGGTTCGGTTTCTTATAAATTATGGTCAGTTCTCTATATATTTTGGAAATGAGACCTTTGTCAGAACCTTTGTTTTTAAAAATATTTTCCCAATTTGTTACTTCCCTTCTAATCTTGTTTGCATTAGTATTATTTGTACAGAAACTTTTTAGTTTGATGTAATCAAAATCTTCTATTTTGTGATCAATAATGATCTCTAGTTCTCCTCTGGTCATAAATTCCTTCCTCCTCCACAAGTCTGAGAGGTAGATTATCCTCTCCTCCTCTAATCTATTTATTATCTCCCTCTTTGTGCCTAAATCATGGACCCATTTTGATCTTATCTTGGTATATGGTGTTAAGTGTGGATCCATATCTAATTTCTGCCATACTAATTTCCAGTTTTCCCAACAGTTTTTTCCGAATAATGAATTTTTATCCCTAATGTTGGAATCTTTGGGTTTGTCAAAGATTAGATTGCTATAGATGTACCCTTTTTTGTCCTTTGTATCTAATCTGTTCCACTGATCTACCGGTCTATTTCGTAGCCAATACCAAATGGTTTTGGTGACTGCTGCTATATAATATAGCTTTAGATCAGGTACACTTAGACCACCTTCCTCTGAGTTTTTTTTCATTAGTTCCCTTGCTATTCTCGACCTTTTATTCTTCCATATGAATTTTGTTGTTATTTTTTCTAGGTCATTAAAATAGTTTCTTGGGAGTCTGATTGGTATAGCACTAAATAAATAGATTAGTTTGGGGAGTATTGTCATCTTTATTATATTCGCTCGGCCTATCCAAGAGCACTGAATGTCTTTCCAATTATTTAAATCTGATTTTATTTTTGTGGCAAGTGTTTTGTAATTTTTCTCATATAATTCCTGACTTTTCTTTGGTAGATGGATTCCCAAATATTTTATACTCTCAACATTTGTTTGGAATGGAATTTCTCTTTGTATCTCTTGCTGTTGCATTTTGTTAGTGATATATAAAAATGCCGAGGATTTATGTGGATTTATTTTGTATCCTGCCACTTTGCTGAAATTTTGAATTATTTCTAGTAGCTTTTTAGCAGAGTCTTTGGGGTTCTCTAAGTATACCATCATGTCATCTGCAAAAAGTGATAGTTTAATTTCCTCATTTCCTACTCTAATTCCTTGAATCTCTTTCTCGGCTCTTATTGCCGAGGCTAGCGTTTCTAGTACTATATTGAATAGTAATGGTGATAGTGGGCAACCTTGTTTCACTCCTGATCTTACTGGGAAAGGTTGCAGTTTATATCTATTGCATATTATGCTTACTGACGGTCTTAAATATATACTCCTGATTATTCTAAGGAATAATCCATTTATTCTTATACTCTCAAGAGTTTTTAGTAGGAATGGATGTTGGATTTTGTCAAATGCTTTTTCTGCATCTATTGAGATGATCATATTGTTCTTAATAATTTGATTATTAATATGGTCAATTATATTAATAGTTTTCCTAATATTAAACCAGCCCTGCATTCCTGGAATAAATCCTACTTGATCATAGTGTATTATCTTGGAGATGATTTTCTGAAGTCTTTTTGCTAATATCTTATTTAAGATTTTAGCATCAATGTTCATTAAGGAGATTGGTCTATAATTTTCTTTCTCAGTTTTCGATCTACCAGGTTTAGGTATCAGTACCATGTCTGTGTCATAAAAGGAGTTTGGTAGGACTCCTTCATCCCCTATTTTTTCAAATAATTTATATAACATTGGGGCTAATTGTTCTTTAAATGCTTGGTAGAATTCACATGTGAATCCATCTGGCCCTGGGGATTTTTTCCTGGGGAGTTGATTAATAGCTTGTTCTATTTCTTTTTCTGAAATGGGACTATTTAAGCAATTTATCTCCTCCTCTGTTAATCTAGGGAGCCTATATTTTTGGAGAAAGTCATCCATTTCACTTAAGTTATCAAATTTATTGGCATAAAGTTGGGCAAAGTAACTCCTTATTATTTCTCTAATTTCCTCTTCATTGGTGGAAAGATCCCCCTTTTCATTTGTAAGACTATCAATTTGATTTTCCTCTTTCTTTTTTTTGATCAAATTTACCAAAGGTTTATCTATTTTATTGGCTTTTTCATAAAACCAACTCTTGGTTTTATTTATTAATTCAATAGTTTTTTTACTTTCAATTTTATTGATTTCTCCTTTTAATTTTTGTATTTCGAGTTTAATTTTTGGTTGGGGGTTTATAATTTGGTCTTTTTCTAGCCTTTTAAGTTGTAAGCCCAATTCGTTAATCTTCTCTTTCTCAATTTTCTTCAAATAAGCCTCTAAAGATATAAAATTTCCCCTTATTACTGCTTTAGCTGCATCCCAAAGATTTTGATATGATGTCTCATCATTATCATTATCTTGGGTGAAATTGTTAATTGTTTCTATAATTTGCTCTTTCACCCAGTCATTCTTTAAGATGAGATTATTCAGTTTCCAATTACTTTTTGGTCTATTTACCCCTAACTTTTTACTGAATGTAGCTTTTATTGCATTGTGATCTGAGAAGAAGGCATTTATTATTTCTGCCTTCCTACATTTAATTTTGAGATCTTTATGTCCTAATATATGGTCAATTTTTGTATAGGATCCATGAACTGCTGAGAAGAAAGTATATTCCTTCCTATTGCCATTCAGTTTTCTCCAAAGGTCTATCATACCTAGTTTTTCTAATGTTCTATTTACTTTTTTAATTTCTTTCTTGTTTGTTTTGTGGTTTGATTTGTCTAAATCTGAGAGTGCAAGGTTGAGATCTCCCACTATTATAGTTTTACTGTCTATTTCTTCTTGCAGTTCTCTTAACTTTTCCTTTAGAAAGTTAGATGCTATACCACTTGGTGCATATATGTTTAGTATTGATATGGCTTCATTATTTATGCTACCTTTCAGCAGGATATAGTTTCCTTCCTTATCTTTTTTAACGAGATCTACTTCTGCTTTTGCTTGATCTGAGATAAGGATAGCTACCCCTGCTTTTTTGGCTTTACCTGAAGCATAATAGGCTCTGTTCCAACCTTTTACCTTTACTCTGTATGAATCTCCCTGCTTTAAGTGTGTTTCCTGTAGGCAACATATTGTAGGGCTCTGCTTTTTGATCCAATCTGCTATCCGTCTCCGTTTGATGGGATCGTTCATCCCATTTACATTTACAGTTAAAATTACTAATTCTGTATTTCCTGCCATCGTATTATCCCCAGATTATGCTTTTTTCCCTTGACCCCCCTGATCCCCCTCCCCGATATTTAATTTACAGACCCCCCCTTGTGACGCGCAACCCTCCCTCCTTTTTTTTTCTTTTTTTTTTAGGATCCCTCCCCCCTCCCTCCAAGTCCCTTCACTTATTCTCCTTTTCCTTTTCCCTTTTCCTCTCCCCCCTTTTAATGAGGTGAGAGAAAATTCTCTGAAAAACAAATATGTTAATTATTTACTCTTTGAGCCTCTCCTGATGAGAGTAAGATTCACACAATGATTCTCCCCCTCACTAAGTTCCCTCAGATATGGTGTATTTTCTATGTCTCTTCCTGGGATGTAGTTTCCCTCTTTTTATCATTCCTTCCCCTTTTTCTGACCCGACCTCCTTCCCTTTACTACACCCCCCTTTTTTTCTTTTATATCAGTAAAATCAAATTATCCTTGAGTATTTTTTATATACCCACTACAGAGTTACAGTTCTCAAGGGTTCTGTGTACCTTTTTCTGTTTCTCTTCAGTCTTGTGGATGTAGATCAAATTTTTTGTTTAAGTCTGGTTTTTTTCTTAGAAACATAGAGAATTCCTCTGTTTCATTGAATGACCATCTTCTTCCATGGAAAAAGATGCTAAACTTAGCTGGGTAGTTCATTCTTGGTTGCAGTCCTTGATCTTTTGCCTTACGAAATATCAGGTTCCAGGCCCTTCTATCTTTTAATGTGGAGGCAGCCAGATCTTGGGTGACCCTTATTGTGGCACCTTGGTATTTAAATTGTTTTTTTCTAGCTGCTTGCAGGATTTTCTCCTTTGTGTGGTAATTCTGCAGCTTAGCCACAATATTCCGTGGTGTTCTTTTTTTAGGGTCTATTTCAGAAGGAGTTCGATGAATTCTTTCCACATCTACTTTCCCTTCTGTTTCTATTATCTCTGGACAGTTCTCTTTGATAATTTCCTGTAAAATAGAATCTAGGCTCTTTTTTTGGTCATAGTTTTTTGGGAAGTCCAATAATCCACAGATTATCTCTCCTAGATCTATTTTCCAGGTCTATAGATTTTCCCAGTAAGTATTTGACGTTGTTCTCCAGCTTCTCATTTTTTTTGTTTTGTTTGACTGATTCTTGGGTTCTCTGTGAATCATTCATTTCTATTTGTTCCATCCTGACTTTTAAGGAGTTATTTTCTTCTTTCACAGTTTTTAGTTCTTTTTGTAAATGCCCAATTTCGTTTTTAAATGAATTATTTTGCTCTATTGAATTTTTTTCCATTTCCCTAATTTTTTTTTTTTGAGAATTATTTTCTTTTTCCAATTCAGAAATTCTATTTTCTTGAGACTTTTTTATCTTTTCCAATTCAGAAATCCTACTTTCCTGTGTTTTTTTAACCTTTTCTAATTCACTAATTTTGTTTCCCTGCATCTCCTGTGAATTCTTTATTTTTTCCAACTCCAATTTCAGGACGTTGTTATTCTCTATCATAACTTCCCTTTCCTTTCCCCATTTTTCTTCGATCTCCCTCAATTTTTTAAGAGCTTCTTCTAGGAGAGAGTTATGTGATGGGGGGCAGGAATCTTTCCCCTTTAGGTTGTTGTCTGCTGATTCTCTGCTGTCAACTTCCTCGGGTTGGATACCCGCTCTTTCTCTGTATAGAAGGAATCTATGGTTTTTCTAGCTTTTTTGCTCATACTTAAAAAAATCTTTTGGGGTCTGTCCCTGGGGTAGGAAATTATTTACTTCTTTACCAGCTTCCTCCCAGACCAGATGGATGCAGAGGCTCCTGCACCTGAGCTAAGATAGAGCTCTGGGAGAGAGTTCCCCACCCCCTCCCTGGAGGTGCCTCAGAGGTGATTAGCACTACTGTGCTTCGAGGGCGTAGAATAGTGAAGACAGCACGAAGCCCAGCCTATGTGTCCGGGTGGGGAGTGGATGTCTGCAGCAGGTGACGTGAGAAGCCCCTGTGCTCAAACTGGAAGTGTCTGCCAGAAACCGCGGTCCCTAGTTCAAAGGTTCCGCTTCTCTGGGACTTCCTGGAGCTGAGTTCCACTCCCTCCAGCTAAGCTAGGCAGTGTGTGTTGCCTTGGGCCGTATCCACCCACTTGTCAATCTCTTAACTATTCTCAGGAGGTAGCTGAGGCCACACCCCCTGGTGCCAAGAGTTCTGCTGGGTCACCCCCGGATCGGGGAAAATCTAATTTGAGTTTTAAAATATTTTGGCTTTCTCTTCTGAACTGCTAAATAATTAGCAGAGAAGAGCTAACAGCCTGTGCCAGATTCCTTTACCTCAGTGGCTTCTCTGATCCCAGAGCCCTTCCCAGCGCAATGGGCGCAGTGTGCCCCTACCCCACCGTCTGTGCTGGTCTCTCTTATTCCTCCCCTGAGAACTGACCTTTCCTGTTGAAACTCCAGATTCTCTTCAGCTGGTAAGTCGTGCTTCCAGTCCTTGTGGTATCTATCAGTCCTGGGCTAATTTTGAGACTTAATTTATCTAATTGGTTGTGAGGGAGTGAGGACGTTCACTGAGTCGTGTGTTTCTTCTCCGCCATCTTGGCTCCGCCCCCTTACATTCTATTTCTTTCAGAAAACACTTCATGTCCCAATTTGAAGCATTTTCATTGGTAATTTTCTTGCCTGGAATTTTCTCCTTGCCCCCTTACTTCAATAGATTTCTTCAAGTCTTAGCTAAAAATTTTCCTTTCTCATGAAGCTTTTCTTGATCCTCCTTGATTCTAGTGCCTTACTTGCAGGACTATCTCCAGCCTACTTGATATAATGATTTGTGCATTGTCTCCCCACATTTCCATGGATATCTTTGACAGATTTTTTTTTTGCTTTTCTCTCTTTCCTTGTGATGCCAGTGAACTCTATAAAATTTGTGTAAAATAATCACTGAAAATGACTCCAGTGAACTTTGTAAAAATTGTATAAATCAAAAAACTATGTCCGGCTTGATCTGCAAAAACCCAGGCTCCAAATGATCTCACATCCTCTCAGAGGGAGATAAGCAGTAGTATTCAAGGGCAAATCAAACTCCTATTGATCTTTTAGGAAGTTGCATATTTAGAAAAAAAATTCTTATTCAATTGAGAAATCCTGGTCTGATTATCAAATCCTCCCCCAGACTTACCCATAAAATAGGTTTCTTGCCAATCATTTTTTTTTTTTTTGCAGATTTCCTGCATTGAGAGAATAGGCCCACTAAGGGAAAAGGCTCTTAGTGTAAAATAAACCTACTTTTGCCACAGAACTTGGGGTTAGTGAATTCTTTTGCTTTTGAATCTGTGTCTTCCAGCAGAACGCATCTCATCACTTGCATTGAACACAGTTCTGGCTACATAAAATGTACTTAGCAGGTGTTTTACATGATTTTTAAAGCTCATTTTGTATTTTTCCAGTTCTTTCGATGTACCAAGGGATATATGGATTTGTATATAATTATCACCAGATATCATGAAAATGTTTGAAGCTTTTTGGGAGAAAATAATTTAAAAAATTCTAGTGACTTGTGGGAAAAGAGATCCAAAAGAAACAAATCTTTGTGGGCCTCTCCTGTAATCTTGCTGTGAGGTACCTAGCAGATCTTCATTTAATTGTCACTTTGAAAGCCCTTGAAGGTTCTATGAAGACAGCAAGGAGAAGTAAATGTAGATCTGGTCAGATGGGGTGAAGTATATATATATATATATATATATATATATATATATATATATATATATATATATATATATATATATATATATATATATATATATATATATATATATAGTGTGATGAGAGAGAGACTGGTTGGGTATTGTTGAGTCCTGGATAATAAGCCATAACCACCACTCCCTGCCTCCCTTGTTGCTTCCTTGCCATTGGGACTGGAAATTGAGTTTTAAAAAAGAGCCCAGAAAAAAACCTTGAAGCTTGACCACTTTTATATACCATTGTGTCATAAACTCTAGGTACATTATCTGGATCCTTGCCTCCTTCCTTTTTAGCATTGCCCCTTGCCTCATTGTCACCTGTCCTGTCAACTTCTTATCTTGACTTTTGTCCTGTTAGGATTAAGTTATGATCTTTTGCTGGAATTGTGGCTTGTCTATCCTTCTAGTGTCCTGGTTCCCCTTATCTACCTTTGTTTCCTCTATAACATTAAACACTCAAGTTATGTATTCTGTTTGTAAACCTTAGCTAACTAAAACCCTATATAAGTTCTCTGCCTTGGTTTGTCTGTACTGAATGCTTTGGATAAGAGTCCCATCCAGTCAGCCAGCTTAAACTCTCCACATTAAAGATTAAAAGTGATTCTCTGCTTGCCTCAGTTTCTCTGGTATCATAGGCATTCATAGGCATCTTTCCCTTAGAGATAACAATGCTTTGAGGTATGTATGGATAGTAGGTTGTAAACCTATAACTACAAGAATGAATGCAAAATAATGGAAGAATGGATGAGCTAAGATTCAGACCATAATAGGATTAATAAATGAGTTTCTGATAAGGGTTGTAAGTCATTGCTATTCCTTTTTTTTTTTTTTTTTTTTTTTTTTTTTTTTTTTTTTTTTTTTTGCTTTTTGCTTTAGAGCAGAGTTCCTATTCTGGAGCAGTTACTTCATATATGAATTAGAATTGTGTTCAGATCACACAAAGTTGAGAAAGAGATTAGAAGCTCAATAGGTTGAAAGATCAGTCATTTGATAATTGTGGATCATTGCTGGTTATATTCACACTATAAAACAGGACAGAAACCTAGAATGAGGAACTAAAATGTCCTAGACACATATGGTGAGAATAAAAGATACATAAGGATGTAGAAGAATAAAGTCCTGCTTGCAGAGAATTTTTAGTTCTCAAGCTCTTTTTTATTTCCCTTTCTTTCATGCTTCTAGCATTATTGACCCATTTCTGTATATTCTTGCATTCTTTTTTTTTTATCCCTAGTTCTCTTATTTATATCACTTATTTTTTATCATTTTAATTGTGAGGATAATCATTCATGTTCTCTTCTCTATGTGTGAATGTGAACCAAGGTTCTTTCCTGAATATTCTCTCTTTCTCTGTCTCTGTCAGTTTCCCCTTTCATGCTCACAAACAGCATATAAACATATAAAGAGTGAATATTAGAGGATAAGTAGGCACAAGTGAATAACAATGCACTTTGCAAAGCTCATTACTTCATCTTTCCCTCAAAGCCACTGCTGTTTAAAACTACTATACTACTGTCCATCTTTCCAGTCATCTTAATAGACAACTTTTATGTCACATTCAACTAACACTCTCTTACTCTTCTAATCTAGTCTGTTGCCAGATCTATTCTTCCCACATCTAAAACCATCTCTCAATTTCATCCCCTTTTCTATGTTAACATAGACTCTTGATCCCCAGCTTCAGAACTTCATTTCTTCTTGCCTACAATATAATAAGAGCCTATTCAAGTGTTGTTTCTGCCTCAGGTCTCTCCCTTCTACAATCTATCCTCTATACATATTCCATAGGAATGTGTGACCATGTCCTGGAGCTTTAGGATCAAATATTGTCACAACCTTTAAATTTTTTATTTTGCATAAATCCTGTAAGGTACATATAATTTTGAGTAAACCATTTAAAAACATATAACTATATATAACTATATATATATATATATATATATATATATATATATATGTGTGTGTGTGTGTGTGTGTGTGTGTGTGTGTGTATTATGAAAGAAACCTCTATTTTTATTTACTGCCAAATAGGAATGTGTGCTTAAAAAAAAAAAAAAAAAGGATTTGGAATTCACCAATCAGTAGACCTGAGGAAGAAAACCATTTGGTGACTCCCCTGCTCCATTTAATTTCAGCAAAGCAGGAGTTTATAAAACGTCAGTGTCATTTCAAAGCAAGTCCTCCTGGGACATACTTGTTCCTTTATACAGAATCTTTATTCAATAACACTTTGTCAAATGTTAAAAGGATGGATACATGGAATCAAGAATGAATGTTATTATGCAGTTATTTTTGACACTTCAATTTTTTGTGACAAAGATTCTGGAGTAGTTTGCTATTCCCTTCTCCTGCTCATTTTACACATGAGAAAACTGCTGCAAATTCTCTTGGGCTCAATTAAATAGTGTCTGAGGCCAAAATTTAACTCAGAAAATGTTTTGACTTTGGGCCTACTCCAGCCTCTAGTCACTGGGCTACCTGACCATGAATAAATAAATTTGATCCCACTTCTTTACAAAGTCCTCTGGCCTACATTGTTTATCATAAGCAAGACGGATCATTTGCATTCATCCTTAGATAATTCTTAGATGATTCCAGTGATCTGTCAGGAAATTCTTTAGGCCATCAGAATTCCTAGGTTGTATTCTGACATAATGGCAAAAATGAATCAAAAAACTTAGGAAGCAATGAGAAGATATAACAAAAACTTATGGGACATTGTAAATTTTTTGCACATAGTTAAAGAAAAATCCAGTAGGCCTGTACTTATTTGGAGGAATTAGAACTTATACAAATTGGAAATATGTCTGCAGGGAGCCTGATTACTTTGAGTTCATTTATTTTTTTTACTTGGCAGAAGCAACTTCTGGAAGCCCAGCCTGAGGTCTCGGGTCCTAAATGCATACACAATAGGATTGAGGGTTGGGGGGATGATGTTGTGCAACACATTAAAAAGCACAGAGATCAAGGGATTCTTTCTTCCTGACAGGTGGGTGACAAAAATTACAACAATCACTGTATAGAAGAAAAGGATGAGGATGAGATGGGAGCTACAGGTGCTCAGGGCTTTGTATGCAGCTTCTGCAGAATTCAGTTTCATCACAGATGAGAAAATCAAGGCATAGGAAAGGATGATCAGAGTTAAGTCACCCCCCATTATCAGCAAAGACAGTATCATCTGACAAATGCTGTTGTGCCTCCTGTCATCACAGGACAGGCTGGTGACCCCCATGTTGGAGCATAAGCAGTGGTCTATTTCATTTGAGGAGCAGTAGTCTCTCTGTGCAGCCAGCACAGGTACTGGGATAACAAGCAGTCCATTTCTGAGTACCATAAATATTGTGGCTTTGAAGACAGAATAGGCTGTGACAATGGTGGGATAGTGGAGGGGATGGCAAATAGCCACATATCTGTCAAAAGCCATGCAGAGAAAGATTCCTGACTCCATGGCTATAAAGCAATGTATGGCATACATCTGAGCAAAGCACTCAGGGAGGCTGATGGCTTTGGCATCAAACCAGAAGATGGCCAATATCTTGGGCATGATGGTGGTGGCTAGACCTATGTCCACAACAGACAGAATGCTTAGAAATTGGTACATGGGCTGGTGTAATTTGGGTTGCTTCCAGATGGTGATAAAGATGAGCAGATTGGTGCTGATGGAGGAGAGGTAGAGTACTGCCAAAGGTAAAGAGAGCCAATGCTGCCAACTATGGATTCCAGGGAGTCCCAGAAGAATGAATTCTTTGACCTGGAAGTGGGAGCCATTGAAGAGCCTTGTAGCTGGAGCCATCATTCTCTAAGAAGAAAAATTCCCCGGAATCATTATTCTACCATATGCTTTCTACCATTCTGTGGGACTTATTATATGCCTGTTTGCATGTGATATAGTATTTCAAAAAGTACACATAGATTTCTCAAAAACCAGCCCTGTCCCATAAGACCTTGCAGTTTTGAGAAATAGTGGAATTCTGAGATACATAATTCAAGAGTCCAGGATTTGTTAATTGCCCATATTCTGAATTTATGCACACATAATTGACTAATAGAAGACAAAAGTGTTGAAAGATTTTTTCATGGGTGAAATTATTCTTTATCTAACATTATTGATCTTGATCATTCTTTCCATGTTCTTTGTTCTCAATACTACAGGTAAAAAGCAGAACTCAATGTGCAAAACTTCTGTGGGTTCACAGGGAATAAAAAAGTTACATACTCATTAACAATCAAGGAAAAACCATAAAAAGGATAGGTGTCCTCACTATTCTGTTAAAAAAATCTCACTTTGTTGTGCAGTTGAAGCCATTCTTCTCAGCAATATGGTGATTCAAGAAAATTCCAAAAGACTTGAGATGGAAAATATCATCTGCACCCAGAGAGAAAAAATATGGAGAGTCAATTGGGGTCAAAGAAGAGTATTTTCATCTTTTTTTTTGGTTTGTACTTTATTTGAAGTCCAGTTGATATATGGTATACTTCATCTTCAGTCTTGTTTAGCCATTATATCGACTTTATTCACTATATTGACCAGTTCTAAAGTCTTTTCAAAGTTGATTATTTTCTGTAATTTCATCATTTGTTCTACTCACTTAATTCTGCCCCATTTTATGCTTCTGAAATTATATATTTTATTATTTCTTCTAGAGTAATATTATTGCATTGTTTACACACATCATAAATTTTAAGCTATTCACCATCAGGTGAGCACACTAATTTTCCTTGGAGGATGCAATAAAAAAAAATCTTCATTTTGTATTCTTTTCTTTTTTCATTAGCTTTTGTACTCTACAGTCTCATCTTAAATATCTCTCCAGAATGGATTTTGGAATTCCAAACAAAAACAGGGTGGAGGACGCCAAGATTAACATCTTCATCACATTTTAATTATTGAAGGCTAAAGTTATATTTATCTTTTTTTTAATTTCCATAAAATATGATTAACATACTGAATTTACAATCTATAGGAATACCTACCTCATCTTCACATGAGATTACTTCTTTTATACATTAACTATAATACTGAGGAGTCATCAAAAAGAACTAGGACTAATTAAATAAATAGTTATATTAATTTGCTACCATGCCTAGGTGCTAATATGTTTAGGGAACATAATAAGCATAATAGCTATCTTAAACACTATTAATATTTTAAATAAGTAATTTCATGTGTTCCTTGCTGCCACACTAAGAAGAAATTTATATCATTATCATGTTCATTTTGCAAATGAGGAAACTAAACTTGAGAGAATTTAATGAAGTAACTATGCTCATTCAACTAGTTAGTATCTGAGACGTCATTTAAATTCAATCTTCCTTAGAGTTCATTTCTCTTATAACTATACCGCCTACCTCCCTAATACATAAAGAAGACTATAACTCCATTTCTGCTATCTTTGAGTCTGTCCTCAAATTATTTGGAGAAGGAAGGAGTGCAATAAATACACAGAGAAGTTTGCTGTGGAGATTGAATGTGCAAATAGTTGCAAAGAAAATTTGAAAATAAATGATCCAGAAAAATTGGGGATGTAAAAGAATATCATTGAGTACTGCTAGTTACTACTGCTTTGGCTGGGAGAGTGAATAGCAAAAACCAAGACACTCTAAATGAAGACTTTAGAAACCTATTTAAAAAGGAAGGCATTAGGCAACTAAAGGTCAGGACACATTAAATTATGGAGTGGTATCATGGGCTAACTAACATACTGATACAAGGTACCAATAAAAGGGAGAAAATTCATTGAAAGCAAGGGCAATGTTGGTCTAACCCTGAATTGGGAGAAACAGGGAAAACATTTCCCATATTCTCACTTGGCACAAGTTTTTATGAAACCAAATTCAGGTTGTTACCAGCTTAATTGACTGGAGAAATTATATTGGTCTACATGAGGTGTAGGGAGGATAGGGATGAGTAGAAGGATGTGCCATTTTTATGGGAAAGAGCTGAGAGCAATTGCTAGGAGGAAAGGTAGACTAAATCTTGCCTGACATCTATTCTGTTTCTTGTAAGAGGCAGGATAGTTAAGCTAAGTAAATTCAATGAATTACTTAATAAATTCTATGAAGCTAGGTGGCATAGTTATTAGAGAAATGAACTATGAGGAAGATTGAATTTAAATGATGTCTCCTATACTGACTAGTTGAATGAGCATAGTTACTTCATTAAACTCTCTCAAACTTTAGTTTCCTCCTCTGCAAAATGGACATGATAACGATATAAATTTCCTCTTAGTGTGGCAGCAAGTAACACATGAAGTTACTTATTTAAAATATTAATAGTGTTTAAGCTAGCTATTATGTTTATTATGTTCCCTAAACCTATTAGCACCTAGGCATGGTAGCAACTTAATATGACTATTTATTTAATCAGTCTTAGTTCTTTTTGATGACTGTTCAGTACTATAGTTAATGTATAAAAGAAGTAATTTCATGTGAAGATGAGGTAGTTATTCCTATAGATTGTAAGTTCAGTATGTTAGTCATATTTTATGGAAATTAGAAAAAGATAAATATAATTTTAGCCTTCAATAATTAAAATATGATGAAGATGATAATCTTGTCTTCCTCTACCCTGTTTTTGTTTGGAATTCCAAAATACATTCTGAAGGGGTATTTAAGATGAGACTGTAGAGTATAAAAGCTAATGAAAAAGGAAAAGAATACAAAATGAAGAAATTTTTTTTTATTTATCCTCCAAGGAAAATTAGTGCACTCACCTGATGGTGAATACCTTAAATGTTATGATGTGTGTAAACAATGGAATAATATTGCTCTAGAAGAAATAATAAAATATATAATTTCAGAAGCATAAAATGGGGCAGCATGAAGTGAGTAGAACAAATGATGAGATTACAGAAAAAAAATCAACTTCGAAAAGACTTTAGAACTGGTCAATATAGTGATACACAATGAATAAAGAAAACTGAAGATGAAGTATACCATATATCTACTGGACTTCAAATAAAGAAAGATCAATTTGTACACAACAACAACAAGAATATGTGATGATCAACTTTGATGAACTTGATTCTTTCAGCAATGAGGTGATTCAGACCAAGTCCAAGTCCAACAGACTTATGATGGAGAGAGCCATATGCATCAAAATAGGACTGTGGGGACTGAATATGGATCAGTCATAGTATTTTCACCTTTTTGTTGTGGTTTACCTCCTATTTTTTCTCCTTTTGATCTGATTTTTCTTTGTCTTTCTTTAATTAAAGCTTTTTATTTTTCAAAACATATGCATGGATAATTCTTTGACAAGAACCTTTGCAAAATCCTGTGTTGCAATTCTCCCCCCCCCCCCGCTTTTCTCACCCCTGCTCCTAGATGGCAAGTAGTTCAATATATCTTAAACATGGTAGAAATATGTTAAATCCAATATGTGCTACATGTTTATGCAATTATCTTGCTGCACAAGAAAAATCAAATCAGACTGGAAAAAAATGAGAAAGAAAATAAAATGCAAGGAAACATCAACAAAAAGAGTGAAAATGCTATGTTGTGAACCACACTCAGTTCCCACAATCATCTTTCTGGGTGTAGATAGCTCTCATCATCACAAGATCATTGGAAATGGTCTAAATCATTTCATGGTTGAAGAGAGCCACATCTATCAGAATTGATTATTGTATAATGTTGTTGTCATGTACAATGTTGATCTCATTTTTCTTGTGCAGCATGATAATTGTGGAAATATATATAAAAGAATTGTACATGTTTAATCTATAATACATTACTTGATGTCTAGAATAGAAACAGTGAAGGGCAGAGAGGAAGAAAAATTTGGGACATAGGGTTTTGTAAGAGTGAAAGTTGCAAACTATCTTTGCATATATTTTGAAAATAAGCTATTATTTAAAAAAGGAATTATTCACATTAATTTGGACCTGATTGAGTCTTTGTAATTGGTAGCATATGTATATTTTTATGCGTCTTATACTTTTTAATGCTCAGTTGAGGTACAGTGGGAAAGAGAGATAATAATTAATTGCAGAAATTTAATAATTAAATTTTAAAATGCAAAGGTTTTTCAATCCTATAGATGTATAATGATTCAGACTTGGGCATTAGATGCACTGATTTAGATAAACAGATCTGGAATCTCCTTTTTTCATGTGGAAGCTTTTTAATCTAGAACACTATATTAAAATACTGCCTTTTTCTCATCTAGTTATAGTAATCCTTACTCAATGTTTTATCTTCATTTCGGTTGTATACTAGGATTTTTAAAAGGATTGTTTGACACACAAACAATTTTTTTTAATCCAGCTGCTGGTTTTATTTCTCTACCAGCACCTTCTTACCAATGTTCCTCCCTCTGTAGAATCTGGGTCCCTCCCTTCTTTGTCACATTTCATGGCCAGTTTTGAATAAAAGAATGAGGTGTTTCATCATCACTCTCTAGCCAAGGTCTTGGATAATCATCAAAAGAAAGAGAAAACATAACTGTTACTCACCATGACCACTGACAGAGATGTAGAAGTCTGCAGTAATCAACACTGCAAGTATCAAGTCAAAGAGTCGAGTTGAACTCAGAATTAGCAATGACTGCAGACTCACAGGGAAGAAATGGGATTTTATAGACTAGGCAAAGCAATTCTAGGGAGTTATGGGGATCATATGAGGCAACTGATTAATGGAAAGGGGAAGGACTAAAAGAGGGTTATTGCTTCCCTCAGAGTTCTCCCAGATGTAAAAGAAGGTAAACCCAGGAGATAGACTGAGTCAGAGGCAATCATCCTACTGAAATTAATTATAAAGTTTGAATATGTGGTATAGAATGTTTTGCTGTATGAAATGTGAGTGCTGCTGTAATGTGTGTGAATATACTTTTTTGCAACTCATTTTTTAAATTTGTGAAGACTTCACTCTTATAGGAAGTATCTGACAAAATTTCTTGAAAATAAAACTTCCTCATTCTTTTAGAAAAATTAGAATTTTTGTTTATTTTGCTCAATGAACTTTTAAGTGAATTTTTAACAAAAGCACATTTCAATTATAAAAATATAAGGTAATTGTGTACATATAAAATGAGTATAGTAATAACATCCTAGTAAGAGGCATATTGTTTAGAATAAACAATCAGAATAAATAAATCAGAAATGTGAGGTATTTCTCAATTGATGACTCTGAAGGACCACTTATATACAAGAAAAAGTAAGGAAAACAAACAAAGTTCATTTTAAAGAACCATTTCCAAGGTTCTCTAAATGATTAATGAAATTCACAAATATTATAAACATACAGAGTATGATTCTTTCTCTCACTTTTCCAACTCACAGCTCTGCCTCATTTAAATTCAATAAACAGACATGTGAAGACATACCCTCATGATATCATTCCTTTTCAAGAAAGAATGATGATGAATAATTAATTATTACTTATGTTATATAATGAAAAGAGCCCTGAAATGTGAGTCCAAAGGCCTAAGTTGGTTCAAATCTTAGCTCAACAGTTCACTACAGGTTTATCTTTGACTTTGGTACTGTGGCTTTTCACTATATGAAATAGATGAATAGAGTAGATCATTTCTCAATTCCTTTTCAGTTTTACATTCTACAATCTGGGAGAATGGAGCTATCATCTAAACAAGACAAAGCTGTTTCTTTCCCATGAGTGCATGACTGGTCACATCAGGGAGAGAATGGAGCATAGTATAGTTCTGGCTAAGGGAGAACAATTCAATGCAGGCTTGCCAACTATAGGCTCCACTTCAGCAAAAATCACTGGGAATGACTAAATCATCAGTTGTAACTTCTGTTTCCAGAACCCTCAATCTAATGATGGTAGGTGGTTGGGTTAACAAATCAGACGGAGTTTACAGATATCCTTTTCCTTAACTGAGGGGAAGATTATGTCATTTTTCCTAAATTCAGATTCATGATTCAGTTCTGTGCAATAATCCTGGGACAAAATGGAGCATGTATTATACTAGAGCTTGAGAGCCCAAGTTAAATGGGTACCCTGATCACAGTACTCAGGCAGAAAAGAGTGCTTGTGATTATTCAAAGAGAAGAACACAGAGGAGGAGAGTAATAACCAAACTTCTCTCTAGTCATATCATCTTGGAAAAAGTGAAAGCTTACAGACTCCCATAAGTGTTTCTGAAAATACATGCCCAGGAACTCTAAAGCTTCACAAAATGGTCGCTCTACCACATAAACAGAGCCCCACATTAGCAAAGAGGTAAACATTAAGAAATAAGTGGGAGAAATGAACAAATTACAGAAAAAATTCTTACTTTTGAAAGTTAATATAGTGATCAGGAAGATAAAAACACACACTCAGAAAACAAAGTTAAATTACTACCTCCAAAGAGTCAGAGAAAATTATAAATTGTTTTCCAGTCATAGAAGAGATCAAAAAACATTTTTAAAATTAAGTAAGAAAGGAGGGAAAATGGAAAAAGAATGAGAAAGATGGAAGAAAATCATGCAAAAGAGTCAATAGCTTGGAAATCATAAAGGAATCATAAAAAATTCAGAAGAAAATAGAATAGTCCAAATGTGAAAAGATATTTTTTAAAAATTCAATGAAGAGTAGAATGCCTTGAGAAGCAGAATTGGACAAATGGAAAAAGTTACATAGAAATCCATTGAAGAGAAGAACTATTTAAAAATCTAAAGTAGCCCAAATGAAAAAAGGAGTAGAAAAAAATTTCAGCTGTATAAAAATAAAATGATCCAGATGCAAAAGGAGTTATAAAAGCTCACTGTAGAAAATACTTTCTTGAAAATTAGAATTGGGGAAATGGAAGCTAATGAATTTAGTAATCAAGGAAGAATAAAACTATCAAAAAGTATGAATAATAGAACAAAATATAAAATATCTCAATGGAAAAACATCTGCCCTAAAAAATAGTTGCAGAAGAGATGAGTCAAAATTATTTGATGTAGTGTCTGGACTAGTTCACTGTAGGATCTTGGTACTGGCCAGAGCCCTTGATCTTAGGAGAACAGTGAAGAGGCAGGACTCATATGGATAGTCAAATATGGAATCTGTTTATTCCAAATTCTCTTTGCCTTATATATTGTAATACTCTTACATAACTGTGCATGTGCTAACTATTTATTGTGCATGAGGGATCACATAACTTGCTTTTGTGTACAGATGTCTCCTTGCCCCTTAATATAACTGCTTCAATTACAACACAGATTGTCTCAAACCCTTGACTTCTCAAGAAGGTTGAGTTGCCCCCAAGGGGGATGAAGAGCCAAATCAGATGCTTTAGCAGATTCCCTGGCTGGCCTGGAGTATTTTATACCTCACCCAGAAGAGTTCCCCCACTATTTGTAGCCCTCTACAAATTGGACTACCAGTAAGCTGTGATTTTTTTTTTTACAAAGGGCCTATAGATCATCTTTCGAGAAATTATCAATGAAAACAAACTGCCCTGATATTCTAAAGTCAGAGAGAAAAAGAGAATTGAAAGAACTCAATGATTACCTTTTGAAAGAGATCCCAAGATGAAACTCTGAGGAATATTAAAGTCAACTTCCAGTGCTCCCAAATCAAAGAGAAAATATTGCAAGCAGCCAAAAAGAAATAATTCAAGCAATGTAGAGTGATAGTCAGAAGGATTGGAGGGCTTGGAATATAATATTTTGCAAGGTAAAGAGATAGCCTTACAATCAAAAAATTATCTATCCAGCTAAACTGAGTATAATCATTTTGTGGATGGTGGATATTTGTGGGAGTGAATGTATATTCAATGAAACAGAATAGTTTCACATACGCCTAAGTAAAATATCAGAACTAAATAGAAATTTTGACCTTCAGATACAAAACTCAAGAGAAAAATCAAAAGATAAACAAAAAAGAGAAAGCATAAGAGTTTCAATAAAATTAAACCTTTTACATGAGAAAATAATATTTGTAGTCCCTAAAAATCTTCTCATTATTAGGCAGCTAGAAAGGGAATACATACAGAGATGACATGGGTGTGAATTGAATATGATAGAATGATAATCTAAAAACATAAAATTAAGGATTAAGAAAGAAGACTGCATTGGGAGAAGAGGAAAGGAAATGATAGAATGAGATTAATTATGTCACATAAAAAAGCAAGAAAGAGATTTACAATGAAGAGGAAAATTGAAGAGGTCTGGGGCGGGGGGCTACAGGAAATGAGTGCACCTATCTCTCAACTTGGATCAAAGAGGGAATAACATAAACTCTCGATTGTGTATGGAAATTCATCTCCCCTTATAAGACAATAAGAAAAGAAAGGTATAAGACAAAGGTGGTGTGATAGGAGGGAGAGAGAATTGAGGTAAGTAAAAGACAGAAGCAAAAACAGAATGAAACGAGAGCAAGAGTAGGATAAATGGTGGTTGGGTGGAAATAGGATGCAGAGAAATTCACAGTAATCATTAATGTAAGAAAAAAGTTTATAGCAAATTTCTCTGATGAAGACCTCATTTCTCAAATATATAGGGAACAGAGTCAAATTCATAAAAATAAGAGACATTACTCAATTGATAATGGATGGATATGAACAGCCAGTTTTCAGATAAAGTAGTCATATGAAAAAAAGTGCTTTACAATGCCCCAAATGATAAAAGATATGAACTATGCCCAAATGGCTATGAAATCATGCTTATCCTTTGATCTAACAATACCACTACTAGACAAAATCTCAAGAGATTTTTTAAAATATAAGCATCATATATACCAAAATATTTATAGCAGCTCTCTTCACAGGACAAAAAAATGGAAATAGAAGGGATGCTCATCATTAGGGAATAAAATATGGTATGATCATGATGGAGTATTATTGTTCTATGAGAAATGATGAATAGAATGCTCTCAGAAAAACATGAATTCAAGCAAAGTAAATGTTCTCTGTACAAAATACTGTAATGTTGTGGAATGATTAGCTATGAATAACTGCTATTCTCAGCAATACAATGATCAGTGACTACTCTGAAGGACTTATGAAAAATTCTGTTCATCCCAGAGGACTGATTGTGTCTAATACAGATTGGAGCACACTCTTTCTTTTTCTTAACTTTTTTTTTCCTTGGGGATTTTTTTGAAGATGGGAAATTTATGTTTTCTTTCACAGGAAGAAGGAGGGCATAGGTAAAACCAAAATTTGAATTGGGTGAAGTACTGCTCTTTACAGCACGTGACACATATAGGTAAATATTAAGGAGTTTGTAAAAGTCAGACTTGATAAATGTGACAATTTTTGAAAGAATCCATCTAGATTAAAACCAGTATGAATAGGTATGAACATTTCAGGGATAAAAGAAAATATTTTCTAGGAAAAAATTACAGTACACAATATTGCAATTATATAAATTTATTCTATGTAGATTGGTCATCTGAGATCTTTGGACCCAGACCTTTTTCCTTCATAATACCAGGTTCCTTTAGTAAATTATTTTGCTATATACCACCATTATCCACATGGTTTCTGCTATAAAAACCTAGCCACAGGATATAGACAGAAGCAGTTCCCAGTACATGATTAAAAGCAGCAAGGCTTTCATAGGTGAATGTCCAGTTAGACATTCAATAACCATTTATTATAATATTAACATATCATTAACAATGTATTAAACACTGGGGATGAAAAGAAAGATAAAAGACAGTCCTTGCAGCTGAGGACCTCACAATCTAGTGAGAGACTATTTGTAAACATTTATGTACAACCAAGTAATATAATCAGAAATGGAAGGCACTAATATTGACAGAAACTGGGAAAGTATTTTTATAGGAGGTGGGATTTTATCTGAATCTTGAAAGTCAGGAAAACTAGTAAGCAGAAATGAGAGGGAGGATATTCCAAGGATGGGAGACAGAAGAACTAAAATATCTGGAGCTGGGATATGGAATATCTTGCTCAAATAACAAGGAGATTGGCATCATTGGATCAAAGAGTATTTGTAGAGGTATAAAGTCTAAGAAGACTAGTAAGGTTGGGGAGAGGACTAGGTTATAAAGGGCTTTGAATACAAACAATAGTATGCTATATTTAATTCTGAATGTGACAGGAAGCTACCAGAATCTAGTGAGTAGGGATTTTACATGGTCAAATGTTCACATTAGGAAAATCACTTGGTTCAGCTAAATAGAGTAGGATTGAGAGAAAGAATAACTAGCAGGCTATTGCAATAGCCCAGGTATGAGGACATAGAGACTGTACCACTGTGGCACTAGTATCAGAAAAGAGAATAGGGCACATTTATTGCAAAGATGAAATCGGCAGGCCTTGGCAAAATTTCATTTGTGGGGGATGGATAATTATGAGGAGTCACGAATAACATTTAAGTTACAAATAGGGAAGCCTGGGAGGATGATAATGCTTCAACAGAGAAGGAAAGATACTAAGGTAAGTTTTGGATATGTTGAGTTTAAGATATCTACTGAAATCCAGTTTTAGATATCTGCTAGACAATTGAAGATTTGAGATAGATGATCAGCAGAAAGATTAGGGCTTGATAAGTAGTTTGTACTACTACTATTACTACTACTACTAGAACAGAGTAATGGATAAATCATTGGAAGATTTGGGGCTCACATCAGGGTACTACTGTATGTGCTCTTTCATTGAATGAATAAGTGACACTGCCTTGCCAAGCTTGGAGAACAGAGATTATAGGTAAAGGTGGATCATTCCTCTAAGGTAGTAGAGATCTTTTATTCCTCGACTTATTTAGGTTTTTTGTGGGGAAAATAGTGAGATTTATCCTTTGAACCTGAAAAGACTTTTTTTTTATTCATTTTTCCAAATTATCCCCTCCCTGCCTTTATTCCCTCCCCCTGATGACAGGTAATCCCATACATTTTACATGTGTTGCAATATAACCTAGATACAATATATGTGTGTAAATACCATTTTCTTGTTGCACATTAATTATTAGCTTCCGAAGGTATAAGTAACCTGGGTAGATAGACAGTAGTGCTAACAATTTACATTCACTTTCCAGTGTTCCTTCTCTGGGTGTAGTTATTTCTGTCCATCATTGATCAACTGGAAGTGAGTTGGATCTTCTTTATGTTGAAGATTTCCACTTCCATCAGAATACATCCTCATACAGTATTGTTGTTGAAGTGTATAGTGATCTTCTGGTTCTGCTCATTTCACTCAGCAACAGTTGATGTAAGTCTCTCCAAGCCTCTCTGTATTCCTCCTGCTGGTCATTTCTTACAGAGCAATAATATTCCATAACCTTTATATACCATAATTTACCCAACCATTCTCCAATTGATGGGCATCCATTCAACTTCCAGTTTCTAGCTACAATAAAAAGAGCTGCCACAAACATTTTGGCACATACAGGTCCCTTTCTGCTCTTTAGTATTTCTTTGGGTTATAATCCTAATAACAGCAATGCTGGGTCAAAGGTTATGCACAGTTTGATAACTTTTTGGGCATAGTTCCAAATTGCTCTTCAGAATGGCTGGATTCTTTCACAACTCCACCAACAATGTATCAGTGTCCCAGTTTTCCCACATCCCCTCCAACATTCATCATTATTTGTTCCTGTCATCTTAGCTAATCTGACAGGTGTGTAGTGGTATCTCAGAGTTGTCTTAATTTGCATTTCTCTGATCAGTAGTGATTTGGAACACTCTTTCATATGAGTGGATATAGTTTCAATTTCATCATCTGAGAATTGTCTGTTCATATCCCTTGACCATTTATCAATTGGAGAATGGTTTGGTTTCATATAAATTAGGGTCAGTTCTCTACATTTTTTTGGAAATGAAACCTTTGTCAGAACCTTTACTTTTAAAAATATTTTCCTAATTTGTTACTTTCCTTCTAATCTTGTTTGCATTAGTATTGTTTGTACAGAAACTTTTTAGTTTGATGTAATCAAAATCTTCTATTTTGTGATCAATAATGATCTCTAGTTCTCTTCTGGTCATAAATTCTTTCCTCCTCCACAGGTCCAAGGAAAACAGGATTAGTGAGCTGGATAAAGAAATCAGCTCTCTAAAAAATAAAATGGATAAAATGGAAAAAAAAATTCCATAGAAGATAAAAACACAATTGGACAATTATAAAAAGATATTTAAAAAGTGAGTGAAGAAAATACATCATTGAAAATTAGACTCGAACAAGTAGAAATGAATGACTCCAGGAGAAACCAATAGGTAGTCAAGGAAAACCAGAAAAGTGAAATAATTGAAAAGAATGTCAAGTACCTTATTAGAAAGACAACAGACCTGGAAAACAGATGCAGGAGAGATAATTTGAGAATAATCAGACTACCTGAAAAATGTGAGGAAAAAAAGAGCTTGGACACTATTTTCAAGGAAATTATCAAAGAGAACTGCCCAGACATTTTGGAAACAGAGGGTAAAATAGACATTGAAAAAATTCACCGATCACCTACTGAAAGGGACCCTAAAATCAAAACGCCAAGAAATATAGTGGCCAAGTTCAAGAACCATCAGACAAAGGAAAAGATATTGGAAGTTGCTAGAAAAAAGCAATTCAGATATGTACGATCCACAATAAGGATAACCCAGGATCTAGCAGCGTCCACATTAAAAGAATGAAGGACCTGGGACATGATATTCCGAAAGGCCAAGGAACTTGGTATGCAGCCAAGAATAACTTACCCAGCAAGAATGAGCATCATTTTCCAGGGAAGAAGATGGACATTTAATGAAATAAATGAATTCCATCTATTTTTGATAAAAACAACCAGACCTACATAAAAGGTTTGATCTTTAAATACATAACTCAAGAGATTTCTAAAAAGGTAAAAAGAAATCTTGAGAACTATACTTCTACCATAAAAATATGTAAAGAAGATATGTATAATTTGTCCTAGAAACTAGAGGTGGAAAGGAAATTATATCATAAAAAAGAGTAAAGTGGTGGTACTACATCTCATGAAGAGGCAAAGGTAACCTATTATATCTGAGAGAAAGGAAGGAGGGAGATGAACATAGTGTGTATCAATAGACATATTCGATTTATGGTGAAACTTCTTCCACTTCATTGAAAAGTGAGAGGGAAGGAGTAAGCTAAGGGGAAGGGAATACAGAAATTGTGAGGAAAAGGGGTAAAATAAGGGGAGGAACTTTAAGGTCGGGGAGGGATACTAAAAAGGGAGGGCTGTGAAAAGCAAGTAGTGTTCACAAGTTTAATACTGGGTAGGGGGGTAAGAGGGAAGGAAAGGGAGAAAGCATAAGCAGGGGTTAATAGGATGGCAAGCAATATAGAACCAGTCATTTTAACCATAAATGTGAATGGGGCAAACTGCCTCATAAAGAGGAAGCAATTAGCAGACTGGATTAAAAGTCAGAATCCTACTATATGTTGTTTACAGGAAACACACCTGAAACAGGGTGATACATTCAAACTAAAAGTAAAAGGGTGGAGCAGAATCTACTATGCTTCAGGTAAAGGCAAAAAAGCAGGGGTAGCCATCCTCATCTCAGATCAAGCAAAAACAAAAATTGATCTAATTAAAAGAGATAAGGAAAGTCATTATATCATGCTAAAGGGTAGCATCAATAATGAAGCAGTATCAATATTAAACAGATATGCACCGAGTGGTGCAACATCTAAATTGTTAAAAGAGAAATTAAGAGGGCTGCAAGAAGAAATAGACAGCAAAACCATAATAGTGGGAGATCTCCACCTTGCACTCTCAGAATTAGATAAATCAAACCACAAAATAAATAAGAAAGAAATCAAAGAGGTAAATAGAATACTAGAAAAGTTTGATATGATAGATCTTTGGCGAAAGCTAAATGGAGACAGAAAGGAGTATACTTTCTGCTCAGCAATTTGTGGAACCTACACAAAAATTGATCATATACTAGGGCATAAAAACCTCAAAATCAAATGCAGTAAGGCAGAAATAGAAAATGCATCCTTTTCAGACCACAATGCAATCAACATTACATTTAACAAAAAGCCAGGGGAAGATAGACCAAAAAATAATTGGAAACTAAATAATCTTATTCTAAAGAATGATTGGGTAAAACAGCAAATCATAGACATAATTGATAACTTCACCCAAGAAAATGACAATAATGAGACATCATACCAAAATGTGTGGGATACAGCCAAAGCAGTAATACGGGGAAGTTTTATATTTCTACAGGCCTACTTGCATAAAATAGAGAAAGAGAGGGCCAATGAATTGGGCTTACAACTAAGAGTACTAGAAAAGGAACAAATTAAAAACCCCCAGACAAACACAAAACTTGAAATTCAAAAAATAAAAGGTGAGATTAATAAAATTGAAAGTAAAACAACTATTGAATTAATTAATAAAACTAAGAGTTGGTTCTATGAAAAAACCAACAAAATAGACAAACTCTTAGTAAACCTGATTTTAAAAAGTAAAAAGGGAAAAAGCAAATTGTTAGTCTTGTAAATGGAAAGGGAGAACTCACCACTAATGAAGAGGAAATTAGAACAATAGTTAGGAGCTACTTTGCTCAACTTTATGCCAATCAATTCGATAACTTAAATGAAATGGAAGAATACCTTCAAAAATATAGCTTGCCCAGATTAACAGAGGAAGAAGTAAGTAGCCTAAATAGTCCCATCTCAGAAAAAGAAATAGAACAAGCTATTAACCAACTTCCTAAGAAAAAATCCCCAGGACCAGATGGATTTACATGTGAATTCTACTAAACATTTAAAGAACAACTAACTCCAATGCTATATAAACTATTTGAAAAAACAGGGATTGAAGGAGTCCTACCAAATTCCTTTTATGACACAAACATGGTATTGATACCTAAACCAGGTAGATCGAAAACTGAGAAAGAAAACTATAGACAAATTTCCTTAATGAACATTGATGCTAAAATCTTAAATAAGATACTAGCAAAAAGACTTCAGAAAATCATCCCCAGGATAACACACTATGACCAAGTGGGATTTATACCAGGAATGCATGGCTGCTTTAATATTAGGAAAACTATTAGTATAATTGACCATATTAATAATCAAATTAATAAAAACCAAATGATCATCTCAATAGATTCAGAAAAAGCATTTGATAAAATCCAACATCCATTCCTACTAAAAACTCTTGAGAGTATAGGAATAAATGCACTATTCCTTAAAATAATAACGAGCATATATTTAAAACCTTCAGTAAACATCATATGTAATGGTGATAAACTAGAACCTTTCCCTGTAAGATCAGGAGTGAAAGAAGGTTGCCCACTATCACCATTACTATTCAATATAGTACTAGAAACTCTAGCCTCGGCAATAAGAGCCGAGAAAGAGATTCAAGGAATTAGAGTAGGAAAAGAGGAAATTAAATTATCACTCTTTGCAGATGACATGATGGTATACTTAGAGAACCCCAAAGACTCTGCTAAAAAGCTATTAGAAATAATTCAGAGTTTTAGCAAAGTGGCAGGATACAAAATAAATCCACATAAATCCACAGCATTTTTATACATTACCAACACAATCCAACAGCAAGAGATACAAGAGAAATTCCATTCAAAATAACAGTCGATAGTATAAAATATTTGGGAATATATCTACCAAAGGAGAGTCAGGAATTATATGAGCCAAATTACAAAACACTTGCCACAAAAATAAAGTCAGATTTAAATAATTGGAAAACATTCAGTGCTCTTGGATAGGCCGAGAAAATATAATTAAGATGACAATACTCCCTAAACTAATCTATTTATTTAGTGCTATACCAATCAGACTCCCAAGAAACTATTTTAATGACCTAGAAAAAATAACAACAGAATTCATATGGAGGAACAAAAGGTCGAGAATTTCAAGGGAAGTAATGAAAAAAAATTAAATGAAGGTGGTCTAGCTGTACCTGATCTAGAACTGTATTATAAAGCAACAGTCACCAAAAAAATTTGGTACTGGCTAAGAAATAGACTAGTTGATCAGTGGCATAGGTTACGTTCACAGGGCAAGATAATGAATAAAAATAGCAATCTAGTGTTTGATAAACCCAAAGATCCCAAATCTTGTGATAAGAATTCATTATTTGACAAAAACTGCTGGGAAAACTGGAAATTAGTATGGCAGAACCTAGGCATAGACCCATATTTAACACCACATACTAAGATAAGATCAAAATGGGTCCATGATTTAGGCAAAGAATGAAATCATAAATAAATTGGAGGAACATGGGATGGTTTACCTCTCAGACTTGTGGAGGAGGAAGGAGTTTGTGTCCAAGGGAGAACTAGAGACCATTATTGATCACAAAATAGAACATTTTGATTACACCAAATTAAAAAGTTTCTGCATAAACAAAACTAATGCAAACAAGATTAGAAGGGAAGTAACAAATTGGGAAAACATTTTTACAGTTAAAGGTTCTGATAAAGGCCTATCTCCAAAATATACAGAGAATTGACTTTAATTTATAAGAAATCAAGCCATTCTCCAATTGATAAATGGTCAAAGGATATGAACAGACAATTTTCAGATGATGAAATTAAAACTATTTCCACTCATATGAAAGAGTGTTCCAAATCACTATTGATCAGAGAAATGCAAATTAAGACAACTCTGAGATATCATTACAATTATCAGATTGGCTAAGATGACAGGAACTAATAATGATGAATGTTGGAGGGGATGTGGGAAAACTGGGACACTGATGCATTGTTGGTGGAGTTGTGAAAGAATACAATCATTCTGGAGAGCAATCTGGAATTATGCCCAAAATGTTATCAAACTGTGCATACTCTTTGAGCCAGCAGCGCTACTACTGGGCTTATATCCCAAGGAAATACTAAAGAAGGGAAAGGGACTTGTATGTGCCAAAATGTTTGTGGCAGCCCTTTTTGTAGTGGCTAGAAACTGGAAAATGAATGGATATCCATCAATTGGAGAATGGTTGGGTAAATTATGGTATATGAATGTTTTGGAATATTATTGTTCTGTAAGAAATGACCAACTGGAGGAATACAGAGAGACTTGAATAGACTCACATCAACTGATTCTAAGTGAAACGAGTAGAACCAGGGGATATTATACACTTCAACAATGATACTGTATGAGGATGTATTCTGATTAAAGTGGATATCTTCAACACAGAGAAGAGCTAATCCAATTCCAATTGATCAATGATGGACAGAATCAGCTATACCCAGAAAAGGAACACTGGGAAATGAGTGTAAAATGAGAGCATTGTTTCTTTTTTTTGTTTGTTTTGTTTTGTTTTGTATTGTTTCTCTTCCCAGATTATATTTACCTTGTGAATACAATCTTTCCTTTGCAACAACAACAACGACAAAATTCAGTTCTGCACATATATATTGTACCTAAGATATTTAATATGTATGGGAATGCCTGCCATCTAGGGGAGGGGGTGGAGGGAAGGAGGGGAAAAACTCTGAACAGAAGGGAGTACAAGGGATAATGTTGTAAAAAAAATTACCTATGCATATGTACTGTCAAAGAAAATGTTATAATTATAAAAATTAATTAAAATATTTAAAAATAAAAAAAATAAAAAAAAGAACATTCTTAAAAAAAAAAAAAGAAAGAAATGGGTGTGAGATTAGCTGTACTATTAACTAGAAGATATCCTTGGCAAATCTATCAGTGTTATCATTCCTTAAATAGAGATCTTAAATATTTTAATCCTGATCTATAAAATTGGTCTAATAATCCCTGCTCTGATTTCCTAATGGCTGGTTGAGAAAATCACAAGACATGACATTTAAATTTTTTTATTTTATTCTAAAACATTATCTATGTACATATCAGAGGTTATTTTCCCTTTATTTGGCATTTTAAATGGAGCTATTCATATGTTTTGAGAAGAAGCATCTTTTTTTCTGAAGGAAGAAGCTAATGACACAGTTGTGAATCTGCTTAATCTTTACCCCATGGACAATGGGGTTCATAATAGGGGGTAGGAGCAGATAGAGATTGGCCATAATGGCTTCATATTATAATTAATAGAAGTATAGTTATATATAGTATAGTAGTATAGCTTATATATAGTATACTACTAAGTAGTTATAATATAAACAAGGGATGGATGGAAATTTGATGGAAATTTGATGGAAAGAAATACACATTAATCATAATTATGAAAGAGTTTATACCAAGTTTCTCTGATAAAAATCTAATTTCTCAAATATATAGAGAATAGTGTCAAATTCATAAAAATAAAAGAGATCCCTTTAATTGCTAAAGAATAAACAGGCAGTTTTCAGAGAAAGTAATCAAAGTTCTCAATGGTCATATAAACAAATGCTTTAAATTCCTATTGAATAAGGAAATACAAATGACATACTGTAATTTAAGAAATACTTAGGGGGGCGGAGCCAAGATGGCGGAGAGGAAACACACGACTCAGTGAACGTCCTCACTCCCTCACAACCAATTAGATAAATTAAGTCTCAAAATTAGCTCAGGATTGATAGATACCACAAGGACTGGAAGCACGACTTACCAGCTGAAGAGAATCTGGAGTTTCAACAGGAAAGGTCAGTTCTCAGGGGAGGAATAAGAAAGACCAGCACAGACGGTGGGGTAGGGGCACACTGCGCCCATTGCGCTGGGAGGGGCTCTGGGATCAGAGAAGCCACTGAGGTAAAGGAATCTGGCACAGGCTGTTAGCTCTTCTCTGCTAATTATTTAGCAGTTCAGAAGAGAAAGCCAAAATATTTTAAAACTCAGATTAGATTTTCCCCGGTCCCTGGGGGTGACTCAGGCACCAGGGGGTGTGGCCTCAGCTACCTCCTGAGAATAGTTAAGAGACTGACAAGTGGGTGGATACGGCCCAAGGCAACACACACCGCCTAACTTAGCTGGAGGGAGTGGAACTCAGCTCCAGGAAGTCCCAGAGAAGCGGAACCTTTGAACTAGGGACCGCGGTTTCTGGCAGACACTTCCAGTTTGAGCGCAGGGGCTTCTTACGTCACCTGCTGCAGACACCCACTCCCCACCCGGACACATAGCCTGGGCTTCCTGCAGTCTTCACTATTCTACGCCCTCGAAGCACAGCAGTGCTAATCACCTCTGAGGCACTCCCAGGGAGAGGGTGGGGAACTCTCTCCCAGAGCTCTCTCTTAGCTCAGGCTCAGGAGCCGCTGCATCCATCCCGTCTGGGAGGAAGCTGGTAAAGAAGTAAATAATTTCCTACCCCAGAGACAGACCCCAAAAGATTTTTTTTTAAGTATGAGCAAAAAAGCTAGAAAAACCATAGATTCCTTCTATACAGAGAAAGAGCGGGTATCCAACCCCGAGGAAGTTGACAGCAGAGAATCAGATAACAACCTAAAGGGGAACGATTCCTGCCCCCCATCACATAACTCTCTCCTAGAAGAAGCTCTTAAGAAATTGAGGGAGATCGAAGAAAAATGGGGCAAGGAAAGGGAATTTATGATAGAGAATAACAATGTCCTGAAATTGGAGTTGGAAAAAATAAAGAATTCACAGGAGATGCAGGGAAACAAAATTAGTGAATTAGAAAAGGTTAAAAAAACACAGGAAAGTAGGATATCTGAATTGGAAAAGATAAAAAAGTCTCAAGAAAATAGAATTTCTGAATTGGAAAAAGAAAATAATTCTCAAAAAAAAAAAATTAGGGAAATGGAAAAAAACTCAATAGAGCAAAATAATTCATTTAAAAACGAAATTGGGCATTTACAAAAAGAACTAAAAACTGTGAAAGAAGAAAATAACTCCTTAAAAGTCAGGATGGAACAAATAGAAATGAATGATTCACAGAGAACCCAAGAATCAGTCAAACAAAACAAAAAAAATGAGAAGCTGGAGAACAACGTCAAATACTTACTGGGAAAATCTATAGACTTGGAAAATAGATCTAGGAGAGATAATCTGCGGATTATTGGACTTCCAGAAAACTATGACCAAAAAAAGAGCCTAGATTCTATTTTACAGGAAATTATCAAAGAGAACTGTCCAGAGATAATAGAAACAGAAGGGAAAGTAGATGTGGAAAGAATTCATCGAACTCCTTCTGAAATAGACCCTAAAAAAAGAACACCACGGAATATTGTGGCTAAGCTGCAGAATTACCACACAAAGGAGAAAATCCTGCAAGCAGCTAGAAAAAAACAATTTAAATACCAAGGTGCCACAATAAGGGTCACCCAAGATCTGGCTGCCTCCACATTAAAAGATAGAAGGGCCTGGAACCTGATATTCCGAAAGGCAAAAGATCAAGGACTGCAACCAAGAATGAACTACCCAGCTAAGTTTAGCATCTTTTTCCATGGAAGAAGATGGTCATTCAATGAAACAGAGGAATTCTATATGTTTCTAAGAAAAAAACCAGACTTAAACAAAAAATTTGATCTACATCCACAAGACTGAAGAGAAACAGAAAAAGGTACACAGAACCCTTGAGAACTGTAACTTTGTTGTGGGTATATAAAAAATACTCAAGGATAATTTGATTTTACTGATATAAAAGAAAAAAAGGGGGGTGTGGTAAAGGGAAGGAGGTCGGTTCAGAAAAAGGGGAAGGAGTGATAAAAAGAGGGAAACTACATCCCAGGAAGAGACATAGAAAATACACCATATCTGAGGGAACTTAGTGAGGGGGAGAATCATTGTGTGAATCTTACTCTCATCAGAAGAGGCTCAAAGAGTAAATAATTAACATATTTGTTTTTCAGAGAATTTTCTCTCACCTCATTAAAAGGGGGGAGAGGAAAAGGGGAAAGGAAAAGGAGAATAAGTGAAGGGACTTGGAGGGAAGGGGGAGGGATCCTAAAAAAAAAAAAAAAAAAGAGGGAGGGTTGCGCGTCACAAGGGGGGTCTGTAAATTAAATATCGGGGAGGGGGATCAGGGGGGTCAAGGGAAAAAAGTATAATCTGGGGATAATACGATGGCAGGAAATACAGAATTAGTAATTTTAACTGTAAATGTAAATGGGATGAACGATCCCATCAAACGGAGACGGATAGCAGATTGGATCAAAAAGCAGAACCCTACAATATGTTGTCTACAGGAAACACACTTAAAGCAGGGAGATACATACAGAGTAAAGGTAAAAGGTTGGAACAGAGCTTATTATGCTTCAGGTAAAGCCAAAAAAGCAGGGGTAGCTATCCTATCTCAGATCAAGCAAAAGCAGAAGTAGATCTCGTTAAAAAAGATAAGGAAGGAAACTATATCCTGCTGAAAGGTAGCATAAATAATGAAGCCATATCAATACTAAACATATATGCACCAAGTGGTATAGCATCTAACTTTCTAAAGGAAAAGTTAAGAGAACTGCAAGAAGAAATAGACAGTAAAACTATAATAGTGGGAGATCTCAACCTTGCACTCTCAGATTTAGACAAATCAAACCACAAAACAAACAAGAAAGAAATTAAAAAAGTAAATAGAACATTAGAAAAACTAGGTATGATAGACCTTTGGAGAAAACTGAATGGCAATAGGAAGGAATATACTTTCTTCTCAGCAGTTCATGGATCCTATACAAAAATTGACCATATATTAGGACATAAAGATCTCAAAATTAAATGTAGGAAGGCAGAAATAATAAATGCCTTCTTCTCAGATCACAATGCAATAAAAGCTACATTCAGTAAAAAGTTAGGGGTAAATAGACCAAAAAGTAATTGGAAACTGAATAATCTCATCTTAAAGAATGACTGGGTGAAAGAGCAAATTATAGAAACAATTAACAATTTCACCCAAGATAATGATAATGATGAGACATCATATCAAAATCTTTGGGATGCAGCTAAAGCAGTAATAAGGGGAAATTTTATATCTTTAGAGGCTTATTTGAAGAAAATTGAGAAAGAGAAGATTAACGAATTGGGCTTACAACTTAAAAGGCTAGAAAAAGACCAAATTATAAACCCCCAACCAAAAATTAAACTCGAAATACAAAAATTAAAAGGAGAAATCAATAAAATTGAAAGTAAAAAAACTATTGAATTAATAAATAAAACCAAGAGTTGGTTTTATGAAAAAGCCAATAAAATAGATAAACCTTTGGTAAATTTGATCAAAAAAAAGAAAGAGGAAAATCAAATTGATAGTCTTACAAATGAAAAGGGGGATCTTTCCACCAATGAAGAGGAAATTAGAGAAATAATAAGGAGTTACTTTGCCCAACTTTATGCCAATAAATTTGATAACTTAAGTGAAATGGATGACTTTCTCCAAAAATATAGGCTCCCTAGATTAACAGAGGAGGAGATAAATTGCTTAAATAGTCCCATTTCAGAAAAAGAAATAGAACAAGCTATTAATCAACTCCCCAGGAAAAAATCCCCAGGGCCAGATGGATTCACATGTGAATTCTACCAAGCATTTAAAGAACAATTAGCCCCAATGTTATATAAATTATTTGAAAAAATAGGGGATGAAGGAGTCCTACCAAACTCCTTTTATGACACAGACATGGTACTGATACCTAAACCTGGTAGATCGAAAACTGAGAAAGAAAATTATAGACCAATCTCCTTAATGAACATTGATGCTAAAATCTTAAATAAGATATTAGCAAAAAGACTTCAGAAAATCATCTCCAAGATAATACACTATGATCAAGTAGGATTTATTCCAGGAATGCAGGGCTGGTTTAATATTAGGAAAACTATTAATATAATTGACCATATTAATAATCAAATTAATAAGAACCATATGATCATCTCAATAGATGCAGAAAAAGCATTTGACAAAATCCAACATCCATTCCTACTAAAAACTCTTGAGAGTATAGGAATAAATGGATTATTCCTTAGAATAATCAGGAGTATATATTTAAGACCGTCAGTAAGCATAATATGCAATAGAAATAAACTGCAACCTTTCCCAGTAAGATCAGGAGTGAAACAAGGTTGCCCACTATCACCATTACTATTCAATATAGTACTAGAAACGCTAGCCTCGGCAATAAGAGCCGAGAAAGAGATTCAAGGAATTAGAGTAGGAAATGAGGAAATCAAACTATCACTTTTTGCAGATGACATGATGGTATACTTAGAGAACCCCAAAGACTCTGCTAAAAAGCTACTAGAAATAATTCAAAATTTCAGCAAAGTGGCAGGATACAAAATAAATCCACATAAATCCTCGGCATTTTTATATATCACTAACAAAATGCAACAGCAAGAGATACAAAGAGAAATTCCATTCCAAACAAATGTTGAGAGTATAAAATATTTGGGAATCCATCTACCAAAGAAAAGTCAGGAATTATATGAGAAAAATTACAAAACACTTGCCACAAAAATAAAGTCAGATTTAAATAATTGGAAAGACATTCAGTGCTCTTGGATAGGCCGAGCGAATATAATAAAGATGACAATACTCCCCAAACTAATCTATTTATTTAGTGCTATACCAATCAGACTCCCAAGAAACTATTTTAATGACCTAGAAAAAATAACAACAAAATTCATATGGAAGAATAAAAGGTCAAGAATTGCAAGGGAACTAATGAAAAAAAACTCAGAGGAAGGTGGTCTAAGTGTACCTGATCTAAAGCTATATTATATAGCAGCAGTCACCAAAACCATTTGGTATTGGCTACGAAATAGACCGGTAGATCAGTGGAACAGATTAGATACAAAGGACAAAAAAGGATACATCTATAGCAATCTAATCTTTGACAAACCCAAAGATTCCAACATTAGGGATAAAAATTCATTATTCGGAAAAAACTGTTGGGAAAACTGGAAATTAGTATGGCAGAAATTAGAAATGGATCCACACTTAACACCATATACCAAGATAAGATCAAAATGGGTCCATGATTTAGGCATAAAGAGGGAGATAATAAATAGATTAGAGGAACAGAGGATAATCTACCTCTCAGACTTGTGGAGGAGGAAGGAATTTATGACCAGAGGAGAACTAGAGATCATTATTGATCTCAAAATAGAAGATTTTGATTACATCAAACTAAAAAGTTTCTGTACAAATAATACTAATGCAAACAAGATTAGAAGGGAAGTAACAAATTGGGAAAATATTTTTAAAAACAAAGGTTCTGACAAAGGTCTCATTTCCAAAATATATAGAGAACTGACCCAAATTTATAAGAAACCGAACCATTCTCCAATTGATAAATGGTCAAAGGATATGAACAGACAATTCTCAGAGGAAGAAATTGAAACTATATCCACTCACATGAAAGAGTGTTCCAAATCACTACTGATCAGAGAAATGCAAATTAAGACCACTCTGAGATACCACTACACACCTGTCAGATTGGCTAAGATGACAGGAACAAATAATGACAAATGTTGGAGGGGATGTGGGAAAACTGGGACACTAATACATTGCTGGTGGAGTTGTGAAAGAATCCAGCCATTCTGGAGAGCAATCTGGAATTATTCCCAAAAAGTTATCAAACTGTGCATACCCTTTGACCCAGCAGCGCTACTACTGGGATTATATCCCAAAGAAATACTAAAGAGCGGAAAGAGACATATATGTGCCAAAATGTTTGTGGCAGCTCTTTTTGTTGTAGCTAGAAACTGGAGGATGAATGGATGTCCATCAGTTGGAGAATGGTTGGGTAAATTGTGGTATATGAAGGTTATGGAATATTATTGCTCGGTAAGAAATGACCAGCAGGAGGAATATAGAGAGGCCTGGAGAGACTTAAATCAACTGATGCTGAGTGAAATGAGCAGAACCAGGAGATCACTGTACACTTCAACAACAATGCTGTATGAGGATGTATTCTGATGGAAGTGGAAATCTTCAACATAAAGAAGATCCAACTCACTTCCAGTTGATCAATGATGGACAGAGGTAGCTGCACCCAGAGAAGAAACACTGGGAGGGGAATGAAAATTGTTAGCACTAATATCTGTCTGCCCAGGTTGCATGTACCTTCGGATTCTAATGTTTATTGTGCAACAAGAAAGTGATATTCGCACACATGTATTGTACCTAGACTATATTGTAACACATGTAAAATGTATGGTATTTCCTGTCGTCGGGGGGAGGGAATAGAGGGAGGGGGGGTAAATTGGAAAAATGAATACAAGGGATAATATTATAAAATATATATATATATATATATAATTAAAAAAAAAAAAAAAAAGAAATACTTAGGTTCTTGGATTCAGTTTTTAAGGAATATATGTAATGTCCCAGTTTTTAAGGAACATATGTAATGTCCCAGATTCCTAACTCCTTATTCAATTTTAAAGTATTTCATCAAACACATAATGGGAAAACAAATGGATATAAAGGCAAAAGATTTGAGCTTAAATTCATAGGTATTCTATGCCTTAATACATAGCCTTTGGGAAGTTTCTTAAATCTTTGACTCTCAGTTTTCCCATTTGTAAAATCAAAAACGTCACACCTAGAGTCTTTTCCAGCATTAAACACTCCAGATTATTTTTAGTTTCCTTTCCAAGGAGTCTAACACTCTTCAAAATTGTTTTCAATGATGATTTCAGCTCTACATTTTCTAATTTTTTTTTTTTTTGGATGGGTTCAACTCTGAAAGAGGAACATTAAAATCTTCTACAAGAACTGTTTTATTTTTGCAATTTGATCAGTCTTTGATTTAAAAGTATAGATATTTTATCATAGGGCAGTGTTGTCAAACTCAAATAGAAATGAATTCTTATGGATGCCACTTTAAGAAAGTCTTAAAATTAACGTTATATGTTTTGGATTATTTATTTATTTATTTATTTAATAATTTCCCAATGGACTTCTTGACTTCAGAAACCATGGACTATGATCAGCAGGAAGTCTCCCCTATTATGTTACCTCATGATATTATCTCTTCAGGCCTCTTATCTGCTTAGCAGGACATTCTCAGCTCCAAATGTCAAGTTCTTTAGAATAAAAATCAAGGTTTTCTCTCTTTGCTAAAGCATGTAAGCTTAGTATTTTCTTTGAATTTTTTAAAAATTTTTTCAGTGAAATGTTTGTTTCCCATGATCAGTCACTTTAACCTAGCTTAAGGCAATCATTTCATTCCTTCTAATCGTCATCTATAAGCTCAGTTTTAATAAGTACTCAGAAACTACCAAAAAGATCAGTAGTTTGGTTTCCTCAGTTTTCAAACCTTAAGGTTCTTCAATTTTTTCATGTGAATAACTGGAAAAAAGAAACTGACACAGAAAATATGTCCAGGGAACAAATTCATTATATCTGCTATCTGTTTGATCTCTTTTTTTATTTCTTCATATAAAGATATGTGCCATCAAATTATAAGAGGGGCTTTATCTCATACCCTTATGTCTCAGTGTCATTCCCTTTTCTCTTTAAATTGTTGTTTTCAACATCACTTATTTTATACCTTATTCTCCTCTATCTACTCAATAATCCAGGAACATTGGCTTACATTCTATTTCTTTCAGAAAACACTTCATGTCCCAATTTGAAGCATTTTCATTGGTAATTTTCTTGCCTGGAATTTTCTCCTTGCCCCCTTACTTCAATAGATTTCTTCAAGTCTTAGCTAAAATTTTTCCTTTCTCATGAAGCTTTTCTTGATCCTCCTTGATTCTAGTGCCTTACTTGCAGGACTATCTCCAGCCTACTTGATATAATGATTTGTGCATTGTCTCCCCACATTTCCATGGATATCTTTGACAGATTTTTTTTTTGCTTTTCTCTCTTTCCTTGTGATGCCAGTGAACTCTATAAAATTTGTGTAAAATAATCACTGAAAATGACTCCAGTGAACTTTGTAAAAATTGTATAAATCAAAAAACTATGTCCGGCTTGATCTGCAAAAACCCAGGCTCCAAATGATCTCACATCCTCTCAAAGGGAAATAAGCAGTAGTATTCAAGGGCAAATCAAACTCCTATTGATCTTTTAGGAAGTTGCATATTTAGAAAAAAATTCTTATTCAATTGAGAAATCCTGGTCTGATTATCAAATCCTCCCCCAGACTTACCCATAAAATAGGTTTCTTGCCAATCATTTTTTTTTTTTTTTTTTGCAGATTTCCTGCATTGAGAGAATAGGCCCACTAAGGGAAAAGGCTCTTAGTGTAAAATAAACCTACTTTTGCCAAAGAACTTGGGGTTAGTGTATTCTTTTGCTTTTGAATCTGTGTCTTCCAGCAGAACGCATCTCATCAATTGCATTGAACACAGTTCTGGCTACATAAAATGTACTTAGCAGGTATTTTACATGATTTTTAAAGCTCATTTTGTATTTTTCCAATTCTTTCGATGTACCAAGGGATATATGGATTTGTATATAATTATCACCAGATATCATGAAAATGTTTGAAGCTTTTTGGGAGAAAATAATTTAAAAAATTCTAGTGACTTGTGGGAAAAGAGATCCAAAAGAAACAAATCTTTGTGGGCCTCTCCTGTAATCTTGCTGTGAGGTACCTAGCAGATCTTCATTTAATTGTCATTTTGAAAGCCCTTGAAGGTTCTATGAAGACAGCAAGGAGAAGTAAATGTAGATCTGGTCAGATGGGGTGAATTATATATATATATATAGTGTGATGAGAGAGAGACTGGTTGGGTATTGTTGAGTCCTGGATAATAAGCCATAACCACCACTCCCTGCCTCCCTTGTTGCTTCCTTGCCATTGGGACTGGAAATTGAGTTTTTAAAAAGAGCCCAGATAAAACCTTGAAGCTTGGCCACTTTTATATACCATTGTGTCATAAACTCTAGGTGCATTATCTGGATCCTTGCCTCCTTCCTTTTTAGCATTGCCCCTTGCCTCATTGTCACCTGTCCTGTCAACTTCTTATCTTGACTTTTGTCCTGTTAGGATTAAGTTATGATCTTTTGCTGGAATTGTGGCTTGTCTATCCTTCTAGTGTCCTGGTTCCCCTTATCTACCTTTGTTTCCTCTATAACATTAAACACTCAAGTTATGTATTCTGTTTGTAAACCTTAGCTAACTAAAACCCTATATAAGTTCTCTGCCTTGGTTTGTCTGTACTGAATGCTTTGGATAAGAGTCCCATCCAGTCAGCCAGCTTAAACTCTCCACATTAAAGATTAAAAGTGATTCTCTGCTTGCCTCAGTTTCTCTGGTATTATAGGCATCTTTCCCTTAGAGATAACAATGCTTTGAGGTATGTATGGATAGTAGGTTGTAAACCTATAACTACAAGAATGAATGCAAAATAATGGAAGAATGGATGAGCTAAGATTCAGACCATAATAGGATTAATAAATGAGTTTCTGATAAGGGTTTTAAGTCATTGCTATTCCTTTTTTTTTTTTTTTTTTTTTTTTTTTTTTTTTTTTTTGCTTTTTGCTTTAGAGCAGAGTTCCTATTCTGGAGCAGTTACTTCATATATGAATTAGAATTGTGTTCAGATCACACAAAGTTGAGAAAGAGATTAGAAGCTCAATAGGTTGAAAGATCAGTCATTTGATAATTGTGGATCATTGCTGGTTATATTCACACTATAAAACAGGACAGAAACCTAGAATGAGGAACTAAAATGTCCTAGACACATAAGGTGAGAATAAAAGATACATAAGAATGAAGAAGAATAAAGTCCTGCTTGCAGAGAATTTTTAGTTCTCAAGCTCTTTTTTATTTCCCTTTCTTTCATGCTTCTAGCATTATTGACCCATTTCTGTATATTCTTGCATCCTTTTTTTATCCCTAGTTCTCTTATTAAATATCACTTATTTTTTATCATTTTAATTGTGAGGATAATCATTCATGTTCTCTTCTCTATGTGTGAATGTGAACCAAGGTTCTTTCCTGAATATTCTCTCTTTCTCTGTCTCTGTCAGTTTCCCCTTTCATGCTCACAAACAGCCTATAAACATATAAAGAGTGAATATTAGAGGATAAGTAGGCACAAGTGAATAACAATGCACTATAAAGCTCATAACTTCATTCCCTCAAAGCCACTGCTGTTTAAAACTTCTATACTACTGTCCATCTTTCCAGTCATCTTAACAGGCAACTTTTATGTCACATTCAACTAACACTCTCTTACTCTTCTAATCTAGTCTATTACCAGATCTATTCTTCCCACATCTAAAACCATCTCTCAGTCTCATCCCCTTTTCTATGTTAACATAGACTCTTGATCCCCAGCTTCAGAACTTCATTTCTTCTTGCCTACAATATAATAAGAGCCTATTCAAGTGTTGTTTCTGCCTCCGGTCTCTCCCTTCTACAATCTATCCTCTATACATATTCCACAGGAATGTGTGACCATGTCACTCTTCTTACAAAGTTCCTGGAGCTTTAGGATCAAATATTGTCACAACCTTTAAATTTTTTATTTTGCATAAATCCTGTAAGGTACATATAAATTTGAGTAAACCATTTAAAAACATATAACTATATATATATGTATATATATATATGTATACAGAGATACATAGCTGAATATATGTGTGTGTATGTATGTGTGTGTGTGTGTGTGTGTGTGTGTGTGTGTGTGTGTGTGTGTATTATGAAAGAAACCTCTATTTTTCTTTACTGCCAAATAGGGATGTGTGCTTAAAAAAAAAAGGATTTGGAATTCACCAATCAGTAGACCTGAAGAAGAAAACCATTTGGTGACTCCCCTGCTCCATTTAATTTCAGCAAAGCAGGAGTTTATAAGACGTCAGTGTCATTGCAAAGCAAGTCCTCCTGAGACATACTTGTTCCTTTATACAGAAGCTTTATTCAATAACACTTTGTCAAATGTTAAAAGGATGGATACATGGAATCAAGAATGAATGTTATTATGCAGTTATTTTTGACACTTCAATTTTTTGTGACAAAGATTCTGGAGTAGTTTGCTATTCCCTTCTCCTGCTCATTTTACACATGAGAAAACTGCTGCAAATTCTCTTGGGCTCAATTAAATAGTGTCTGAGGCCAAAATTTAACTCAGAAAATGTTTTGACTTTGGGCCTACTCCAGCCTCTAGTCACTGGGCTACCTGACCATGAATAAATAAATTTGATCCCACTTCTTTACAAAGTCCTCTGGCCTACATTGTTTATCATAAGCAAGACGGATCATTTGCATTCATCCTTAGATAATTCTTAGATGATTCCAGTGATCTGTCAGGAAATTCTTTAGGCCATCAGAATTCCTAGGTTGTATTCTGACATAATGGCAAAAATGAATCAAAAAACTTAGGAAGCAATGAGAAGATATAACAAAAACTTATGGGACATTGCAAATTTTTTGCACATAGTTAAAGAAAAATCCAGTAGGCCTGTACTTATTTGGAGGAATTAGAACTTATACAAATTGGAAATATGTCTGCAGGGAGCCTGATTACTTTGAGTTCATTTATTCTTTTTACTTGGCAGAAGCAACTTCTGGAAGCCCAGCCTGAGGTCTTGGGTCCTAAATGCATACACAATAGGATTGAGGGTTGGGGGGATGATGTTGTGCAACACATTAAAAAGCACAGGGATCAGGGGATACTTTCTTCCTGACAGGTGGGTGACAAAAATTACAACAATCACTGTATAGAAGAAAAGGATGAGGATGAGATGGGAGCTACAGGTGCTCAGGGCTTTGTATGCAGCTTCTGCAGAATTCAGTTTCATCACAGATGAGAAAATCAAGGCATAGGAAAGGATGATCAGAGTTAAGTCACCCCCCATTATCAGCAAAGACAGTATCATCTGACAAATGCCGTTGTGCCTCCTGTCATCACAGGACAGGCTGGTGACCCCCAAGTTGGAGCAGAAGCAGTGGTCTATTTCATTTGAGGAGCAGTAGTCTCTCTGTGCAGCCAGCACAGGTACTGGGATAACAAGCAGTCCATTTCTGAGTACCATAAATATTGTGGCTTTGAAGACAGAATAGGCTGTGACAATGGTGGGATAGTGGAGGGGATGGCAAATAGCCACATATCTGTCAAAAGCCATGCAGAGAAAGATTCCTGACTCCATGGCTATAAAGCAATGTATGGCATACATCTGAGCAAAGCACTCAGGGAGGCTGATGGCTTTGGCATCAAACCAGAAGATGGCCAATATCTTGGGCATGATGGTGGTGGCTAGACCTATGTCCACAACAGACAGAATGCTTAGAAATTGGTACATGGGCTGGTGTAATTTGGGTTGCTTCCAGATGGTGATAAAGATGAGCAGATTGGTGCTGATGGAGGAGAGGTAGAGTACTGCCAAAGGTAAAGAGAGCCAATGCTGCCAACTATGGATTCCAGGAAGCCCCAGAAGAATGAATTCTTTGACCTGGAAGTGGGAGCCATTGAAGAGCCTTGTAGCTGGAGCCATCATTCTCTAAGAAGAAAAATTCCCCGGAATCATTATTCTACCATATGCTTTCTACCATTCTGTGGGACTTATTATATGCCTGTTTGCATGTGATATAGTATTTCAAAAAATACACATAGATTTCTCAAAAACCAGCCCTGTCCCATAAGACCTTGCAGTTTTGAGAAATAGTGGAATTCTGAGATACATAATTCAAGAGTCCAGGATTTGTTAATTGCCCATATTCTGAATTTATGCACACATAATTGACTAATAGAAGACAAAAGTGTTGAAAGATTTTTTCATGGGTGAAATTATTCTTTATCTAACATTATTGATCTTGATCATTCTTTCCATGTTCTTTGTTCTCAATACTACAGGTAAAAAGCAGAACTCAATGTGCAAAACTTCTGTGGGTTCACAGGGAATAAAAAAGTTACATACTCATTAACAATCAAGGAAAAACCATAAAAAGGACAGGTGTCCTCAGTATTCTGTTAAAAAAAAATCTCACTTTGTTGTGCAGTTGAAGCCATTCTTCTCAGAAATATGGTGATTCAAGAAAATTCCAAAAGACTTGAGATGGAAAATATCATCTGCACACAGAGAGAAAAAATATGGAGAGTCACTTGGGGTCAAAGAAGAGTATTTTCATCTTTTTTTTTTGGTTTGTACTTTATTTGAAGTCCAGTTGATATATGGTATACTTTATCTTCAGTCTTGTTTAGTCATTATATTGACTTTAATCACTATATTGACCAGTTCTAAAGTCTTTTCAATTGATTATTTTCTGTAATTTCATCATTTGTTCTACTCACTTAATTCTAAACCATTTTACGCTACTGAAATTATATATTTTATTATTTCTTCTAGAGCAATATTGTTGCATTGTTTACACACATCATAAATTTTAAGCTATTCACCATCAGGTGAGTGCACTAATTTTCCTTGGAGAATGCAATAAAAAAAAAATCTTCATTTTGTATTCTTTTCTTTTTTCATTAGCTTTTGTACTCTACAGTCTCATCTTAAATATCTCTCCAGAATGGATTTTGGAATTCCAAACAAAAACAGGGTGGAGGACGCCAAGATTAACATCTTCATCACATTTTAATTATTGAAGGCTAAAGTTATATTTATCTTTTTTTTTAATTTCCATAAAATATGATTAACATACTGAATTTACAATCTATAGGAATACCTACCTCATCTTCACATGAGATTACTACTTTTATACATTAACTATAATAATGAGCAGTCATCAAAAAGAACTAGGACTAATTAAATTAATAGTCATATTAAGTTGCTACCATGCCTAGGTGCTAATATGTTTAGGGAACATAATAAGCATAATAGCTATCTTAAACACTATTAATATTTTAAATAAGTAATTTCATGTGTTCCTTGCTGCCACACTAAGAAGAAATTTATATCATTATCATGTTCATTTTGCAAATGAGGAAACTAAAGCTGAGAGAATTTAATGAAGTAACTATGCTCATTCAATTAGTTAGTATCTGAGACATCATTTAAATTCAATCTTCCTTAGAGTTCATTTCTCTTATAACTATACCACCTACCTCCCTAATACATAAAGAAGACTATAACTCCATTTCTGCTATCTTTGAGTCTGTCCTCAAATTATTTGGAGAAGGAAGGAGTGCAATAAATACACAGAGAAGTTTGCTGTGGAGATTGAATGTGCAAATAGTTGCAAAGAAAATTTGAAAATAAATGATCCAGAAAAATTGGGGATGTAAAAGAATGTCATTGAGTACTGCTAGTTACTACTGCTTTGGCTGGGAGAGTAAATAGCAAAAACCAAGACACTCTAAATGAAAACTTTAGGAACCTATTTGAAAAGGAAGGCATTAGGCAACTAAAGGTCAGGAGACATCAAATTATGGAGTGGTATCATGGGCTAACTAACATACTGATACAAGGTACCAATAAAAGGGAGAAAATTCATTGAAAGCAAGGGCAATGTTGGTCTAACCCTGAATTGGGAGAAACAGGGAAAACATTTCCCATATTCTCACTTGGCACAAGTTTTTATGAAACCAAATTCAGGTTGTTACCAGCTTAATTGACTGGAGAAATTATATTGGCATACATGAGGTTTAGGGAGGATATGGATGAGTAGAAGGATGTGCCATTTTTATGGGAAAGAGCTGAGAGCAATTGCTAGGAGGAAAGGTAGACTAAACCTTGCCTGACATCTATTCTGTTTCTTGTAAGAGGCAGGATAGTTAAGCTAAGTAAATTCAATGAATTACTTAATAAATTCTATGAAGCTAGGTGGCATAGTTATTAGAGAAATGAACTATGAGGAAGATTGAATTTAAATGATGTCTCCTATACTGACTAGTTGAATGAGCATAGTTACTTCATTAAACTCTCTCAAACTTTAGTTTCCTCCTCTGCAAAATGGACATGATAACGATATAAATTTCCTCTTAGTGTGGCAGCAAGGAACACATGAAATTACTTATTTAAAATATTAATAGTGTTTAAGCTAGCTATTATGTTTATTATGTTCCCTAAACCTATTAGCACCTAGGCATGGTAGCAACTTAATATTTCTATTTATTTAATTAGTCCTAGTTCTTTTTGATGACTGTTTAGTACTATAGTTAATGTATAAAAGAAGTAATTTCATGTGAAGATGAGGTAGTTATTCCTATAGATTGTAAGTTCAGTATGTTAGTCATATTTTATGGAAATTAGAAAAAGATAAATATAATTTTAGCCTTCAATAATTAAAATATGATGAAGATGATAATCTTGTCTTCCTCTACCCTGTTTTTGTTTGGAATTCCAAAATACATTCTGAAGGGGTATTTAAGATGAGACTGTAGAGTATAAAAGCTAATGAAAAAGGAAAAGAATACAAAATGAAGAAATTTTTTTTATTGTATCCTCCAAGGAAAATTAGTGCACTCACCTGATGGTGAATACCTTAAATGTTATGATATGTGTAAACAATGGAATAATATTGCTCTAGAAGAAATAATAAAATATATAATTTCAGAGGCATAAAATGGGGCAGCATGAAGTGAGTAGAACAAATGATGAAATTACAGAAAAAAAAATCAACTTTGAAAAGACTTTAGAACTGGTCAATATAGTGATACACAATGAATAAAGAAAACTGAAGATGAAGTATACCATATATCTACTGGACTTCAAATAAAGAAAGATCAATTTGTACACAACAACAACAAGAATATGTGATGATCAACTTTGATGAACTTGATTCTTTCAGCAATGAGGTGATTCAGACCAAGTCCAAGTCCAACAGACTTATGATGGAGAGAGCCATATGCATCAAAATAGGACTGTGGGGACTGAATATGGATCAGTCATAGTATTTTCACCTTTTTGTTGTGGTTTACCTCCTATTTTTTCTCCTTTTGATCTGATTTTTCTTTGTCTTTTTTTTAATTAAAGCTTTTTATTTTTCAAAACATATACATGGATAATTCTTTGACAAGAACCTTTGCAAAATCCTGTGTTGCAATTCTCCCCCCCCCCCCGCTTTTCTCACCCCTGCTCCTAGATGGCAAGTAGTTCAATATATCTTAAACATGGTAGAAATATGTTAAATCCAATATGTGCTACATGTTTATGCAATTATCTTGCTGCACAAGAAAAATCAAATCAGACTGGAAAAAAATGAGAAAGAAAATAAAATGCAAGCAAACAGCAACAAAAAGAGTGAAAATGCTATGTTGTGAACCACACTCAGTTCCCACAATCATCTTTCTGGGTGTAGATAGCTCTCATCATCACAAGATCATTGGAAATGGTCTAAATCATTTCATTGTTGAAGAGAGCCACATCTATCAGGATTGATTATTGTATAATGTTGTTGTCATATACAATGTTGATCTCATTTTTCTTGTGCAGCATGATAATTGTGGAAATATATATAAAAGAATTGTACATGTTTAATCTATAATACATTACTTGATATCTAGAATAGAAACAGTGAAGGGCAGAGAGGAAGAAAAATTTGGGACATAGGGTTTTGTAAGAGTGAAAGTTGCAAACTATCTTTGCATATATTTTGAAAATAAGCTATTATTTAAAAAAGGAATTATTCACATTAATTTGGACCTGATTGAGTCTTTGTAATTGGTAGCATATGTATATTTTTATGCGTCTTATACTTTTTAATGCTCAGTTGAGGTACAGTGGGAAAGAGAGATAATAATTAATTGCAGAAATTTAATAATTAAATTTTAAAATGCAAAGGTTTTTCAATCCTATAGATGTATAATGATTCAGACTTGGGCATTAGATGCACTGATTTAGATAAACAGATCTGGAATCTCCTTTTTTCATGTGGAAGCTTTTTAATCTAGAACACTATATTAAAATACTGCCTTTTTCTCATCTAGTTATAGTAATCCTTACTCAATGTTTTATCTTCATTTCAGTTGTATACTAGGATTTTTAAAAGGATTGTTTGACACACAAACAATTTTTTTAATCCAGCTGCTGGTTTTATTTCTCTACCAGCACCTTCTTACCAATGTTCCTCCCTCTGTAGAATCTGGGTCCCTCCCTTCTTTGTCACATTTCATGGCCAGTTTTGAATAAAAGAATGAGGTGTTTCATCATCACTCTCTAGCCAAGGTCTTGGATAATCATCAAAAGAAAGAGAAAACATAACTGTTACTCACCATGACCACTGACAGAGATGTAGAAGTCTGCAGTAATCAACACTGCAAGTATCAAGTCAAAGAGTCGAGTTGAACTCAGAATTAGCAATGACTGCAGACTCACAGGGAAGAAATGGGATTTTATAGACTAGGCAAAGCAATTCTAGGGAGTTATGGGGATCATATGAGGCAACTGATTAATGGAAAGGGGAAGGACTAAAAGAGGGTTATTGCTTCCCTCAGAGTTCTCCCAGATGTAAAAGAAGGTAAACCCAGGAGACAGACTGAGTCAGAGGCAATCACCCTACTGAAATTAATTATAAAGTTTGAATATGTGGTATAGAATGTTTTGCTGTATGAAATGTGAGTGCTGCTGTAATGTGTGTGAATATACTTTTTTGCAACTCATTTTTTAAATTTGTGAAGACTTCACTCTTATAGGAAGTATCTGACAAAATTTCTTGAAAATAAAACTTCCTAATTCTTTCAGAAAAATTAGAATTTTTGTTTATTTTGCTCAATGAACTTTTAAGTGAATTTTTAACAAAAGCACATTTCAATTATAAAAATATAAGGTAATTGTGTACATATAAAATGAGTATAGTAATGACATCCTAGTTAGAGGCATATTGTTTAGAATAAACAATCAGAATAAATAAATCAGAAATGTGAGGTATTTCTCAATTGATGACTCTGAAGGACCACTTATATACAAGAAAAAGTAAGGAAAACAAACAAAGTTCATTTTAAAGAACCATTTCCAAGGTTCTCTAAATGATTAATGAAATTCACAAATATTATAAACATACAGAGTATGATTCTTTCTCTCACTTTTCCAACTCACAGCTCTGCCTCATTTAAATTCAATAAACAGACATGTGAAGACATACCCTCATGATATCATTCCTTTTCAAGAAAGAATGATGATGAATAATTAATTATTACTTATGTTATATAATGAAAAGAGCCCTGAAATGTGAGTCCAAAGGCCTAAGTTGGTTCAAATCTTAGCTCAACAGTTCACTACAGGTTTATCTTTGACTTTGGTACTATGGCTTTTCACTATATGAAATAGATGAATAGAGTAGATCATTTCTCAATTCCTTTTCAGTTTTACATTCTAAAATCTGGGAGAATGGAGCTATCATCTAAACAAGACAAAGCTGTTTCTTTCCCATGAGTGCATGACTGGTCACATCAGGGAGAGAATGGAGCATAGTATAGTTCTGGCTGAGGGCGAACAATTCAATGCAGGCTTGCCAAGTACAGGCTCCACTTCAGCAAGAATCACTGGGAATGACTAAATCATCAGTTGCAACTTCTGTTTCCAGAACCCTCAATCTAATGATGGTAGGTGGTTGGGTTAACAAATCAGAAGGAGATTACAGATATGCTTTTCCTTAACTGAGGGGAAGATTATGTCATTTTTCCTAAATTCAGATTCATGATTCTGTGCAATAATCCTGGGACAAAATGGAGCATGTATTATACTAGAGCTTGAGAGCCCAAGTTAAATGGGTACCCTGATCACAGTACTCAGGCAGAAAAGAGTGCTTGTGATTATTCAAAGAGAAGAACACAGACTAGGAGAGTAATAAGCAAACTTCTCTCTAGTCATACCATCTTGGAAAAAGTGAAAGCTTACAGACTCCCATAAGTGTTTCTGAAAATACATGCCCAGGAACCCTAAAGCTTCACAAAATGGTCCCTCTACCACAGAAACAGAGCCCCACATTAGCAAAGAGGTAAACATTAAGAAATAGGTGGGAGAAATGAACAAATTAAAGACTAGACTTCCGGCCAAGATGGCGGCGTGGAGGCAGACAGCTGCTTGAGCTCCTCGTTTTCTCTCAGAACTTACTTCATGACAAGCCTCTGACTTAATGCTTGACCCAGAAAGAAATCCACAAATAATCACCAAGAGAAGACATCCTTGAAAGTCTCCAGAAAAGGTCTGTGTTTGCTCGGGGGAGGGTCAATCAGACTGGGCGCAGACTGAGGGCAGGCAGCCAGAGCAAGACAGGCAGCTCACACAGCTCAGACCTGAGGGGGAGGGGTGTGATCTCTGCCTTTCTGTGAAAGGGCTTTTGCCCCAGTGTGGATGCTCCGTCTTGGCAGCAAGCCAGGAGCAGCAGAGAGGGTGTAAACACCTGAGGTGAAGATTAAAACCCCAGAAAGCCAGTGTTTCTCAGAGCCCGGCCACCCCCAACCCCCACCTGGACTGACTTGGTGCGTTCTCGGAGCCTCAGAGCTCAGACTCAGTACAGTCATTGCTGTTCTGTTAGTGGCTCTCTGCTGCCCTACCCCCAGTCTGTAGAGGAAGCCCATTAATACCATCCAGCCCCATCACCCCCAAAACATACCTATTGTTTCTCTTGTCAGTTTGTTTTCTTCGATTCCTACTCTGACAAAATGAACAAAAAATTCAAAAGGGATCTAACCATTGACAGCTTCTGTGTGGAGAGGGAGCAGACTTCAAATGCTGAGGAGACTAGGAACAGACTGTCCCCAGATGTATCCCCTGGGAGGGTTATAAGCTGCTCCTCAATACAAAAGAACATCATAGAGGAAATCAAAAAGGCTCTCACAAGAGAGCTGGAAGAGAAATGGGAAAAGGAAAGGGAAGCTTGGCAAGAGAGCCTGGAGAAGTCATCCCATGCATTCAAAGACAGAGTGGATAAAGAAATCAAATCATTGAGAAACAAGATTAGTGAGCTGGAAAAGGTAAACAACTCCAAGGAAAACAGGATTAGTGAGCTGGAAAAGGTAAACAACTCCAAGGAAAACAGGATTAGTGAGCTGGAAAAAGAAATCAGCTCTCTAAAAAATAAAATGGATAAAATGGAAAAAAATTCCATAGAAGATAAAAACTCAATTGGACAATTACAAAGAGATATAAAAAAAGTGAGTGAAGAAAATACATCATTGAAAATTAGACTGGAACAAGTAGAAATGAATGACTCAAGGAGAAACCAATAGATAGTCAAGCAAAACCAGAGAAATGAAACAATTGAAAAGAATGTCAAGTACCTTACCAGAAAGGCAACAGACCTGGAAAACAGATCTAGGAGAGACAATTTGAGAATAATCGGACTCCCTGAAAAATGGGAGGAAAAAAAGAGCTTGGACACCATTTTCGAGGAAATTATCAAAGAGAACTGCCCAGACATTCTGGAAACAGAGGGTAAAATAGACATTGAAAAAATTCACCGATCACCTACTGAAAGGGACCCTAAAATCAAAACGCCAAGAAATATAGTGGCCAAGTTCAAGAACCATCAGACAAAGGAAAAGATATTGGAAGTTGCTAGAAAAAAACAATTCAGATATGGAGGATCCACAATAAGGATAACCCAGGATCTAGCAGCGTCCACATTAAAAGAACGAAGGGCCTGGAACATGATATTCCAAAACGCTAAGGAACTTGGTATGCAGCCAAGAATAACTTACCCAGCAAGAATGAGCATCGTTTTCCAGGGAAGAAGTTGGACATTTAACAAAATAAATGAATTCCATCTATTTTTGATGAAAAAACCAGACCTACATAAAAGGTTTGATCTTCAAATACAGAACTCAAGAGATTTTTAAAAAGGTAAAAAGAAATCTTGAGAACTATACTTCTGTCAAAAATATGTAAAGAACATATGTACAATTTGTCTTAGAAACTAGAGGTGGAAAGGAGATTATATCATAAAAAAGTGTAAAGTGGTGGTCCTACATCTCATGAAGAGGCAAAGGTAACCTATTATATCTGAGAGAAAGAAAGGAGGGAGATGAACATAGTGTGTATCAATAGACATATTCGATTTATGGTGAAACTTCTTCCACTTCATTTAAAAGTGAGAGGGAAGGAGTAAGCTAAGGGGAAGGGAATACAGTAATTTCAAGGAAAAGGGGTAAAATAAGGGGAGGATCTTTAAGGTGGGGGAGGGAACCTAAAAAGGGAGGGCTGTGAAAAGCAAGTGGTGTTCACAAGTTTAATACTGGATAGGAGGGTAAAAGGGAAGGAAAGGGGAAAAGCATAAGCAGGGGTTAATAGGATGGCAAGCAATATAAAATTAGTCCTTCTAACCCTAAATGTGAATGGGGCAAACTGCCTCATAAAGAGGAAGCAGTTAGCAGACTGGATTAAAAGTCAGAATCCTACTATATGTTGTTTACAGGAAACGCACCTGAAACAGGGTGATACATTCAAACTAAAAGTAAAAGGGTGGAGCAGAATCTACTATGCTTCAGGCAAAACCAAAAAAGCAGGGGTAGCCATCCTCATCTCAGATCAAGCAAAAACAAAAATTGATCTAATTAAAAGAGATAAGGAAGGGCATTATATCCTGCTAAAGGGCAGCATCAATAGTGAAGCAGTATCAAAATTAAACATGTATGCACCAAGGGTGCAGCATCTAAATTCTAAAAAGAGAAATTAAGAGAGCTGCAAGAGGAAATAGATAGCAAAACTATAATAGCGGGAGATCTCCACCTTGCACTCTCAGAATTAGATAAATCAAACCACAAAATAAATAAGAAAGAAGTCAAAGAGGTAAATAGAATACTAGAAAAGTTTGATATGATAGATCTTTGGCGAAAGCTAAATGGAGACAGAAAGGAATATACTTTCTTCTCAGCAGTTCATGGAACCTATACAAAAATTGATCATATACTAGGGCATAAAAACCTCAAAATCAAATGCAGTAAGGCAGAAATAGTAAATGCATCCTTTTCAGACCATAATGCAATCAAAATAACATTTAATAAAAAGCCAGGGGAAAATAGACCAAAAAATAATTGGAAACTAAATAATCTTATACTAAAGAATGATTAGGTAAAACAGCAAATCATAGACATAATTAATAACTTCACCCAAGAAAATGACAATAATGAGACATCATACCAAAATGTGTGAGATATAGCCAAAGCAGTAATAAGGGGAAGTTTTATATTTCTACAGGCCTACTTGCATAAAATAGAGAAAGAGAGGGCCAATGAATTGGGCTTACAACTAAGAGTACTAGAAAAGGAACAAATTAAAAACCCCCAGACAAACACAAAACTTGAAATTCAAAAAATAAAAGGTGAGATTAATAAAATTGAAAGTAAAACAACTATTGAATTAATTAATAAAACTAATTAATAAAAAAAATTTTCTATGAAAAAACCAACAAAATAGACAAACTCTTAGTAAACCTGATTTTAAAAAGTAAAAAGGGAAAAAGCAAATTGTTAGTCTTGTAAATGGAAAGGGAGAACTCACCACTAATGAAGAGGAAATTAGAACAATAGTTAGGAGCTACTTTGCTCAACTTTATGCCAATCAATTCGATAACTTAAATGAAATAGAAGAATACCTTCAAAAATATAGCTTGCCCAGATTAACAGAGGAAGAAGTAAGTAGCCTAAATAGTCCCATCTCAGAAAAAGAAATAGAACAAGCTATTAACCAACTTCCTAAGAAAAAATCCCCAGGACCAGATGGATTTACATGTGAATTCTACTAAACATTTAAAGAACAACTAACTCCAATGCTATATAAACTATTTGAAAAAACAGGGATTGAAGGAGTCCTACCAAATTCCTTCTATGACACAGACATGGTACTGATACCTAAACCAGGTAGATCGAAAACTGAGAAAGAAAACTATAGACCAATTTCCTTAATGAATATTGATGCTCAAATCTTAAATAAGATATTAGCAAATAGACTTCAGAAAATCATCCCCAAGATAATACACTATGACCAAGTGGGATTTATACCAGGAATGCAGGGCTGGTTTAATATTAGGAAAACTATTAATATAATTGACCATATTAATAATCAAATTAATAAAAACCATATGATCATCTCAATAGATGCAGAAAAGGCATTTGATAAAATCCAACATCCATTCCTACTAAAAATGCTTGAGAGTATAGGAATAAATGGACTATTCCTTAAAATAATAAGGAGCATATATTTAAAACCTTCAGTAAACATCATATGTAATGGTGATAAACTAGAACCTTTCCCTGTAAGATCAGGAGTGAAACAAGGTTGCCCACTATCACCATTACTATTCAATATAGTACTAGAAACTCTAGCCTTGGCAATAAGAGCCGAGAAAGAGATCCAAGGAATTAGAGTAGGAAATGAAGAAATCAAATTGTCACTTTTCGCAGATGACATGATGGTATACTTAGAGAACCCCAAAGACTCTGCTAAAAAGCTATTAGAAATAATTCAGAATTTTAGCAAAGTTGCAGAATACAAAATAAATCCACATAAATCCTCAGCATTTTTATACATTACCAACACAATCCAACAGCAAGAGATACAAGAGAAATTCCATTCAAAATAACAGTCGATAGTATAAAATATATGGGAATATATCTACCAAAGGAGAGTCAGGAATTATATGAGCAAAATTACAAAACACTTGCCACAAAAATAAAGTCAGATTTAAATAATTGGAAAGACATTCAGTGTTCTTGGATAGGCCGAGCGAATATAATAAAGATGACAATACTCCCCAAACTAATCTATTTATTTAGTGCTATACCAATCAGACTCCCAAGAAACTATTTTAATGACCTAGAAAAAATAACAACAAAATTCATATGAAAGAATAAAAGGTCGAGAATTGCAAGGGAACTAATGAAAAAAAAGTCAGAGGAAGGTGGTCTAAGTGTACCTGATTTAAAGCTATATTATAAAGCAACAGTCACCAAAACCATTTGGTACTGGCTAAGAAATAGACTAGTTGATCAGTGGCATAGGTTAGGTTCACAGGGCAAGATAGTGAATAAAAATAGCAATCTAATCTTTGACAAACCCAAAGATCCCAAATTTTGGGATAAGAATTCATTATTTGACAAAAACTGCTGGGAAAACTGGAAATTAGTATGGCAGAAACTAGGCATGGACCCACATTTAACACCACATACTAAGATTAGATCAAAATGGGTCCAAGATTTTGGCATAAAGAATGAAATCATAAATAAATTGGAGGAACATGGGATGGTTTACCTCTCAGACTTGTGGAGGAGGAAGGAGTTTGTGTCCAAGGGAGAACTAGAGACCATTATTGATCACAAAATAGAACATTTTGATTACACCAAATTAAAAAGTTTCTGCATAAACAAAACTAATGCAAACAATATTAGAAGGGAAGTAACAAATTGGGAAAACATTTTTACAGTTAAAGGTTCTGATAAAGGCCTATCTCCAAAATATACAGAGAATTGACTTTAATTTATAAGAAATCAAGCCATTCTCCAATTGATAAATGGTCAAAGGATATGAACAGACAATTTTCAGATGATGAAATTAAAACTATTTCCACTCATATGAAAGAGTGTTCCAAATCACTATTGATCAGAGAAATGCAAATTAAGACAACTCTGAGGTATCATTACACACCTGTCAGATTGGCTAAGATGACAGGAACAAATAACGATGAATGTTGGAGGGGCTGTGGGAAAACTGGGACACTGATGCATTGTTGGTGGACTTGTGAAAGAATCCAACCATTCTGGAGAGCAATCTGGAATTATGCCCAAAAAGTTATCAAAATGTGCATACCCTTTGACCCAGCCATACTACTACTGGGCTTATACCCCAAGGAACTACTAAAGAAGGGAAAGGGACCTGTATGTGCCAAAATGTTTGTGGCAGCCCTTTTCATAGTGGCTAGAAGCTGGAAGATGAATGGATGTCCCTCAATTGGAGAATGGTTGGGTAAACTATGGTATATGAATGTTATGGAATATTATTGTTCTATAAGAAATGACCAACAGGAGAAATACAGAGAGGCTTGGAGAGACTTACATCAAGTGATGCTGAGTGAAATGAGCAGAACCAGAAGATCATTATACACTTCAACAATGATACTGTATGAGGATGTATGCTGATGGAAGTGGATTTCTTCAACATAGAGAAGAGCTAATCCAATTCTAATTGATTAATGATGGACTGAACCAGCTACATCCAGAAAAGGAACACTGGGAAATGAATGTAAACTGTTATTTTTACCTTCTGAATCCAATTCTTCCTGTGCAACAAAAAATTTGGTTCTACACACATATATTGTATCTAGAATATACTGTAATATATTTAACATATATAAGACTGCTTGCCATCTGGGGGAGGGGGTTGGGGGAGGAAGGGAAAAAATCTGAATAGAAGTAAGTGCAAGGGATAATGTTGTAAAAAATTACCCATACATATGTACTGTCAAAAAATATTATAATTATAAAATAAAATAAAAATTAAAAAAAAAGAAATGAACAAATTACAGAAAAAATTCTTACTTTTGAAAATTAATATAGTGATCAGGAAGATAAAAACACACACTTAGAAAACAAAGTTAAATTGCTACCTCTAAAGAGTCAGAGAAAATTATAAATTGTTTTCCAATCATAGAAGAGATCAAAAAACATTTTTAAAATTAAGTAAGAAAGGAGGGAAAATGGAAAAAGAATGAGAAAGATGGAAGAAAATCATGCAAAAGAGTCAATAGCTTGGAAATCATAAAGGAATCATAAAAAATTCAGAAGAAAATAGAATAGTCCAAATGTGAAAAGATATTTTTTTTAAAAATTCAATGAAGAGTAGAATGCCTTGAGAAGCAGAATTGGACAAATGGAAAAAAGTTACATAGAAATCCATTGAAGAGAAGAACTATTTAAAAATCAAAAGTAGCCCAAATGAAAAAAGGATTAGAAAAAAAACATTTCAGCTGTATAAAAATAAAATGATCCAGATGCAAAAGGAGTTATAAAAGCTCACTGAAGAAAATACTTTCTTGAAAATTAGAATTGGGGAAATGGAAGCTAATGAATTTAGAAGACACCAAGGAAGAATAAAACTATCAAAAAGTATGAATAATAGAACAAAATGTAAAATATCTCAATGGAAAAACATATGCCCTAAAAATAGTTGCAGAAGAGATGAGTCAAAAATATTTGATGTAGTGTCTGGACTAGTTCACTGTAGGATCTTGGTACTGGCCAGAGTCCTTGATCTTAGAAGAACAGTGAAGAGGCAGGACTCATATGGATAGTCAAATATGGAATCTGTTTATTCCAAATTCTCTTTGCCTTATATACTGTAATACTCTTACATAACTGTGCATGTGCTAACTATTTATTGTGCATGAGGGATCACATAACTTGCTTTTGTGTACAGATGTCTCCTTGCCCCTTAATATAACTGCTTCAATTACAACACAGATTGTCTCAAACCCTTGACTTCTCAAGAAGGTTGAGTTGCCCCCAAGGGGGATGAAGAGCCAAATCAGATGCTTTAGCAGATTCCCTGGCTGGCCTGGAGTATTTTATACCTCACCCAGAAGAGTTCCCCCACTATTTGTAGCCCTCTACAAATTGGACTACCAGTAAGTTGTGATTTTTTTTTTACAAAGGGCCTATAGATCATCTTTCGAGAAATTTTTTTTTTTTTTTTTTTTATAGTTCCATTTTTCTTTTTTTTTTTTATTTTTTTATTTTTATTTTTATTTTTTTTATTATATATATATATATATATTTTATAATATTATCCCTTGTATTCATTTTTCCAAATTACCCCCCCTCCTTTATTCCCTCCCCCCGACGACAGGCAATACCATACATTTTACATGTGTTACAATATAGTCTAAGTACAATACATGTGTGTGAATATCATTTTCTTGTTGCACAATAAACATTAGAATCTGAAGGTACATGCAACCTGGGCAGACAGATATTAGTGCTAACAATTTACATTCCCCTCCCAGTGTTTCTTCTCTGGGTGTATCTACCTCTGTCCATCATTGATCAACTGGAAGTGAGTTGGATCTTCTTTATGTTGAAGATTTCCACTTCCATCAGAATACATCCTCATACAGTATCGTTGTTGAAGTATACAGTGATCTTCTGGTTCTGCTCATTTCGCTCAGCATCAGTTGATTTAAGTCTCTCCAACCCTCTCTGTATTCCTCCTGCTGGTCATTTCTTACTGAGCAATAATATTCCATAACTTTCATATACCACAATTTACCCAACCATTCTCCAACTGATGGACATCCATTCATCTTCCAGTTTCTAGCTACAACAAAAAGAGCTGCCACAAACATTTTGGCACATATATGTCTCTTTCCGCTCTTTAGTATTTCTTTGGGATATAATCCCAGTAGTAGCGCTGCTGGGTCAAAGGGTATGCACAGTTTGATAACTTTTTGGGCATAATTCCAGATTGCTCTCCAGAATGGCTGGATTCTTTCACAACTCCACCAGCAATGTATTAGTGTCCCAATTTCCCCACATCCCCTCCAACATTTGTCATTATTTGTTCCTGTCATCTTAGCCAATCTGACAGGTGTGTAGTGGTATCTCAGAGTGGTCTTAATTTGCATTTCTCTGATCAGTAGTGATTTGGAACACTCTTTCATGTGAGTGGATATAGTTTCAATTTCTTCCTCTGAGAATTGTCTGTTCATATCCTTTGACCATTTATCAATTGGAGAATGGTTTGGTTTCTTATAAATTATGGTCAGTTCTCTATATATTTTGGAAATGAGACCTTTGTCAGAACCTTTGTTTTTAAAAATATTTTCCCAATTTGTTACTTCCCTTCTAATCTTGTTTGCATTAGTATTATTTGTACAGAAACTTTTTAGTTTGATGTAATCAAAATCTTCTATTTTGTGATCAATAATGATCTCTAGTTCTCCTCTGGTCATAAATTCCTTCCTCCTCCACAAGTCTGAGAGGTAGATTATCCTCTGTTCCTCTAATCTATTTATTATCTCCCTCTTTATGCCTAAATCATGGACCCATTTTGATCTTATCTTGGTATATGGTGTTAAGTGTGGATCCATATCTAATTTCTGCCATACTAATTTCCAGTTTTCCCAACAGTTTTTTCCGAATAATGAATTTTTATCCCTAATGTTGGAATCTTTGGGTTTGTCAAAGATTAGATTGCTATAGATGTACCCTTTTTTGTCCTTTGTATCTAATCTGTTCCACTGATCTACCGGTCTATTTCTTAGCCAATACCAAATGGTTTTGGTGACTGCTGCTATATAATATAGCTTTAGATCAGGTACACTTAGACCACCTTCCTCTGAGTTTTTTTTCATTAGTTCCCTTGCAATTCTCGACCTTTTATTCTTCCATATGAATTTTGTTGTTATTTTTTCTAGGTCATTAAAATAGTTTCTTGGGAGTCTGATTGGTATAGCACTAAATAAATAGATTAGTTTGGGGAGTATTGTCATCTTTATTATATTCGCTCGGCCTATCCAAGAGCACTGAATGTCTTTCCAATTATTTAAATCTGATTTTATTTTTGTGGCAAGTGTTTTGTAATTTTTCTCATATAATTCCTGACTTTTCTTTGGTAGATGGATTCCCAAATATTTTATACTCTCAACATTTGTTTGGAATGGAATTTCTCTTTGTATCTCTTGCTGTTGCATTTTGTTAGTGATATATAAAAATGCCGAGGATTTATGTGGATTTATTTTGTATCCTGCCACTTTGCTGAAATTTTGAATTATTTCTAGTAGCTTTTTAGCAGAGTCTTTGGGGTTCTCTAAGTATACCATCATGTCATCTGCAAAAAGTGATAGTTTAATTTCCTCATTTCCTACTCGAATTCCTTGAATCTCTTTCTCGGCTCTTATTGCCGAGGCTAGCGTTTCTAGTACTATATTGAATAGTAATGGTGATAGTGGGCAACCTTGTTTCACTCCTGATCTTACTGGGAAAGGTTACAGTTTATTTCTATTGCATATTATGCTTACTGACGGTCTTAAATATATACTCCTGATTATTCTAAGGAATAATCCATTTATTCCTATACTCTCAAGAGTTTTTAGTAGGAATGGATGTTGGATTTTGTCAAATGCTTTTTCTGCATCTATTGAGATGATCATATGGTTCTTATTAATTTGATTATTAATATGGTCAATTATATTAATAGTTTTCCTAATATTAAACCAGCCCTGCATTCCTGGAATAAATCCTACTTGATCATAGTGTATTATCTTGGAGATGATTTTCTGAAGTCTTTTTGCTAATATCTTATTTAAGATTTTAGCATCAATATTCATTAAGGAGATTGGTCTATAATTTTCTTTCTCAGTTTTCGATCTACCAGGTTTAGGTATCAGTACCATGTCTGTGTCATAAAAGGAATTTGGTAGGACTCCTTCATCCCCTATTTTTTCAAATAATTTATATAACATTGGGGCTAATTGTTCTTTAAATGTTTGGTAGAATTCACATGTGAATCCATCTGGCCCTGGGGATTTTTTCCTGGGGAGTTGATTAATAGCTTGTTCTATTTCTTTTTCTGAAATGGGACTATTTAAGCAATTTATCTCCTCCTCTGTTAATCTAGGGAGCCTATATTTTTGGAGGAAGTCATCCATTTCACTTAAGTTATCAAATTTATTGGCATAAAGTTGGGCAAAGTAACTCCTTATTATTTCTCTAATTTCCTCTTCATTGGTGGAAAGATCCCCCTTTTCATTTGTAAGACTATCAATTTGATTTTCCTCTTTCTTTTTTTTGATCAAATTTACCAAAGGTTTATCTATTTTATTGGCTTTTTCATAAAACCAACTCTTGGTTTTATTTATTAATTCAATAGTTTTTTTACTTTCAATTTTATTGATTTCTCCTTTTAATTTTTGTATTTTGAGTTTAATTTTTGGTTGGGGGTTTATAATTTGGTCTTTTTCTAGCCTTTTAAGTTGTAAGCCCAATTCGTTAATCTTCTCTTTCTCAATTTTCTTCAAATAAGCTTCTAAAGATATAAAATTTCCCCTTATTACCGCTTTAGCTGCATCCCAAAGATTTTGATATGATGTCTCATCATTATCATTATCTTGGGTGAAATTGTTAATTGTTTCTATAATTTGCTCTTTCACCCAGTCATTCTTTAAGATGAGATTATTCAGTTTCCAATTACTTTTTGGTCTATTTACCCCTAACTTTTTACTGAATGTAGCTTTTATTGCATTGTGATCTGAGAAGAAGGCATTTATTATTTCTGCCTTCCTACATTTAATTTTGAGATCTTTATGTCCTAGTATATGGTCAATTTTTGTATAGGATCCATGAACTGCTGAGAAGAAAGTATATTCCTTCCTATTGCCATTCAGTTTTCTCCAAAGGTCTATCATACCTAGTTTTTCTAATGTTCTATTTACTTTTTTAATTTCTTTCTTGTTTGTTTTGTGGTTTGATTTGTCTAAATCTGAGAGTGCAAGGTTGAGATCTCCCACTATTATAGTTTTACTGTCTATTTCTTCTTGCAGTTCTCTTAACTTTTCCTTTAGAAAGTTAGATGCTATACCACTTGGTGCATATATGTTTAGTATTGATATGGCTTCATTATTTATGCTACCTTTCAGCAGGATATAGTTTCCTTCCTTATCTTTTTTAACGAGATCTACTTCTGCTTTTGCTTGATCTGAGATAAGGATAGCTACCCCTGCTTTTTTGGCTTTACCTGAAGCATAATAGGCTCTGTTCCAACCTTTTACCTTTACTCTGTATGTATCTCCCTGCTTTAAGTGTGTTTCCTGTAGGCAACATATTGTAGGGTTCTGCTTTTTGATCCAATCTACTATCCGTCTCCGTTTGATGGGATCGTTCATCCCATTTACATTTACAGTTAAAATTACTAATTCTGTATTTCCTGCCATCGTATTATCCCCAGATTATGCTTTTTTCCCTTGACCCCCCTGATCCCCCTCCCCGATATTTAATTTACAGACCCCCCTTGTGACGCGCAACCCTCCCTCTTTTTTTTTTTTTTTTTTAGGATCCCTCCCCCCTCCCTCCAAGTCTCTTCACTTATTCCCCTTTTCCTTTTCCCTTTTCCTCTCCCCCCTTTTAATGAGGTGAGAGAAAATTCTCTGAAAAACAAATATGTTAATTATTTACTCTTTGAGCCTCTTCTGATGAGAGTAAGATTCACACAATGATTCTCCCCCTCACTAAGTTCCCTCAGATATGGTGTATTTTCTATGTCTCTTCCTGGGATGTAGTTTCCCTCTTTTTATCACTCCTTCCCCTTTTTCTGAACCGACCTCCTTCCCTTTACTACACCCCCCTTTTTTTCTTTTATATCAGTAAAATCAAATTATCCTTGAGTATTTTTTATATACCCACAACAGAGTTACAGTTCTCAAGGGTTCTGTGTACCTTTTTCTGTTTCTCTTCAGTCTTGTGGATGTAGATCAAATTTTTTGTTTAAGTCTGGTTTTTTTCTTAGAAACATATAGAATTCCTCTGTTTCATTGAATGACCATCTTCTTCCGTGGAAAAAGATGCTAAACTTAGCTGGGTAGTTCATTCTTGGTTGCAGTCCTTGATCTTTTGCCTTACGGAATATCAGGTTCCAGGCCCTTCTATCTTTTAATGTGGAGGCAGCCAGATCTTGGGTGACCCTTATTGTGGCACCTTGGTATTTAAATTGTTTTTTTCTAGCTGCTTGCAGGATTTTCTCCTTTGTGTGGTAATTCTGCAGCTTAGCCACAATATTCCGTGGTGTTCTTTTTTTAGGGTCTATTTCAGAAGGAGTTCGATGAATTCTTTCCACATCTACTTTCCCTTCTGCTTCTATTATCTCTGGACAGTTCTCTTTGATAATTTCCTGTAAAATAGAATCTAGGCTCTTTTTTTGGTCATAGTTTTCTGGAAGTCCAATAATCCGCAGATTATCTCTCCTACATCTATTTTCCAGGTCTATAGATTTTCCCAGTAAGTATTTGACGTTGTTCTCCAGCTTCTCATTTTTTTTGTTTTGTTTGACTGATTCTTGGGTTCTCTGTGAATCATTCATTTCTATTTGTTCCATCCTGACTTTTAAGGAGTTATTTTCTTCTTTCACAGTTTTTAGTTCTTTTTGTAAATGCCCAATTTCGTTTTTAAATGAATTATTTTGCTCTATTGAATTTTTTTCCATTTCCCTAATTTTTTTTTTTGAGAATTATTTTCTTTTTCCAATTCAGAAATTCTATTTTCTTGAGACTTTTTTATCTTTTCCAATTCAGAAATCCTACTTTCCTGTGTTTTTTTAACCTTTTCTAATTCACTAATTTTGTTTCCCTGCATCTCCTGTGAATTCTTTATTTTTTCCAACTCCAATTTCAGGACGTTGTTATTCTCTATCATAACTTCCCTTTCCTTGCCCCATTTTTCTTCGATCTCCCTCAATTTCTTAAGAGCTTCTTCTAGGAGAGAGTTATGTGATGGGGGGCAGGAATCGTTCCCCTTTAGGTTGTTATCTTCTGAATCTTTGCTGTTAACTTCCTCGGGGTTGGGTACCCGCTCTTTCTCTGTATAGAAGGAATCTATAGTTTTTCTAGCTTTTTTGCTCATACTTAAAAAATGTTTTGGGGTCTGTCCCTGGGGTAGGAAATTATTTACTTCTTTACCAGCTTCCTCCCAGACCGGATGGATGCAGCGGCCCCTGCGCCCGAGCTAAGAGAGAGCTCTGGGAGAGAGTTCCCCACCCCCTCCCTGGAGGTGCCTCAGAGGTGATTAGCACTGCTGTGCTTTGAGGGCGTAGAATAGTGAAGACAGCAAGAAGCTCAGCCTATGTGTCCGGGTGGGGAGTGGATGTCTGCAGCAGGTGAAGTGAGAAGCCCCTGCGCTCAAACTGGAAGTGTCTGCCAGAAACCACGGTCCCTAGTTCAAAGGTTCCGCTTCTCTGGGACTTCCTGGAGCTGAGTTCCACTCCCTCCAGCTAAGCTAGGCCGTGTGTGTTGCCTTGGGCCGTATCCACCCACTTGTCAGTCTCTTAACTATTCTCAGGAGGTAGCTGAGGCCACACCCCCTGGTGCCGAGTCTGCCGAGTCACCCCCAGGGTGGGGGGAGGGGGGGGAAATCTAATCTGAGTTTTAAAATATTTTGGCTTTCTCTTCTGAACTGCTAAATAATTAGCAGAGAAGAGCTAACAGCCTGTGCCAGATTCCTTTACCTCAGTGGCTTCTCTGATCCCAGAGCCCCTCCCAGCGCAATGGGCGCAGTGTGCCCCTACCCCACCGTCTGTGCTGGTCTTTCTTATTCCTCCCCTGAGAACTGACCTTTCCTGTTGAAACTCCAGATTCTCTTCAGCTGGTAAGTCGTGCTTCCAGTCCTTGTGGTATCTATCAGTCCTGAGCTAATTTTGAGACTTAATTTATCTAATTGGTTGTGAGGGAGTGAGGACGTTCACTGAGTAGTGTGTTTCTTCTCCGCCATCTTGGCTCCCTCTCCATCTTTCGAGAAATTATCAAGGAAAACAAACTGCCCTGATATTCTAAAGTCAGAGAGAAAAAGAGAATTGAAAGAACTCAATGATTACCTTTTGAAAGAGATCCCAAGATGAAACTCTGAGGAATATTAAAGTCAACTCTCAGTGCTCCCAAATCAAAGAGAAAATATTGAAAGCAGCCAAAAAGAAACAATTCAAGCAATGTAGAGTGATAGTCAGAAGGATTGGAGAGCTTGGAATATGATATTTTGCAAGGTAAAGAGATAGCCTTACAATCAAAAAATTATCTATCCAGCTAAACTGAGTATAATCATTTTGTGGATGGTGGATATTTGTGGGAGTGAATGTATATTCAATGAAACAGAATAGTTTCACATACGCCTAAGTAAAATATCAGAACTAAATAGAAATTTTGACCTTCAGATACAAAACTCAAGAGAAAAATCAAAAGATAAACAAAAAAGAGAAAGCATAAGAGTTTCAATAAAATTAAACCTTTTACATGAGAAAATAATATTTGTAGTCCCTAAAAATCTTCTCATTATTAGTCAGCTAGAAAGGGAATACATACAGAGATGACATGGGTGTGAATTGAATATGATAGAATGATAATCTAAAAACATAAAATTAAGGATTAAGAAAGAAGTCTGCATTGGGAGAAGAGGAAAGGGAATGATAGAATGAGATTAATTATGTCACATAAAAAAGCAAGAAAGAGATTTACAATGAAGAGAAAAATTGAAGAGGTCTGGGGCGGGGGGCTACAGGAAATGAGTGCACCTATCTCTCAACTTGGATCAAAGAGGGAATAACATAAACTCTCGATTGTGTATGGAAATTCATCTCCCCTTATAAGACAATAAGAAAAGAAAGGTATAAGACAAAGGTGGTGTGATAGGAGGGAGAGAGAATTGAGGTAAGTAAAAGACAGAAGCAAAAACAGAATGAAACGAGAGCAAGAGTAGGATAAATGGTGGTTGGGTGGAAATAGGATGCAGAGAAATTCACAGTAATCATTAATGTAAGAAAAAAGTTTATAGCAAATTTCTCTGATGAAGACCTCATTTCTCAAATATATAGGGAACAGAGTCAAATTCATAAAAATAAGAGACATTACTCAATTGATAATGGATGGATATGAACAGCCAGTTTTCAGATAAAGTAGTCATATGAAAAAAAGTGCTTTACAATGCCCCAAATGATAAAAGATATGAACTATGCCCAAATGGCTATGAAATCATGCTTATCCTTTGATCTAACAATACCACTACTAGACAAAATCTCAAGAGATTTTTTAAAAGATAAGCATCATATATACCAAAATATTTATAGCAGCTCTCTTCACACGACAAAAAAAATGGAAATAGAAGGGATGCTCATCATTAGGGAATAAAATATGGTATGATCATGATGGAGTATTATTGTTCTATGAGAAATGATGAATAGAATGCTCTCAGAAAAACATGAATTCAAGCAAAGTAAATGTTCTCTGTACAAAATACTGTAATGTTGTGGAATGATTAGCTATGAATAACTGCTATTCTCAGCAATACAATGATCAGTGACTACTCTGAAGGACTTATGAAAAATTCTGTTCATCCCAGAGGACTGATTGTGTCTAATACAGATTGGAGCACACTCTTTCTTTTTCTTAACTTTTTTTTTTCCTTGGGGATTTTTTTGAAGATGGGAAATTTATGTTTTCTTTCACAGGAAGAAGGAGGGCATAGGTAAAACCAAAATTTGAATTGGGTGAAGTACTGCTCTTTACAGCACGTGACACATATAGGTAAATATTAAGGAGTTTGTAAAAGTCAGACTTGATAAATGTGACAATTTTTGAAAGAATCCATCTAGATTAAAACCAGTATGAATAGGTATGAACATTTCAGGGATAAAAGAAAATATTTTCTAGGAAAAAATTACAGTACACAATATTGCAATTATATAAATTTATTCTATGTAGATTGGTCATCTGAGATCTTTGGACCCAGACCTTTTTCCTTCATAATACCAGGTTCCTTTAGTAAATTATTTTGCTATATACCACCATTATCCACATGGTTTCTGCTATAAAAACCTAGCCACAGGATATAGACAGAAGCAGTTCCCAGTACATGATTAAAAGCAGCAAAGCTTTCATAGGTGAATGTCCAGTTAGACATTCAATAACCATTTATTATAATATTAACATATCATTAACAATGTATTAAACACTGGGGATGAAAAGAAAGATAAAAGACAGTCCTTGCAGCTGAGGACCTCACAATCTAGTGAGAGACTATTTGTAAACATTTATGTACAACCAAGTAATATACAGGATATATATATAATCAGAAATGGAAGACACTAATATTGAGAGAAACTGGGAAAGTATTTTTATAGGAAGTGGGATTTTATCTGAATCTTGGAAGCCAGGAAAACTAGTAAGCAGAAAGGAGAGGGAGGATATTCCAAGGATGGGAGACAGAGAGCTAAAATATCTGGAGCTGAGATATGGAATATCTTGCTCAAATAACAAGGAGATTGGCATCATTGGATCAAAGAGTATTTGTAGAGGTATAAAGTCTAAGAAGACTAGTAAGGTTGGGGAGAGGACTAGGTTATAAAGGGCTTTGAATACAAACCAAAGTATGCTATATTTAATTCTGAATGTGACAGGAAGCTAACAGAATCTAGTGAGTAGGGATTTTACATGGTCAAAGGTTCACATTAGGAAAATCACTTGGTTCAGTTAAATAGAGTAGGATTGAGAGAAAGAATAACTAGCAGGCTATTGCAATAGCCCAGGTATGAGGACATAGAGACTGTACCACTGTGGCACTAGTATCAGAAAAGAGAATAGGGCACATTTGCAAGATATTGCAAAGATGAAATCGGCAGGCCTTGGCAAAATTTCATTTGTGGGGGATGGATAATAATGAGGAGTCACGAATAACATTTAAGTTACAAATATGGAAGCCTGGGAGGATGATAATGCTTCAACAGAGAAGGAAAGATACTAAGGTAAGTTTTGGACATGTTGAGTTTATGATATCTACTGAAATCCAGTTTTAGATATCTGTTAGACAATTGAAGATTTGAGACAGATGATCAGCAGAAAGATTAGGGCTTGATAAGTAGTTTGTACTACTACTATTACTACTACTACTAGAACAGAGTAATGGATAAATCATTGGAAGATTTGGGGCTGACATCAGGGTACTACTGTATGTGCTCTTTCATTGAATGAATAAGTGACACTGCCTTGCCAAGGTTGGAGAACAGAGGTTATAGGTAAAGGTGGATCATTCCTCTAAGTTAGTAGAGATCTTTTATTCCTCGACTTATTTAGGTTTTTTGTGGGGAAAATAGTGAGATTTATCCTTTGAACCTGAAAAGACTCGTAATGCACATTCTGTGGTTTGCTTTGTTTCCACATCATAGACAATAAAGTTCATAATGGGGAATAGGACCAGGTAAAGGTTGGATACAATGATATGAATAGAAGGGTAAATAATAGGGCCCCCAAATATATGGCTAAATAATAAGAAGGAAGCAGGGGTATGTGAAAATATAATTGCACATATGTGACTTGTGCATGTTCCAAATGCTTTCTGTCATGTATTTGCTGATAAAAAGCTCAAAGTCTCATGGTGTAGGATATTGTAATGCAGATAATGTCAAAACCTCTAATTAGGAGGATGATCATTAGATCATAACCAGCATTAATTTTAATGTTGACACATTAGACTTTGGCCACAGACTCATGGTCACAATAAGTGTGTGAAATGATGTTCCCAAGACAGCTGCTTGATAAGGAAAAGCAATGGAATGATGAGTACCATGCTTCTAAATAAGATAATGATCCCAGCCTTGGTGATGATGGAGTTGGTAAGAATGGTGGTATGTCTCAGGGAGTAACAGATGGTCACAGATTCAAGGCCGTGAGCATAAGAACTCCAGATTCCATTACAGGAAATATACAAAGAATATCTGTATTAGACAGTCATTGAAGTTCATTATTTTGAGAATGAACCAAATGATATAGAATGCATTGGGAAGAGTAGTATTACAGATAATAGTAGTCAAAGAGAGCATGGCCAAGAAGTGGTACAAAAACTGATGCTGTTTATCGTCACAGCAGATAAGGTAGATTAGGCCCCAGTTCCCTACTATGGGTACCTTATATATAAAGCAGAATGGAATGGATTGGTTCTGTTGATTTCTTGCATTGTGGTAATAAGATGATAAGTCTATACTTTTCAGGCATAGTATCGTTCTAGGAAGGAAATGGTAAATAGGAAATGTCATTATGGTTAGTAAATTAATTTTACCTTTAGTCACAGTAAAAGGTTATGAAATTCTAATACATTTGTGTGAATTTAACCTACTGGCATAAGAAAGGAGCCATAACAAAGCAAAGATAATGGTAATTTACCTCCCAATATGAAAATAAAGACTTTCCAAAAGTCTAACAATAGCTGAACTTAGCTGAATTTAACTACTTGGTAGCAGAAATAATTAATTAAAATCAGAAGCAATTAAAAGTATGCTTTCACCCAAAATTTCATGTGTGTATGTGTGTGTGTGTGTGTGTGTGTGTGTGTGTGTGTAAATACACACTAATTACTAGGTATAATTCTGCTTGCAGTTGGGAAAGGATGTGGATAGTTCTCAATGAATCAGAGTCCTCTATATATTTTAGAGAGGGAAGAAGGAAATTTAAAGCCAATAGGACCATTTTTATGTGTGAGAAAGAAATAGCAACACATTTTATTTTCTTTTGCTAAATCCTTTATGTTAACCGACTTTGAAATAGTCTATGACTTGAAGAAAAGAAACTGACTTCTTATTGTCCAAATATAGTAAAATATCCCCTAAGAAAGAAAATATTAATAAGGATTAAGAGTATTATGAGGGTTAAATGAGACAATGTTTGTAAAGAATTTTGGAGATCTGAAGGTACTGTATAAATTGAGAGTAGTAGTAATAGTAATACTATTATTACTAGTAGTAATAGCAACAGGAGCAGCAGCAGTAGCAGAAGACAGTAGTAGTAACCTACAGTATCAGGTCTCCATTCTGATGATGATGCTTCCCTTCTCTAAGCCATTTCACTAATGAGTTCAGGAATAATAAATGCTTAGCAATTAGGCTCTTGCGGGGGGAGGGGGGGGAAGTGTGCATACACACCTTTAAGTTCAGTCTGCATTATTAATACTTTCTTAAGTGTAGACAATCAAGAAATCAGTAAATCAGAGTTTAATTTTTCATGATTGATAATTTCTAACATGTAAATGCTTATGCTGAAAAAGCTGGTTAGAGCTGACTTCAGCATATTCACATCAAGATAGTCTCAAGATACCTTTAATCAATAGAATAGCTAGGGGACAAATTCCTACATGTAAAAAGTCATAACATGGAGCCATTATTGAGTAGTTATAAAGAATGAGACTAAATTTTTTTGAAGTAAGCATGATTAAGTGAGTTGCTTGTGATCACACAGGTAGTAAGTATTTAAGGTTGGATTTGAACTCAGATCTTCGTGACTGCAAGGCCATTGTTCTATCCACTGTGAATTTAGCTGCCTTGTGTTTGGATATCTCTTGTGAGAATGAGAACATAAGAGATAATAGGAGTAAATGATTAAATGTGAGCAAATCCACAATGTGTATGGCTCCTAGAATTTGTGGGTTTATTTCTGTGGTATGTATTTGAAGAAAAGGGACAGTATGGACTAGAATAGTTCATGAGGGTGGGGGATATTTTAAATATGCAACTGGCTGATAAAATTGCATGTTAGGTCTTAGAGTCCTCCCTTACAAAATAATTTCAGTATGTGGGAATTAAAAGTCTTGATAGAGATTATACATGAATGCTAAATTTTGGAGTCCTCTAAAGTTTTGACATGAGAGTGGGAATACCCTAGAAGTGGGAAGAAGGTAGTACAAGAAAATACTAAGGATAAAAATGGATGTAAGAACAAATTAGTCTAACGGATTTTATTTTTAAAAATTTATTCAGTGGGGAATATATACAAAATCCAATTCTTTCCATATGTCTCCCTTGCCCCACACTTAAAGCATAATATAAATGAATGAGAAACACAAATTAAAATTGTCTATAAATAATCCTGGTTTATGAAAAAAAACATATTATCTCGACCCATATTATTATTTATTTATTTATTTATTTATTTTTATTTGTGCTTTTTGCTGAGGCAATTGGGGTTAAGTGACTTGCCCAGGGTCACACAACTAGCAACAACTGCAACTAGCAGCACAAAGAACTCTTTCCTGAACTTTGATTTTATCATTTTTTTCAGTTAAGTCAAATTGTTTCTCTTTGAACTGTGCCCCAACAATCCTTTTATATATCATCATCCAAGAATGGAGAGGTATCCATCACCATTCATTTACACTGTGTAACACTATCCCCAATAACACTAAGCTTCAATACTTTATTTTAACATTATAAATACCACTTTCAATAATGCAGAACAAAACCAATTTAAACATATCAATCCTGTAAAAATCTTGTCCAAAATCTTCCATACATATCGTCAGAATATATTTCTTCTAGTTAACTTGATGTGTAGAAACCAGGTAAACAAATGATCTGTTGACACATTGCTGGAACCCTGTCTTCCCAGAAATCAGCTGGAGTCAGGATCACTAGCCGTCTTTATTCTTGATCTTTTACAGTCAAGTTCAGGGGGTTAGGCCTAGCTGCCTTACACACACCTTCCTCCCTCAAACGCCAGGAGAGACTGAGTCAGCTTCTTTGTCTTACTTCCTCTTCCTCCTCCTACTCCTCCCACACACGTCACTCCCCCCTCTTTGTCCCACCAATCAAGTCAGCACAGAACAACTGGGGAGGGTAAACCTTCAAACAAGCTAATAGGGAACTGTCCAATTGGCAAGTAGTCTCAAGTGCTTCATTATCCAAGTGCATTGCTCAGTTCTAGCCCTTTACAACACACAGCTTTTCTTTAGCACTTATAATGTAACTATCTATTTTTTTTCTGGTTGTACACCCTTCTGATGACAACCATATTATCACAGATGATCATCATTACACAATTTTTTGCATTGTTAATAGATTGCACTCTACATAGCATAAACCTCTTCACTGATCTGTAGGTAATCTTTAATTTTAATTCCTTAGAAACTCAAGCATGAGCATCCCTGGAAGCCCAGAGATAAGAAGTCAACTTAACTTCATTGGCATAGGGACCTTCCAGGTTAAAAAACTCATTCAACTGAAATGTAAATTAAAATAGTTCTAATGAATCACCTTTTGTTTATCATATTGACTAATATAACCAAAAAATGGAAATTATGAATACTTGAAAGGATGTGGGAAAATTGGGACACTAAAGTATTGTTTTTATATTTGTGAACTGATAGTTCTAGAACTGATAGTTCTGGAGTGTAATGTTGAACTATGTTTAACGGGGCTATAAAGTTGTGCCTATCCTTTGATCTAGCAATACTATACCTAGATTTATACCCAAAGAGGGAAATGGACTTATTTGGATAAAATATTTATACCAGCTCTTTTTGTGGTTTAAGAATTGGTAATCAAAAAATCCCCAGGACCAGGTGGATTTACAGATAAATTCTACCAAACATTTAAAGAACAATTTATTCCAATGCTAATAAACTATTTGAAAAAAATAGGGAATGAAGGAGTCCTACCAAATTCCTTTTATGACACAGACGTGGTACTGATACCTAAATCAGGTAGGCTGAAAATAGAGAAAGAAAATAATAGACCAATCTCCCTAATGAATATTGATGCTAAAATATTAAATAAGTTATTAGCAAAAAGACTACAGAAAATCATTCCCAGAATAATACACCATGATCAAGTAGGATCTATACCAGGCCTGCAGGGCTGGTTCAATATTAGGAAAACTATTAGTATAATTGGCCATATTAATAACAAAATTAACAAAAACCATATGATCAACTCAATAGATGCAGAAAAAAAATTGATAAAATCCAACATCCATTCCTATTAAAAACATTTGAGAATATAGGAATAAATGGACTTTTCCTTAAAATAGTCAGTAGCATCTATTTAAAACTATCGTAAGCATCATATGTAATGGGGATAAACTGGAACCATTCCCAATAAGATCAGGAGTAAAACAAAGTTGCCCACTATCACCATTACTATTCAATATTTTATCAGAAATGCAAGCTTTGGCAATAAGAGATGAAAAAATATTAAAGGAATTAGAGTAGGTAACAAGGAAACCAAATTATCACTCTTTGCAGATGATGTGATGGTATATTTAGAGAACCCCACAGAATCTACTAAAAAGCTATTAGAAATAATCTACTTTAGCAAAGTTGCAGGACACAAAATAAATCCACATAAATCATCAGCATTTTTATACATCACTAACAAAATCCAACAGCAAGAAATACAAATAGAAATTCCATTTAAAATAACTGTCAATAGTATAAAATATTTGGGAATCTATCTGCCAAGGGAAAAATCAGGAACTATATGAGCAAAACTACAAAATACTTTCCACACAAATACAGTCAGATCTAAATAATTCTATATATTAAGAATATAATAAAGATGACAATACTACCTAAACTACTCTATTTATTTAGTGCTACACCAATCAAACTCCCAAGAAACTATTGTACTGGGGCAGAGCCAAGATGGCGGAGAAGATACACGCAACTCTATGAGCTCCCTTCTTCCCTCAATACCAATTAGATAATTTCAGCCTCAAAAATAGTGCTGGACTGATAGAAACCACAAGGACTGGAAGCACGACTTACCAGCTGAAGAGAATCTGGAGTTTCAACAGGAAATGTCAGTTCCCAGGGGAGGAAGAAGAAAGGCCAGCACAGACGGTTGGGTGCTGGCATGCTGCGCCGATTGCACTGGGGAGGGCTCTGGGATCAGAGAAGCCACTGGGATAGAAGAATCTGGCATAGGCTGTTAGCTCTTCTCTGCTTGTAAAACAGCAGTTCAGAAGAGAAATCAATCCACTTTAAAATTTAAAGCCAGAGACTGGATCTTCCCAATCCTGGGGATGACTCAACAGATCTCGGCACTGTGGGTGTAGCCAACTTAGGCTGTCTGGGCTTTCACCTGGGGGTAGTTAAGAGATTGAAAAGTGGGCGGTAACTCATAGTGCCTTGCTTGGCTGGAGGCTGTGGAACTCAGCCCTGGGAAGTCCCAGAAAAGTGGAACCTTTGAACTAGGGACCACGGTTTCTGAGCAGACACTTCCAGTTTGAGCGCAGGGGCTTTTCAGGTCATCTGCTGCTGACATCCACGCCCCACCAGGACTTATAGGCTAGGCTTTGTGTCGCCTTTACTGTTCATTCTTAAACATCAGGGAAGCCGCTAGGACACAGCACCCTAAAAGCACAGCAGTGCTGATCACCTCTGAGGCACTTCCAGGGAGGGGGTGGGGAACTCTCTCCCAGAGCTCTCTCTTAGCTCAGGCACGGGAGCCGCTGCATCCCTCCAGTCTGGGAGGAAGCTCGTAAAGAAATAAATAAATAATTTCCTACCACAGGGATAGACCCCAAAATGTTTTTTAAGTATAAGTAAAAAGCTAAAGAGAACTATTGATTCCTTCTACACAGAGAAAGAGTGGGTATCCAACCCCGAGGAAGTTAACAGCAGAGAGTCAGCAGATAACAACCTAAATGGGAAGGATACCTGCCCCCCATCACATAACTCTCTACTAGAAGAGACTATTAAAAAATTAAGAGAGTTTCAAGAAAAATGGTGAAAGGAAAGGGAAGCTATGATAGAGAATAACAATATTCCGAAATTGGAGTTGGAAAAAATAAAGAATTCACAGGAGATTCAGGGAAACAAAATTTGTGAATTAGAAAAGGTTAAAAAATCACAGGAAAATAGGATTTCTGAATTGGAAAAAGAAAATAATTCTTTAAAAAAATTAGGGAAATGGAAAAAAAATTCAATAGAGCAAAATAATTCATTTAAAAACAAAATTGGGCATTTACAAAAAGAACTAAAAACTGTGACTGAAGAAAATAACTCCTTAAAATTCAGGATGGAACAAATAGAAATGAATGATTCACAGAGAACCCAAGAATCAGTCAAACAAAACAAAACAAAAAAAAAAAAATGAAAAGCTAGAGAATAACGTCAAATACTTACTGGGAAAATCTATAGACCTGGAAAATAGATCTAGGAGAGATAATCTGTGGATCATTGGACTTCCCGAAAACTATGACCAAAAAAAGAGCCTAGATTCTATTTTATAGGAAATCATCAAAGAGAACTGTCCAGAGATAATAGAAACAGAAGGGAAAGTAGATGTTGAAAGAATTCATCGAACTCCTTCTGATATAGACCCTAAAAAAAGAACACCACACAATATTGTGGCTAAGCTGCAGAATTATCACACAAAGGAGAAAATCTTGCAAGCAGCTAGAAAAAAAAATTTAAATACCAAGATGCCACAATAAGGGTCACACAAGATCTGGCTGCCTCCACATTAAAAGATAGAAGGGCCTGGAACCTGATATTCCGAAAGGCAAAAGATCAAGGATTGCAACCAAGAATAAACTACCCAGCTAAGTTTAGCATCTTTTTCCACGGAAGAAGATGGTCATTCAATGAAATAGAGGAATTCCATATGTTTCTAAGAAAAAAACAGACTTAAACAAAAAATTTGATCTACATCCACAAGACTGAAGAGAAACAGATAAAGGTACACAGAACCCTTGAGAACTGTATCTCTGTTGTGGGTATATAGAAAGTACACATGGATAATTTGATTTTACTGATATAAAAGAAAAAAAGGGGGGTGTAGTAAAGGGAAGTAGGTCGTTTCAGAAAAAGGGGAAGGAATGATAAAAAGAGGGAAACTACATCCCAGGAAGAGATATAGAAAATACACCATATCTGAGGGAATTTAGAGAGGGGGAGAAACATTGTGTGAATCTTACTCTCATCAGAAGAGGCTCAAAGAGTAAATAATTGACATATTTGTTTTTCAAAGAATTCTCTCTCACCTCATTAAAAGGGGGGAGAGGAAAAGGGAAAAGGAAAAGGAGAATAAGGGAAGAGACTTGGAGGGAGGGGGGAGGGATATTAAAAAAAAGGGAGGGCTGTGTGTCACAAGGGGGGTCTATAAATTAAATATAGGGGAAGGGGTTCAGGGGGGTTAAGGGAAAAAGCATAATCTGGGGATAATATGATGGCAGGAAATACAGATTTAGTAATTTTAACTGTAAATGTGAATGGGATGAACGCTCCCATCAAACGGAGACGGATAGCAGACTGGATCAAAAATCAGAAGCCTACAATATGTTGTTTACAGGAAACACACTTAAAGCAGGGAGATACATACAGAGTAAAGGTAAAAGGTTGGAGCAGAATCTATTATGTTTCAGGTAAAGCCAAAAAAGCAGGGGTAGCTCTCCTTATCTCAGATCAAGCAAAAGCAGAATTTGTCTAGTTAGAAGAGATAAGGAAGGAAACTATATCCTGCTGAAAGGTAGTATAAATAATGAAGCCATATCAATATTTAATATATATGCACAAAGTGGTATAGCATCTAACTTTCTAAAGGCAAAGTTAAGAGAATTGCAAGAAGAAATAGAGAGTAAAACTATAATAGTGGGAGATCTCAACCTTGCACTCTCAGATTTAGACAAATCAAACCACAAAACAAATAAGAAAGAAATTTAAAAAAGTAAATGGAACATTAGAAAAACTAGGTATGATAGACCTTTGGAGAAAACTGAATGGCAATAGAAAGGAATATACTTTCTTCTCAGCAGTTCATGCATCCTATAAAAAAATTGACCATATATTAGAACATAAAGATCTCAAAATTAAATGTAGGAAGGCAGAAATAATAAATGCCTTCTTCTCAGATCACAATGCAATAAAAGCTACATTCAATAAGAAGTTAGGGGTAAATAAACCAAAAAGTAATTGGAAACTGAATAATCTCATTTTAAAGAATGACTGGGTGAAACAGCAAATTATAGAAACAATTAATAATTTCACCCAAGATAATGACAATGATGAGACATCATACCAAAATCTGTGGGATGCAGCTAAAGCATTAATAATGGGAAATTTTATATCTTTAGCGGCTTATTTGAAGAAAATAGAAAAAGAGAAGATTAACGAATTGGGCCTGCAACTTAAAAAACTAGAAAAAGACGAAATTAAAAACCCCCAACCAAAAATTAAACTGGAAATACAAAAATTAAAAGGAGAAATCAATAATATTGAAAGTAAAAAAAAAACTATTGAATTAATAAATAAAACCAAGAGTTGGTTTTATGAAAAAGCCAATAAAATAGATAAACCTTTGGTAAATTTGATCAGAAAAAAGAAAGAGGAAAATCAAATTGTTAGTCTTACAAATGAAAAGGGGGAATCTTTCCACCAATGAAGAGGAAATTAGAGAAATAATAAGGAGTTACTTTGCCTAACTTTATGCCAATAAATTTGATAACTTAGGTGAAATGGATGACTTCCTCCAAAAATATAGGCTCCCTAGATTAACAGAGGAGGAGATAAATTGCTTAAATAGTCCCATTTCAGAAAAAAGAAATAGAACAAGCTATTAATCAACTCCCCAGGAAAAAATCCCCTGGACCAGATGGATTCACATGTGAATTCTACCAAACATTTAAAGAACAATTAGCCCCAATGTTATATAAACTATTTGAAAAAATAGGGAATGAAGGAGTCCTACACCAAACTTCTTTTATGACACAGACATGGTACTGATACCTAAACCAGGTAGATCGAAAACTGAGAAAGAAAATTATAGACCAATTTCCTTAATGAATATTGATGCTAAAATCTTAAATAAGATATTAGCAAAAAGACTTCAGAAAATTATCTCCAGGATAATACACTATGATCAAGTAGGATTTATTCCAGTAATGCAGGGCTGGTTTAATATTAGGAAAACTATTAATATAATTGATAATATAATAATATAATAATTAGGAAAACTATTAATATAATTGATAATATAATATAATTAATATAATAATCAAATTAATAAGAACCATGTGATCATCTCAATAGATGCAGAAAAAGCATTTGACAAAATCCAACATCCATTCCTACTAAAAACTCTTGAGAGTATAGGAATAAATGGACTATTCCTTAGAATAATCAGGAGCATATATTTAAGACTGTCAGTAAGCATAATATGCAATAGAAATAAACTACAACCTTTCCCAGTAAGATCAGGAGTGAAACAAGGTTGCCCACTATCACCATTACTATTCAATATAGTACTAGAAACACTAGCCTCGGCAATAAGAGCCGAGAAAGAGATTCAAGGAATTAGAGTAGGAAATGAGGAAATCAAACTATCACTTTTTGCAGATGACATGATGGTATACTTAGAGAACCCCAAAGACTCTCCTAAAAAGCTACTAGAAATAATTCAAAATTTCAGCAAAGTGGCAGGATACAAAATAAATCCACATAAATCCTCAGCATTCTTATATATCACCAACAAAATGCAACAGCAAGAGATACAAAGAGAAATCCCATTCCAAACAAATGTTGAGAGTATAAAGTATTTGGGAATCCATCTACCAAAGAAAAGTCAGGAATTATATGAGCAAAATTACAAAACACTTGCCACAAAAATAAAGTCAGATTTAAATAATTGGAAAGACATTCAGTGCTCTTGGATAGGCCGAGCAAATATAATAAAGCTGACAATACTCCCCAAACTAATCTATTTATTTAGTGCTATACCAATCAGACTCCCAAGAAACTATTTCAATGACCTAGAAAAAATAACAACAAAATTCATATGGAAGAATAAAAGGTCGAGAATTGCAAGGGAACTAATGAAAAAAAAAAAAAAACTCAGAGGAAGGTGGTCTAAGTGTACCTGATCTAAAGCTATATTATATAGCATCAGTCACCAAAACCATTTGGTATTGGCTAAGAAATAGACCGGTAGATCAGTGGAACAGATTAGCTACAAAGGGCAAAAAAGGGTACATCTATAGCAATCTAATCTTTGACAAACCCAAAGATACCAACATTAGGGATAAAAATTCATTATTTGGAAAAAACTGTTGGGAAAACTGGAAATTAATATGGCAGAAATTAGATATGGATCCACACTTATCACCATATACCAAGATAAGATCAAAATGGGTCCATGATTTAGGCATAAAGAGGGAGATAATAAATAGATTAGAGGAACAGAGGATAGTCTACCTCTCAGACTTGTGGAGGAGGAAGGAATTTATGACCAGAGGAGAACTAGAGATCATTATTGATCACAAAATAGAAGATTTTGATTACATCAAACTAAAAATTTCTGTACAAATAATACTAATGCAAACAAGATTAGAAGGGAAGTAACAAATTGGGAAAATATTTTTAAAAGCAAAGGTTCTGACAAAGGTCTCATTTCCAAAATATATAGAGAACTGACCCTAATTTATAAGAAACCGAACCATTCTCCAATTGATAAATGGTCAAAGGATAGGAACAGACAATTCTCAGATGAAGAAATTGAAACTATATCCACTCACATGAAAGAGTGTTCCAAATCACTACTGATCAGAGAAATGCAAATTAAGACAATTCTGAGATACCACTACACACCTGTCAGATTGGCTAAGATGACAGGAACAAATAATGAGGAATGTTGGAGGGGATGTGGGAAAACTGGGACACTGATGCATTGCTGGTGGAGTTGCGAAAGAATCCAGCCATTCTGGAGAGCAATTTGGAACTATACCCAAAAAGCTATCAAACTGTGCATACCCTTTGACCCAGCAGTGCTACTACTGGGCTTATATCCCAAAGAAATACTAAAGAGCGGAAAGAGACATATATGTGCCAAAATGTTTGTGGCAGCTCTTTTTGTTGTAGCTAGAAACTGGAAGATGAATGTCCATCAGTTGGAGAATGGTTGGGTAAATTATGGTATATGAAGGTTATGGAATATTATTGCTCTGTAAGAATTGACCAGCAGGAGGAATACAGAGAGGCCTGGAGAGACTTACATCAACTGATGCTGAGTGAAATGAGCAGAACCAGAAGATCAGTGTACACACTTCAACAATAATACTGTATGAGGATATATTCTGATGGTAATGGAAATCTTCAACATAAAGAAGAGCCAACTCACTTCCAGTTGATCAATGATGGACAGAGGTAGCTACACCCACAGAAGGAACACTGGGAAGTGAATGTAAATTGTTAGCACTAATATCTGTCTGCCCAGGTTACATGTACCTTCGGAATCTAAAGTTTATTGTGCAACAAGAAAATTATATTCACACACATGTATTGTATCTAGACTATATTGTAACACATGTAAAATGTATGGGATTGCCTGTCATCGGGGGGAGGGAATAGAGGGAGGGGGAGATAATTTGGAAAAATGAATACAAGGGATAATATTATAAAAATATATATAATAATAAAAATTTATTAAAATAAAAAAAATTAAAAAAAGGAAAAAAAAGGAAAAAAAATGAAATGTAATGCTAGAGAAACTGAAGTAAGACAGAGATTAGAGGTTTTTAATATTTTGATAGTGGAGAATTTGAAAGGCATGGTTGGGTGGCTGAATGGGACTCTTGCCTCAAAGAATCCAGCAATAAACAAGTAATTCCAGGACTTTTTATAGGGCTCCAGTGATCAGGGAAATAAAGGCAAGTGGGAACAGAGCACTGGGTGAGTGGAAATTCCAGGAAGGACTATAACTTCAGTTCTGACAGTTGGGGGTAAGGAGGAAGGATCATAATTTCTGATAAGTTGGGATTGAAGTTGGTCAAGCAGGAGATAGGAAGTCTAGGCCAGGAAGATAGAGAGTGATATCTAGATATTTGAGATAAGCCATGTGGAGTTTTATGACTCTTTGGAATGCCAGAATTCCACAGCCCTAATTATCTCAGTCCTAATGGACAGGAAGGGGGGGTTGCCACCAAAGAAATTGAGGTAAAACAATTCAGGGAAACTGAGGCAAGGCAACTAAGGTATTACACAAACAATACTTTTTTTTTTCTGCCTGTTCTTCATAGTCATAGCATCATCCTAGACCTTGTCCATCACTACTATCCAGAAAAATCAAAAATTGCCCTGTAAATTTTACCAAATATGTACACAAATATGTGTGTGCAGGTATATATAATTATATATACATACACATATATATATATAGTATGTGTGTATATCTATAGATATGTATATATATATATATATATATATATATATATATATCTAGTATGTGTGTATATCTATAGATAGATATAGATATAAATACATACTAAGATATGAAAAAATATGTAAAGAAAAAACGTTTTCTATTGGAGTAGTGATGAGATCTTCAATGTTAGGTGTGGTGAACAGGAAAATTGATAAAAATAGATTCCTTAGGCAAGAAGAAAGAAGACTCTGATAATGGAAATCAGTTTAGTTCCAAGGTCCTACCCTCTAAAGAGAATCCAGTCAGAAATCCAAGTTAGATCAGGACCCTGAGGACTAAATTTTCCCATAAAAACAATTTATGACCCATGATTTTGCTGCTACCTTCCTTTGGGTCACTTTGAGGCAATCTGCCTCATAGTGTCTTTCTCTTTCCCCTTTCCTCATGCTTATCTCCCCTAATTCCACTATGCTTCCCAACCTTACTTTTCCTCCTTACATTTAACTAGCTATTTTAGGGTGCTAAGTTGCTTTCAGGATTTAGCCTGCCATCTAAGGGCATGCCCCAACCTCCATTGACTCACTCAACCTCATGGGGTATTTCCTTCATATTGGGTAATTATAAGTTCCAATGAGAAATTTGTCTTTCATATGCTCTACCAACTCTTACCTCTCATGACAGGATGAAAGATTCCAAAATCTAGGGACTGTAGTACCATGTACCTAAGTCTGGAATGTAACTGAGGGTAGCTCTGGCAATTTCTGGGATGAATGTATTCCAAGCAAACCTTGGGTGATATTGTAAATGCAACACTATCAAACCTGCTTTGCCTGGGAACTGAGTGGGCATCTGTGCACTGATCCAATTGGCTATTCCTTTTACTCTGGTATTCAATGAAGAAAGTAAGACTGAATCAGGAAGAATTAAGTCAAGAACAGTAACTAATGTTACTGAATGTAGTTTTTAATGACTTCAAGGTCAGAAATCTAGTTCTGGATTTGGGTCATTCCTACTCTGATGAACAAATCAAGAAGCAGTGAAGGGAATAATAGGATAGTTCGATCCCACTAGCAGAATGATATGGGAAACTACAATGACTTTAGAAAAGTTATTGGCAGAAAGAGGAGGAACACGTGTTACAAATGGAAGTTTCCTAGTACTCTTAGTACAGACCTATCAGAAGAGTTAGCAGAAAATTCAGGGATTAATTATCCATCCTGTCTAAGGAGATCTGTGCAGGGTTTTTAAAAGACTTTTATGGAATGGAATGTAAAAAAAATCAGCCAAATATGATGGGTAGAAAAGGATGTGGAAACCAAATGATTGGGGAAAAAAGGGGGAAATTATGAAAAATGGATGGCCATTTTGGTTATGAAACAATTATAAAAATTAAATTGGAAAAATGAAACATTAGAAAACTGAAACCTATAGCAACAACAAGGAATAATCAAAGGTGGAGTTTATCTTCTCCCAATAGAAAGCAAGTTTCTTGAAGGCAGACTGACTTTTATAATCAGGGGTGACCTGAAATTTAAAAATAATATTAAGCCCTCTTCTGTTAACTTCTTCTTTCCTAGAATATAAGCTCCTTTGGGACAGAACTGGCTAAGTAATGAGGGATGGGGATTCATGTCTTGTAACTTTTTTTAAAATTTTTTTAATTATAGCTTTTTATTTACAAGATATGTGCATGGGCAATTTTCCAGCACTGACAATTGCAAAACCTTTTGTTCCAACTTTTCTCCTCCTTCCCCTCACCCTTTTCCCCAGATGGCAGGTTGACCAATACATGTTAAATATGTTAAAGTATAAGTTAAATACAATATATGTATCTATCTATCTATCTATCTATCTATCTATATATGTATATATACACACATGTCTAAACAGTTATTTTGAAACAGTGTACAATTAGCCTGTGAAGGAAATCAAAAATGCAGGCGGACAAAAATAGAAGGATTAGGAATTCTATGTAGTGGTTCATAGTCATCTCCCAGAATTCTTTCACTGGATGTAACTGGTTCAGTTCATTACTGCTCTATTGGAGTTGATTTGGTTTATCTCATTGTTGAAGAGGGCCACGTCCATCAGAATTGATCATTATATAATATTTTTTTAAAGTATATAATGATCTCCTGGTCCTGCTCATTTCACTCAGCATCAGTTCATGTAAGTCTCTCCAGGCCTTTGTGAAATCATCCTTCTGGTCATTTCTTACAGAACAATAACATTCCATAATATTCATATACCACAGTTTATTCAGCCATTCTCCAATTGATGGGCATCTGTAAAGTTCTGTTGTCTCCAGAAACTGCTGATCGCTCTCTAATCTAGAGGAGAGACTTCCTCCAGAGAGTGTCCTCAAGTCTGGCCCAGACAAGAGACTCTCTTTCTCTCAAGTGCCACCCTCTTTTATCCTCCCAGAGAATAGGTGTGGGATAACAAGGGCTTCTGGAAAAAATTACTTCAACCAATGAATTTGCTCCTCCTAAGCATGCAAGCTCCTCCCCAGGAGTTCACAAGTAAAACTTCCTGTAAAGGCTGGAACTAGAGAATTGTTAGCACTTAGTAAGAACCTAATATCTCATTATCTCATTAGCACTTAGTAAGAACCTAACAGGCATCCAGTCAGTTTCCTGTTGGCCACTACTGGAGGGCTGCCATGAACATTTTTGCACATGTGGGTCCCTTTTCCTTCTTTAAGATCTCTTTGGGATATAAGCCCAGTAGTAACACTGCTGGATCAAAGGATATGCACAGTTTGATAACTTTTTGAGCATAGTTCCAAATTGCTCTCCAGAATGGCTGGATGTATTCACAATGCCACCAACAATGTATTAGTGTCCCAGTTTTTCCACATCCCCTCCAATATTCCACATTATCTTTCCCTGTCATTCTAGCCAATCTGACAGGTGTGTAGTGGTATCTCAGAGTTGTCTTAATTAGCATTTCTCTGATTAATAATACTTGGAGCATCTTTTCATATGGCTAGAAATAGTTTCAATTTCTTTGTCTGAGAATTGTCTGTTCATATCCTTTCACCATTTATCAATTGGAGAATGGCTTGGTTTCTTATAAATTAGAGTCAATTCTCTATATGTAAGGTTTCTTAGAAATTAACTGAACTGTATTTTTAAAATTTTTCTGATTATAGTCAATACCCCACAATTCCTTTTTGCCTTGGGGCATAAAGCCTACTCCTGTCTTTTGAAATGAAGACACAGGAGTTTTGAATGGATTAATGGGCAGTGCTGATGATATTATCGCCCTTCCTTTTCCTCCTCCCCCTTCTCCCTTGGCCCAAGAAGGTGAGGCTGAGGGAAGAGGAATTGGAAAATTCCCCAAAGGCTGATTTAAAATCCAACCTGAGCTTTGCACATAAAAAGAACTAAACTTCTCAATGGAAGAGTAATCAATAAATTCCTTAAAACAACAATGCACGAGGTAAACCAACAAAACGCTAAGAAGAATTTCTACAACTTTAGTCCATGTGGTTCGTTTATTTCCTTCCTTTGCTTCAGCCACTGGTTTGAACTCTTCCAGTTCTATCTGTAGTAACCTAGCTTTTTCTTCTTTATCTCAATCTGTAGTTTAACCTGCAATTCCAGCAACTCTTGCTGTGGCATTTTATACTCTATACTGTCATACATACGCATTAGCTCTAGGTTGCTCCCTCTCGGAGCTATATTTACTGGGTGTGGGGATAGCCTTCTGGGAGCTTGATTACAAGCTTCCTGCTGTTCTTCAGTGGTGATCTCTGTTAAAAGATCTTCCATCTGGCTCTTTAACCTCTTTATATAAGCATTATGTTCAGCTGTGTCCTTGAGCCTGATCCCAGAGTTACCTGGGTCCATATTGCTTCTCTGTCTTCCCTCTTAAGTGGCGTTTCTACCGGATCTTTCAGAATCTTAATTCTGAATATTAAATATTTTCAAAACCTGATAATTCCTGATGCCCCACATTGGGCGCCATTTTGTATTGTGCTCTCCTGGCAGTTACAATTACTAGTCTGTCCTAGACCCACCAGAGTACCTTTGACCACTGTGCTTAGCAGTGTGAACTCTACCCAGCTCGCCTCCTCTGAGGCCTTCAAAGGTCTCTGGCCACAATCTCTTGAATCTATAGCTTAATAACCGGTAGCACACTCAAGAACAGCCACGTGTAATCTTAAAAGCCTTTATTATACCTACTCACATAATGCTCTAACTGATGCCCTGACTTGTTGGTTCCCTAGTGAACACCTGGTCAGAAGACCCACGTGTTCACTACCAAAACCCTTACCTCTTTTGGCTATCCATCTTGGCTTGGCCACCCAGGGTAGGGAGCCAGGGTGAAGAGCGCCTGGTTAAAGAGAGTAACTGCTGCCTGCAGTGGGCTTACATAGGGCCTGTGAGGTCACACACACAGCCAATCAGCGAGAGAGTCACCCATTATGAAGCTATCTCATCATGTACAGGATCCCATCTACAAGACAGTCCTAATATCCACAGAAATTACTCCTGGACCACTCAATCTCCCGATGCACTGTGGTGCCCATTTAAAGGGCTCTTACAATTCCCTTTCTCTTGTTTTGCGGGAACCGCACATCTCACCAAGCTAAACTTTTAGCACCAGCTATAGTTCACTTGATCCATGAGATGACAGAGTGTTATGCCCAAGGAGGTACAAAGCAGCAGATCAGTAAATAGAAGTATGACAATAAGAACCAGGCTCAACAGTGGCCCAAGTGTTTAACCCATTCATAAAAGTCATACTCGAGATAATATGCCAAAGAGGTTGGATGCCAATGAGTTAGGATGTCAACACTAAGGTGGGAAGTCAACAAGGTAAAACATCACAATTCTAGTTAACAATTTTTGGTGTCTGCCATCATTTAGTGACAAACCCCACATCATAGATCATATCACTAGTAGAGGAACTGTCATGTCTAGAAGCAAAATGCTATGGCAGGAGGAGTTGGGGGCGGGGCATGAAGAAGGATGAATTCTGAAGATTTCTCTAGGGGAGAATAAGATGAAAAGGTACCTGATTGATCATAATAAAATTATTATTATGTAATGATATTAGTGAATTAAAATCATACTCATTATATTGAGGTGGGGAGGGATTAGCCATATTTGGAGTAATGTAAATGAGTTTGATTAATGTTGCTATTTTGTGTAGGAGGTTAAGTTTCCACACATATCTCTTGAGTGAGTCCCCTGGAAAGTTACCTTAGTTTTTAGGTGTTCTATTGGTCACTTGGCAAGAGAGAACCAGAAGAAAAGGGTATGAGTCCCTCTCATCCAGTGTACCAGAAATTTACATTATATAGGGTCCAGACAAAAATATACCTAGGTAGACAAGCACCCTGTACACAATTAAGTAATTTTGCAGAGAAGGTAGCATACATATTCAAATTAAAGTCTACTGAGAAAACATAAATATTGAAATTTGGGAAATTCAAGCACAGAGTGTACTCAAAATATTAGCTCCTACTCCGGATTTAAGCATTCCCTGCAGCCATATCTTTCACTGGAGAGTCTCAGGTATGACCTCTACTGTAAACTTTTGGGTTAGATAATTTCTGGACATACAAAGTTAGATTTAACCAGTATAATAACTGATACATTTTTGAATGATATATAAATATGTTTATTTTTTATCAACCAGTCAGAAGATACATATGTTTTAAGTAAAAAGTATTTAATCAAATAGAATAGCAAATAAAATGACAAGAAAATATTTCTCCCCCCCTCCACCCTCCATACATAGAATACACTTCTTCCACACGAAGCATGCCATGAATGAGTAGGGTACATAATGGGAAAATACATTTAATTGATGACCACTCATGGAGGGTACATATTAAGGAATTTATGTGGCCAGAGAACATGTATAGCCAGAAAAACTCACACTTCATCCTCCAAAGCTACAGTGTTGTCAGCTTCCTCTGATGATATTATCATTTTGTTTGTCAGTCATGTCCAACTTTTCATGACCCCATTTGGATTTTTCTTGGCAAAGATACTGGAGTAATTTACCATTTCCTTCTCCAGATCATTTTTCAGATGAGGGAACTGAAGCAAACACGATTAAGTAATTTTCCTAAAATCAAAACTAATATATGTCTGAGGCTAGATTTGAACTCAGAAAGATATCTTCCTTTTGTACTGTACACTGTATCACTTACTGCTCTCAGTCATGCAAGTCATTCTGCTGGTTTCATGTTTGCTTCTGTTTCTGAAAAGAGTTTCTAAAATTTTCTTCAATCACCTACCTAAATTTTCAGTCTACTATAATGCTGTGGCTAAATAGCTTCTTCTGATAAAGAAAATCTAGTAACTCTTTAATCTTGGTCAAAGGCCCCAAAATAACATAATCAATTAAGCCTTAGCTGAACAAAAACTAGATTAAAAAAAAATTCCAAGGATGAGATTATGTTTTGTTTGTAATTTTGTTTGTTTTTGTTTTAACTCCAGGTGTCAGGCTGAGCCATAGTTATATATCCTCTTACATTTGAACTCCCAGAAAGACATTGCAAGATTGAGGCCTTCTGATCAGTGCTCAAAATCTAAAGTGTTTTTTTGTTTGTTTTTGAGGCTGGGGTTAAGTGACTTGCCCCAGGGTCACACTGCTAGGAAGTGTTAAGTGTCTGAGACCAGATTTGAATTCTGGTCCTCCTGAATTCAAGGCTGGTGCACTATCCACTGCACCACCTAACTGCCCCAAAATCTAGTGTTAAATAATAAATAATGGGTATTAAATCTTTGTTTTCTTCTAAATGCATCTATTTGTTCAGTGTCTCTCAATTATTCTCATAGCCATGGTGTCTCTTGAATTTCCCAAATGTGAATATTTATGTTTTCTCAATAGATCTTAACTTCCAAAAACAAAAATTAAAAGCACAAAAGTTATGTGGACATTGGGCTATGAAATCCATTTCATTCCCAAGATCTTCTTAATTAAAATGAAGATAAAGAGGCATATCTTTCCTCTATGTTTGCAATCCATATTATTATTACTTTATTGCTTATATCTGATGGCAGGAAAAAAGCAACCTATTTTGACTATCAGAAAAACTTCAAAGTCTCCTTCCACAGAAAAGTTAAAAAAGACATATCTCAGTGATCAAATTCTATATAAGCTGAGGCATTTCTCAATGTTAAGTCAGAATAAACAAGAAAGAAACAAATCAAACTAAAATAAAACCAAATGTAGAAGTGACATCAACACCAAAAGAAAAAAAAAAACCTGAAGAATAAGTAAAACTTCTTTATAAAGAAGCTCTTTTGACTCTCTGTGAAGACTGAAGGAAATAAGCTTACTAGATAGTCTTGTAAAAATAAAGTAGACCTGATTTTTTGTGATACTTTCAAAGAATTAATGTGGTAGTGATTTATTATGTGTAACTGCAATCTACATAATCAAAAAATAATAAGCACTTAATGAATTCTTTTTTCCTTCCTTCAATGTATATGTTTGTAATGTTCTCTCTAAAATGTAATGTTCTCTGTTGAGGTTTTCTTTGGGTCTAGGGAGACAGCCTTCGTTTCAGTTCCGTAATCACCACAAGTGTAGCCAGGTGTTAAAGTCCAAATCCATTATTATCTCTTTTAAAATCTTGTCTCTTTTCCTGGGTTCCAGTTAGCTTTCTTATAGTCCAGATCCTTTATTATCTCCTTCCTGGGGTGGAGTGGTTTTCTGGATAGCCTTTCAGTCTGGCCTTGGTCTTAGTGGGGGAAGTGCAGCAGTCCAGGCCAGCAAGCAGGAAAATTGAAGATCCAATTTCTCCCCTTGGTTCTGAGAGCTTAAGCTCCTGCTGCCAGTCCTCCTTTGCCTTCTCTCCGAATATCTCTGACTCTCCCTGGCTGAGGCTTCTAGCTTATATACTCCACTCTGAGTACAAACCAATCATTATATCACTAGGAAACCATTATTTCTTATAGGATTGAATCAATTCTAAACTAGATTTAACCATTGTCTCCTTAATTCCACTTAGTACCTTGTTTCAAGTTCTGGCCCATACCATTTCCTTGTAGGTAAAATCAATCATACTGAACCATGCTAAATTAGATAACTAATTACACTGACTTAGTACCTTGTAAGAATCCTTTGTTTCAAGTTCAGAGTTCTGGCCCAAAATATATGTATGCACCATGCAAGTGAGTGGATGAATACACATCTGCATATATGTGTAAATTAGGAAGGCTGTGATTTCAAAGTGATTGGAATCCTATGAGGCTAACAAATTAAAGTTGGAAAATCAAAATTTTATGGCCATTGATTATTTGTCCTAATCTTTCCTTTTCTGATCTCACACATCCCATGATCATATGAAGCTTTGCCAATGTTCCTTTGACACTTTACATCTGGGAAAGAGTAGGACAGACATACCCTAGAGAAACCTACACTTGAGAAAGTTGGATGTGGGGCATGGGAGGGAGAAAATTTGGAAAGTAAATGGGAGACCATGACCTCATTCCAGATATGAAGGGATAGACTAGGATCCTTGTTGAGCTTTCATTGACAGCATTTATGTTGTTTCATGCCAAAAATGATCTGGAGTATTATCCTGGCTTTCTACCTATGAGTTTCTGAGTGATCATGGGCAAGCCATATAGTTTCTACTGGGCTTAGTTTCTTCATCTATAAAACAAAACCACTAATCATCTCTAAGGACAAGTTCAGCTCCAGTAGTCTTTGACTATTGATTTTACAAATTCATTGGATCATTTCCATCAGAACATTTCTGTTGGCAGAGACAATATAGAGATCAAAGTCATGGGACATAGATGACTGTTAGAGCAGAGGAGTGGACTCCTAAAAGATGCAGCAATATAAGCATGAAGTTGATAATTATGTGGCTCAAGAGATAAAGATATATATCTAGACCTCATGTCCAGAAAAATAGATAATTTGTATACTATTATTTGAATACATGAAGTCACAGTCCAGGGCATGAGAGATAATCCCTCTGTAAGGTAGTGACATCAATGATTGGGGAAAACCTGAGGAAAGATGTGAAGAGCTTGCCTTTCCTGGAGAGGAGAGTGTGGTAGAGTAGTCCTTGGACAATGACTGTGACCTGGGTTGGTTAGAATGGCCCCAACAGTTTCTATCTCATATCACATCAGATCTTACTCATTCCCTTAGCTAGGAAATGTTTCCTCTTGGGGATGCTGATGTCCAGTTATCTAATCTCCTACTTCCATATCATCCTAGTCTTTTTCCCCAGAACTTTGGCCTCTCAAGAACACCCTAACTACTCGATCTCGAATCTCTTTAGTCTTAACACCATAGACAATGGGGTTGAGTGCTGGTGGGAAGAGCAGGTAAACATTTGCCAAGAGAATGTGGATGTGAAGTGGGACATGGCGGCCAAAGCGATGGGTAAAGAAGGAAAAGAGGGCAGGTGTATATGAGATTAGGATGACACAGATATGGGAACCACATGTCCCTAGGGCCTTAGCCCTGGCTTCACGGGATGAGAGACGGAGAACAGCTCGTGCAATAAGTGCATAGGAGAGGCCAATGCAGAGCAAGTCCACCCCAATGACAAGCAATGCTGCTGTCAAACCGTACACACGGTTGGGTATGGTGTTCCCACAAGCCAACTTCACCACAGCCATATGTTCACAGTATGTGTGTGGAATCACATGACTGTGGCAGAAGCTCAGGCGTCCAATAAGAAAGGGGCAAGGAAACATCAGCAGTGAACCACGTAGCAGCGCAGCTAAGCCAATCCGAGCAATGACTGTGTCAGTTAGAATAGTAGCATAACGCAGCGGGTCACAGATGGCAACATAACGATCAAAGGCCATAGCTAGCAGCACTGTGGACTCCATCATGCAGAAGGCATGAATAAAGAACATCTGAGCCAGGCAAGTGGCAACAGCAATGTGCCCAGCCCCAAACCACAGGATGGCCAGAAGTTTGGGCAAAGTGGTGACTGATGCAGCCAGATCAATGGTAGAGAGCATACAGAGAAAGAAGTACACAGGCTTATGCAGAGCAGGCTCAGTGGCAACCAGAGCCAAAATGGTCACATTACCCACAATAGTAGCCATACCCAGGAAGCACACGGGTATGGAGAGCCATAGATGGATTGACTCCAAGCCTGGAATGCCCAGGAGAAATAACACAAGAGGTTCCTGGATTGTGTTGTTTGAAGATATCATGATCTATCCCCACAATCCCGGGTTCCAAGCTATTATCAAATGTTCATCAAATCACCTGCAAAAATAGGACAAAGACTTGAGCAATTAGTGGAGAGAAATAAGGCATTAAAAAGTTCTAAAAGAGACAGGGTTTCTTTTTTTTTTCCTTTTTTGTAATAAAATCTTTTTTTTTTTTAATTTTTCAAAACATATGCATGGACAATTCTTCAACATTAGCCCTTGCAACACCATATTATACACACACACACATACACATGTCTGTATTTGTACATATATATCATATGCATACATATTTATACAATTATTGCGCCACGCAAGAAAAATCAAATCAAACTAGTAAAAAAAAAAAAAAAGAGAGAGAGAGAGAGAGAGAGAGAGAGAGAGAGAGAGAGAGAGAGAGAGAGAAGCAAAATAAAATGCAAGCAAACAACAACAAAAGAGTAAAAATTCTATGTTGTGTATCCCACTTGGTTCCCACAATCCTCTCTGGGTGTAGATGGCTCTCTTCACCACTGAACAATTGGGATTAGTTTGAATCATCTTATTGTTGACGAGAGCCACATTCATCAGAACTGTGCATTGTATAATCTTGTTGCTGCTATGTATAATGATCTCCTGGTTCTGCTCATTTCACTAATATCAGTTCATGTGAGTCTCTCCAGGTTTCTCTGAAATCAATCTGCTTATTATTTCTTATAGAACAATAAATTCCTGATGGTTGTTTCTTACAGAATAATAATATTCCATAACATTTATATATCATAACTTAGTCAACCATTCTCCAATTGATGGACATCAATTCAGTTTCCAGTTTCTTGCCACTACAAAAAGGACTGCTACAAACATTTTTGCACATGTGGATCCTTGTCCTTCCTTTAAGAGCTCTTTGGTATATAACCCTAATAGAAACAGTGCTAGAACAAAGGGTATGCACAGTTTGATAACTTTTTGAGCTTAATTTCAAATCCCTCTCCAGAATTGTTGGATCATTTCACAATTCTACCAATAATGTATCAGGGTGCCAGTTTTCCCACATCCCCTCCAACATTCATCATTGTCTTTTCCTGTCATTTTAGCCAATCTGAGAGGTGTGTGATGGTATCAGAGAGAGGATTTTTTTTATATATCCCCTTATTTATATAAGCTTGCTGAAAATGTCCTTGAGTTCAAGCCTACATTGATCAGTCTACGGAAGGCCTTAAGGGACGATCCAAGACAATCAGGGTCTCTGATATTGTCTTAATAGGTCATTCATTCATTGAAAAATAAATGCCTAGAGACAATGAATGCCATGGGTGTTATGCTCTGCATTTAAAGGCAGGTAGATTTAATTTCAAATATGGTCTCAGATACGAGTTGAGTGATTCTGGGCAAGTTGCTTAATCTGCCTCAATTTTCTCACTTATAAAATAGGGATGACAATAACTAATATTTATATAGCTTTATTTTGAGCCAAGGATTGTCTTAATTGCTTAACAATCCTGGGAGAAAGGTGCTATTTGTGTTCTCATTTAGTGATAAATGACTTGTCCATGGTCATAAAGCTAGTAAGTATCTAAGGCCAAACTGTAACTCATATCTTCCTGACTCCAGGGTAGGTATCCTATCTACTGTATTATCTAGCTGCTAATAGTAACACTCACTTCCCAATGTTGGGAAGATAAGAAAAGATCACATTTTAAATGCTTAGTGCATTGTCTGGCACATATAAGAGCTAATAAATTCTTATTATTTGCTATCTATCTATTTTGAGACACACACACATACACACACACACACACACACACACACACACACACACACAAAGACAGGAGTAAATTCCAAACATTTGTTTCTCCCTCAGTAATTCAGGAAATTCCCACAATTTTTCTGAAAGCCATTTAGATTCTCCATACCAGTGTTCAGGCAACTAGAACTCACTAGGACTCTAGGATCTAGAACTTTGAGTCTATCTGAAGGCCTATCATTCAGACCAACATTGTTGTTGTTGTTCATTCATGTGTGACTCCTTGTGACCCCATTTGGGGTTTTCTTGGCCAATATAGTAGTGATTTGACATTCCTTTCTCTAGCTAATTTTACAATTGGGGAACTGAGGCAAACAGGGTTAGTGAATTGTCTAAGGACCCATATGTAAGTGTCTGAGGCTAAATTTGAACTAAAGAAGATGAATCTTTTTGACTTGCTGATCCCAGGCCAGGAATTCTATCTATTGCATAGTGATCCAATGATCTTAAGTTCAAGTAGAAATGTATTCACTAAAACAGGAAAGGGTCCCTGGTGGATATATATTGACTTAAAATACAGAGTATTAACATTGTATATGTTCTATTGTATTTTTATTCATTTTGTTAAATGTTTTCCAATTAACTTTAACTTGGTTTTGGCCACAATGTTCTCATTCACATCTATACATCTGTCAAGGACTGTCTGTTTGGCATCTCTGATTTACAACCATCCTTTTCTAACTCCCCCCCTACACCCCTACATCCCCCCTCACCCCCTGCCAAATGAAGTAGCTCAGAGAAGTGCTCTGATTTCCCAGATCCCATAATTCCCAGGATGTAAAATTTAGATCCTCTGACTCTAACCCCAGTGTTTTTTTCCACTACAATATAGTCCTTATCAGATCTTTTCAAACAGAAAAAACTTCAACCACAAACCTTCTCAGCTGCATTCTTCCTATTATATATCTCATCCCCTTTCTGAGGATTATTCACATTCTTCTATCTTTAATCTTCTCTGATTGCAATTCTTTTGAATTGTGATGACACACTGTGTGGAGAATGTATGAGTGTGATCCTTTGGGGGTTCCTAACTGCAGCCTAGGAAAAGATAGTTCTATCTCTTGTAGTCCTAGATCTCTAGGAAAAGAGCTATCCTAGGTCCTATCAGTCACCTAATTATGTTCTCAGAAAGGCTTTTTGAAAGGTCTAATTTGACTTTTTCCTGCTATAGAGTTGGACTTTACTTACCATCCTACAAAAGTATTTCTTAACCTTTTTTTTTTAAAATCCCACTATATCATGTCCTCAAAGGCACAAATGAAAAGAGGCAAAAATAGCCCTGAATCTGACATCTGAAATCATGGGAAATTTGCTTCTGTCAAAGTAACTTGCTTTGTGATCTGAAACAAGTCACCTATCTTCTCTATGCCTTGGGGATAAAGAGGCAGGTAGGGATTTTTCTCCTTCCTTATTTCCACCTTTTAAAGATTCCTTTGTTGTTGTTATTGTTATTGTTTGTTCTTCATTCAGGAAGATGAACATGACATCAGAGAGGTGATAACTTGACATTCAAAAGAATTGGATTTCAGGGAGGGAGGGCTGTGCAAGGTCATCTGCCTCACTCCCCTCCAGAGCCATCTGGGTCCAGAGACTAGATATAGATCAAGAGAACTAGAGATAGCCCAGAGTGAAATAGGAGACCTTGTCCTTTTAAAACTAAGATCTTCAATAGATTCCAGTTTAACTATCACTTTTTGCAGATGACATGATGGTACACTTAGAGAACCCCAAAGACTCTGCTAAAAAGCTACTAGAAATAATTCAAAATTTCAGCAAAGTGGCAGGATACAAAATAAATCCACATAAATCCTTGGCATTTTTATATATCACTAACAAAATGCAACAGCAAGAGATACAAAGATAAATTCCATTCCAAACAAATGTTGAGAGTATAAAGTATTTGGGAATCCATCTACCAAAGAAAAGTCAGGAATTATATGAGAAAAATTACAAAACACTTGCCACAAAAATAAAATCAGATTTAAATAATTGGAAAGACATTCAGTGCTCTTGGATAGGCCGAGTGAATATAATAAAGATGACAATACTCCCCAAACTAATCTATTTATTTAGTGCTATACCAATCAGACTCCCAAGAAACTATTTCAATGACCTAGAAAAAATAACAACAAAATTCATATGGAAGAATAAAAGGTCGAGAATTGCAAGGGAACTAATGAAAAAAAACTCAGAGGAAGGTGGTCTAAGTGTACCTGATCTAAAGCTATATTATATAGCAGCAGTCACCAAAACCATTTGGTATTGGCTAAGAAATAGACCGGTAGATCAGTGGAACAGATTAGATACAAAGGACAAAAAAGGGGTACATCTATAGCAATCTAATCTTTGACAAACCCAAAGATTCCAACATTAGGGATAAAAATTCATTATTCGGAAAAAACTGTTGGGAAAACTGGAAATTAGTATGGCAGAAATTAGATATGGATCCACACTTAACACCATATACCAAGATAAGATCAAAATGGGTCCATGATTTAGGCATAAAGAGGGAGATAATAAATAGATTAGAGGAACAGAGGATAATCTACCTCTCAGACTTGTGGAGGAGGAAGGAATTTATGACCAGAGGAGAACTAGAGATCATTATTGATCACAAAATAGAAGATTTTGATTACATCAAACTAAAAAGTTTCTGTACAAATAATACTAATGCAAACAAGATTAGAAGGGAAGTAACAAATTGGAAAATATTTTTAAAAACAAAGGTTCTGACAAAGGTCTCATTTCCAAAACATATAGAGAACTGACCATAATTTATAAGAAACCGAACCATTCTCCAATTGATAAATGGTCAAAGGATATGAACAGACAATTCTCAGAGGAAGAAATTGAAACTATATCCACTCACATGAAAGAGTGTTCCAAATCACTACTGATCAGAGAAATGCAAATTAAGACCACTCTGAGATACCACTACACACCTGTCAGATTGGCTAAGATGACAGGAACAAATAATGATGAATGTTGGAGGGGATGTGGGGAAACTGGGACACTGATGCATTGTTGGTGGAGTTGCGAAAGAATCCAGCCATTCTGGAGAGCAATCTGGAATTATGCCCAAAAAGTTATCAAACTGTGCATACCCTTTGACCCAGCAGTGCTACTACAGGGCTTATATCCCAAAGAAATACTAAAGAGCGGAAAGAGACATATATGTGCCAAAATGTTTGTGGCAGCTCTTTTTGTAGTAGCTAGAAACTGGAAGATGAATGGATGTCCATCAGTTGGAGAATGGTTGGGTAAATTATGGTATATGAAGGGTATGGAATATTATTGCTCGGTAAGAAATGACCAGCAGGAGGAATACAGAGAGGCCTGGAGAGACTTAAATCAACTGATGCTGAGTGAAATGAGCAGAACCAGAAGATCACTGTACACTTCAACAACAATACTGTATGAGGATGTATTCTGATGGAAGTGGAAATCTTCAACATAAAGAAGAGCCAACTCACTTCCAGTTGATCAATGATGGACAGAGGTAGCTACACCCAGAGAAGGAACACTGGGAAGTGAATGTAAATTGTTAGCACTAATATCTGTCTGCCCAGGTTACATGTACCTTCGGAATCTAAAGTTTATTGTGCAACAAGAAAATTATATTCACACACATGTATTGTATCTAGACTATATTGTAACACATGTAAAATGTATGGGATTGCCTGTCATCGGGGGGAGGGAATAAAGGGAGGGGGGGATAATTTGGAAAAATGAATACAAGGGATAATATTATAAAAAATATATATATATATAATTAAAAAAAAAGATTCCAGTTTAATTGAGGCTGCACCCATTCAGTGATTAAGGATAAGAAGCCTTTGAGACAAAGAAAAGATTTGGCTCAAACATATCCTTCAAAAAGTCTTTTCTTGTCCCTCTAGCTATTAGCTTTGATTCCAAGATTTTATTATATCTGCTCTATATGTGTTTTGAATACTGCACATGTTTGCAGTATCCCCTGATAGATATAACCTTTTTGAGGGGTAAGATACTATAGTGGATAGAGTACTTGCTTTGGAGCTAGGAGGACCTGGGTTTAAGTCCTAACTTCTTCACATTGTCTGTGTATCCTTAAGCAAATCATTCAGTCTATCAGTATTCCAGTACTGCACAAAAGATACCTCTCTACATTGATAGTTTCCCCATCTATATGTTCTTTAATTTAATAAAATCATGGGTTCAATGCCTATCTTTCCTGGGGGTAGATGCTATTCACACATTTCTTAATACTCAACACCTAATATAGTGCCTCATCATGGCAGATACTAAATAAATGCTTTCTTGTTTGCTTTATTTTGGACTCATTGATTTTCCTAAAGGGAAAAAAAAATTGGGGCTTCTGGGTCCAGGATACTAATTCCCATAATCTAGAGTATCTAGGACATGCTCATTTCAAGAATTTGGAGGCTACAAGAAAAAGGCTATGAGAAAAAAAGAGATGATTCTATAAAGTCATAAACATGGTATGCTTTAGGTGGTACATGAGGACAAATTATTGTCCTTAGGAGCAGATCTCAAATCTAAAATTGTTTTTAAAGGAAACTTATTTGATCATTTGGCAGAAGAGAATGGCTGTTCTAGAAGATTTACAGTACATACAAATTTGACAAAGGAACCAAACATGAATCATTTGACAAGAATACAACACCTGAGTTATACATGAATAACATGAAGGGAACCCAAAACATAAGCTTAGGTGAACTCTAAACAAGTTCTGGTTATGATAACCCTAAAAAAGAATGTTTTAGATAAATTCAATATCTGGAGGAACTCAAAATTCATCATCATAATCTCTGGAATTCTAAGAGTCATAAAAATTGGATTTAAATGATATTACACTTTTCTGAACAATATAATTAACTATTTTGCCTACAAAACAAATTGATTGTATCTTTCAATATAACAGCCTATTAGGATATAAAAACAGGTAAATCTTTTCTAGGCAGAACATAAAGCTAATTGCTAAAAAGTTTCTAATCTTCATAAGTTACATTTCTACAGAACTTTGTGGTTTACAAAATGTTTTATCACCAATACCTTATTTGATTCTCACAATAGCCTTATAAGGTAGAGGGTAATATGGGAAAGCTCCTTCCATGGGAGTTTTTATTCAAAATACTATTATCTCCATTTTAAAGGTCATGAAATAGACTCAACAAGGTTGTGTTGCTGATTATTCTCACAGCTGTGATTTGAACTCTGGATTTCCAACACCAAACCCAAAGACACTAGATTATAGTGTATTTTACATATTCCATATTTTCCTTTGAAACCAGAGATGACCTTGAATCATTTACTGCCACTTGAGTATAGTTCTGAGAGCTTTGTCCCTATCTTGAAGAGGGAACACCAGGAACCACAAACTATCAAGATAAGATCCATGAAAAAGAAATCTCCCAGTTACCCTGAATTAAATTTTCATCTCTCATCCTTTACTTCCAAGTTTCTATAAATATAAATATGCTTATATGAATATAATATAAATATAAAATTATGCATATATTTATATATGATAAATAGAAATGTTTTTGGTACATTGAGTTATAAAAAATTAGAGGGCAATACCAGATCATTTCTTCCTTGAAATCTGATATTCCTCTATGAGTATCAGAACCATCTGAAATTACTTGGAAATTCTAATTTATGCTACTATAAAATAATCCAGAAAATAGAGTTCTATTCCTTTGATTTTAAAAACTGTCTATGAGTTACCATTGGGCATAAGATACTTTTAGGATATAAAGCTCAGTTCAGTATAGATTCTCAACTAAATTTCAGTTGGCTGCTTAAAGACACTTGAAAGATTTGTGTCTCCCAGTCTCCCTACTCTTTTTTTTTTCTACTCCATAGAATCATCCTCTACAAGGGTCTAATTTCTTAATCATCCCACCCCCTCCTTGTTTTCAGGAAAAGATTTGAGAGGGAGTCTAGAATATGTTAAGTAAATATTTTTGAAAGAATGAAGATATCAGTAATTTATACCTCACTATAAATTTCAACATCTTCTCTCCTTATGGGGGGAAAAAAATTCCTGGCAAAGGAATTTCAGGTCTGAAGGAGAAGCTTTCCTAGGTTACTGAAATATCTCCACAAAAGTGAGTTCCCCTTAACCCCTGACCTGTCAGGTTGGCACAGTGTCACCAAAGAAATAAAGCAAAGTGCACATCCCCAGAACTTACTCTGTGTTCATTTAAGCTTTGTGTTTACCTAGAAATGCAATATCTTTCAAAGTCTTAATTTTTACCCCTCTATCTCTAATTTGAATAATAACATAGACCTTGGAATAGACTATATATTTGCTGTTCCTCTACCAGATGATGTTTCCCTTTCCATGAGCTTTCCAAAAGTTTTCCTCCTTCTGTTTTAAATGCCAAATTATAACGTGTCCATGGTTAAATGCCAACTTAGAACCTCAGGGAATCTCATCGGTAGATGAATTTTAAAATTCACACAGTTGACCATAATATCAATACAGCTATCATTCTTAACATCTCTAACAATTGGTCATATAACATCCCCTCAAAAGACCTCTAATGGAGGGAGATTTAAATCATTGGGTCTCAGTTTGCACATGGAATTGATAATACTTGAAGTGCCTGCCTTGTGGAATTGTAGTGGGGAAAAGTGGTTTGTAAATTTAAAATGGAAGTTTTTAGGATATAAATCTATGATTTCATTAGGATAGGGAACTTACTCCCTTGTTATAGAATTCACTTTCTCTGCATTTTATAGTGTGAGTGTGGTCTAGAACCCAGCTTCTTAAGCTGTGGTTCACAATCCCATATGGGATCTCATAACTGAATGTGGAGATTGTGAAATTATGATTTATGATCACTAAATGTTTGATTTGTACACTAATTTTATGTACCTGTGTATCTGGGGTCACATAAAAATTTCTTGAGCAAAAAAGGGTTGTGAGTGTAAAAAGTTTAATAAAGCCTGCCTTAGAACACTTATAGAATAAATGACTAGGTCAAAACATAGTATATATCATAGGAGAGATTTATTGTTATCTCCTAAAATTGTCAATTATACTTGAAAAATTTTAGTGGTCTGAAAGGTTTTCTTTCTCATGGAGATAAAGTTTGTCTTTCTGCCACTTATATCTAATTCTGCCTTACTGGCCAAAACAGAACAGATCTATTCCTTCTAACCCATGATAGACCTTTAGAGATTGGAAGATGGTTTATATATTCACCATAATCTATTCTCCAAGCTAAATATCCTTAATTAGTAGAATTATAGATTTAAAGTTAAAAGGGAGATGAAAGTCATCTGGTTCAGCTCTCTCATTTTTCACATGAAATGGGACCAGACACTGAAGCCCAGAGAAAATTAAGTGATTTTCCCAGTGTCACGTAAGAATGAAAACGCATAACAGGTAATGGGCCCCAAGTCATTTGATGCAAAGTCATGCTGATTTTATTCTGTCAAGTTGACTCTTCTTTATATCATCCATCAAAGGCTATGGAGAATTTCTGGTTAAGTCCCATATCCCTAAACCATATATTCGTACCAGAATCTCCTTTGACTTTGTGCAACAATAAATTAAGGTCAAGATTCTTTTGCCATCTTCACCTGCAAAACCTATCTTAAACAAAATGCAACTAGGGTCTCTCCATATACTCTTCTTGGTAAAAAACTAATTGCAGAAAATGACTAGGGTATATAGGGATGAAGCATCCCATTTAGTTATTTGTATGCTTTCATAGGAAATTCTCACTCAATAGAAAGCTATTGATATTAAGCATATCCAAATGACAATTTACCTTGCTTTGTGTCCAAATGTATCTTTTATCTCTTTATTTCTTTCTATAATCATGTGTCTATATCAGCATTGGTAGACCCTAACTTAAGCTATAACACAGGCCTTTTTCTGTTGAACTATCTGCTTGTAATGTTACCTTTGCCATCCAAGTGCCTAAAAAGAATAAGGAATCCATTAATCATGAAAAATATCTCTTTATAGGGCTGAAATGCTCCCATAATATTCACTATTATGTAATGTGTATCTAGTTTTCTTACTTCAACAAATTATATAGCACAGTCTTGAGCCTTCTCAAAACTGAACAGTGGAAATCATCTTCCCCAACACCCTTCCCTCTAAACCAATAACAATAGATGTTGCCAAACATTTTCAGAGAAAGTTTTGGACAACCCATACTTCATACTAACAGTGAAGATATTTTCCCTTGACCTCTAACCTGTATTATCCTTATTGCAAGGGACCCCCTCCCTGTTCGAGTTGCCTTTCTTGATGATGCTGAAGATGTGCATCCCTGGCCCAGACTCACTTGGCCCCAGAGTGGCAGCAGCAAGAGCAGGTGAGAGTTTGGAGATGGAGGAACATCCTTGGGAAACAGTAAAGACATTGTTGACCACGGAACTCAGTGTCTGCCCAGCACTCCGACCTGTCAGAATGTTAGGCAAAGAAACAATTATAGTGACTGAATACTCCTCATATCCATCCTGTGGGGCCTCTGTGGGCCTGCAATCAGTAGAGTTCCATCTGATACAGGGAGTTCTCAATTCCCAGAATAATGAATGTGGAACCCAGATGAGCAGATATTCTCTCCTGGGTATCTATCATGGCTTAAAGAGACTAATTTGTCTTCTCTGGTGTGTGTGTGTGTGTGTGTGTGTGTGTGTGTGTGTGTGTGTGTGTGTATGTGTGTTTGTACATACACACGAGTGTGTGTTTTTCAGGAAAGGAGAGAAAAATACATTTGTCAGGATCCAGTCCTTTCTGAAACCTCACAATCCCCCTGTAGATAGGAATCCTTTTTTCTCTATGAATTCCTGTTTAACACTGGTAGCACAAAAGCAGTAGGAAAATGAGGATGCTAGAGTCATAAGGCATGAATACCACGTTACCAAGGTCCTAGTCTCAAAGCAAAGCTCTCAAAGATATCCTGTAAGCTTCCCTAGATCATTACAACTCCCTCAGAAAAAAAGTTTCCTTCCTTTTACCATCTTTAAAAGCAACCATTTCTCTATAAATCTCCTAAAGCTATGTTCTAATTGTGTCTGACCATTGATATAACTGTTTAAATGTAGGTAGGCCAGTGGCATAGTAAGTAGAGTTCCAGGCCTTGAGTTAAGTTTTGCTCATATAATTTCTGATTTTCCCTTGGCAGATAGATTCCTAAATATTTTATACTATCTATAGTTACTTTAAATGGAATTTCTCTTTGTAACTCTAACTGTTGGATTTTGTTAGTGATATATAAGAATACTGATGATTTATGTGGGTTTATTTTTTATCCTGCAACTTTGCTAAAGGTATGGATTATTTCTAGTAGAATCTCTGGGGTTCTCTAAGTATACCATCATATCATCAGCAAAGAGTGATAGTTTGGTTTCCTCATTACCTATTCTAATTCCTTTAATCTCTTTCTCAACTCTTATTGCTGAAGCTAGCATTTCTAATAAAATATTGAATAGTAATGGTGATAGTGGGCAACCTTGTTTCACTCCTACTCTTATTGGGAATGGTTCCAGTTTATCCCCATTACATATGATGCTTACTGATGGTTTTAAATATATACTACTGATTATTTTAAGAAAAGTCCATTTATTCCTATACTCTCAAGTGTTTTTAATAGCAATGGATGTTGGATTTTATCAAATTTTTTTCTGCATCTATTGAGATGGTCATATGGTTTTTGTTAATTTGGTTATTAATATGGCCAATTATACTAATAGTTTTCCTAATTTTGAACCAGCCCTGCAGGCCTATTATAGATCCTACTTGATCATGATGTATTATCCTGGGGATGATTTTTTGTAGTCTTTTTGCTAATATTTTATTTAATATTTTAGCATCAATATTCATTAGGGAGATTGGTCTATAATTTTCTTTCTCTATTTTCAGCCTACCTGATTTAGGTATCAGTACCATGTCTATGTCATAAAATGAATTCTTTCATTTCCTATTTTTTCAAATAGTTTATATGGCATTGGGGCTAATTGTTCTTTAAATGTTTGGTAGAATCCATCTGGTGACCTTTGTTGTTATTTTTTTTTCTAGGTCATTAAAATAGTTTTTTGGGAGTCTGGTATAGCACTAAATAAATAGATTAGTTTAGGTAGTATTGTCATTTTTATTATATTTGCTCGCCTAATCCCAAGAACATTTAATATTTTCCCAATTGGTTAGATCTGAATTTGTTTGTGTGGAAAGTGTTGTGTAGTTTTGCTCATATAGTTTCTTATTTTCCCTTGGCAGATAGATTCCTAAATATTTTATACTATCTGTAGTTACTTTAACTGGAATACTTGAGTTAGGAAGACTTGACTTCAGAAACTGACTAGCTGTGTGACCTTGGATAAAGTTATTCAACCTTTTTGTCTCAGTTTCCTTATCTGTAAAATAGGGATAATGATCCACTTCCCTGATAGTTTTGAAGACCAAATGAAATAATTCTAATCTGCTTAATTAGCACACAATACCAGACACATAATAGGTATTATTATTAAATGTTAACTATTATAAATAGAAGCTCTCATTGTGAAGGAGTTTTTGTCCATACTGATTGATTGATTGATGGGTATTTTAGTGTATTTCAAATTATTGCTTAACTCCTCCAAGTAAATTCAACAGAAAGGTTGTTGATTTGTATTTTCTTTTAAAGTCTTTAGGAAACCTTCAGAATTTTGAACAGATAATTGACATGCTCAGAACTACCTTATGAAAAGATTGCTTTGACAGTCATGTGGATGGTAGACTAGATAGGAGAAATACTAGAGCAAAGGAATTTAATTATTAGATTACTACAATCGTTCAGGGGAAAGATAATAGGGAGCTAAACTAGAGTAGGGGCGACCTGAATAAAGAGAAAGGGATCTCTAGGAGAAGTGTTGTAAAAGGATCATTCTTCTGATGATGCAATATGGCTACAATTCATTGATTATAAAATGTTCCACAAATCAGAATTTTATGAAAAATGCAACTGTGTTTTACAACTGTATTCATGAAACGTTAAGATTAAAATGCAAACCAAACCTGAGTAGATCCTTTCTGTTGAATTTACTTGGAGGAGTTAAGCAATAATTTGAAATACACTAAAATGCCCATCAATCAATCAATCAGTATTTCTTAAGGACCCATGGAAGACATTGTGCCAGGCACTTGAGATAAAAATGAAAAAAAAAAAGTCCTAACAATCAAAGAGTTTCTATTCTTTGGGCAGAAATCTGCTCTACCTATGTGGTATGAAAAGATAAAAGCTCTATATTAGTGAACAGCAATGTGGCAGGCAAAAATATTTTTTCCACAAATTTTCAGAAGACAAAGGCATCCCTGCCCCAAAGAAATTTCATTCTACTGGGAAGAAACAATGTAAAAGTCAATACAGACAAAATGAATACAATGCATTGTATAAAATAATGTTATATGCTCTTAGATCCAGAGTTTTAGACTAAAAGGAACCTCATCAGTTATCAAGTTTAATCTATTCATTTTACATATATAGAAACTAAGGTCTGGGTAGGTTGTTTCAAAAATTAGAAGAGTAATCTAGTATAGAAAGTCACCCCTATTAAACCAGGTTCATTACCTTCTTACATTAAAAAGTAGCTACTTACAGCTATAGAAAATTCCAGGCCTACCTAATTATACTGGGCATTATATGAGTATCCCTTTAGTCCAAGGACTCCTCAGGTTTCCAAAAGATTTCCAAAGTCACTCTGTCTGAATCTATGGACCATTTATCTCCTTATATAACAGGAAATCCCTGGAGCAAGTTCATTAATGGCATATCTCCCTTAGAAAGTTAAGGGCTCCAAAAGAGAATAACATCTCCCCTATCACATCTGGGTCTCCTTGAGTTTGGGGTCATATCTCTTCCAACAGAACTGGGTGACCTTGAAAATAGGGTCTATATTTCCTCCTTTTCTATTCCACTTTAGGAACAGGCACAAAACACCAGCCTTCTATGTCTCCATTCAGAGGTGATTATAAATACCACTAATATTTGCTATCCATCCTAGCATGCTGATCTCCAACCATTCTGGTGCTATGACCTTCACATTGTTGGGCATCCCTGGTCTAGAGGCCCAGCATTTATGGCTCTCCATACCCTTCTCAACCATGTTTGTTGTCATCCTCATGGGCAATGGTAGCATTCTTTTTCTGATAGCAACAGAGTCCTCCCTTCAAACACCCATGTACTTTCTTCTGGCCCTGCTGATGGTATCTGACTTGGTATCTACTTTGGCTGTGCTCCCCAGGCTCCTCTGCCTATTCTGGTTTGGTGCGCATGGCATTAATATCAAAGGATGCCTTATTCAGATGTTCTTCATCCATTTTTCATCTGTAGTACGTTCAGCCCTCCTTGTGGCAATGGCCTTTGACCATTATGTGGCAGTTTGTGACCCACTCCGTTATAGTACCATACTCAACTACACTGTGGCAGTGCAGTTGGCATTGGCAGCCTTCGCCAAAGGAATATTCCTCATCTTGCCTGTGCCATTACTGCTCCAGAGGCTGACCTTCTGCAAGACAGTCATTCCTCATACCTATTGTGATCACATGGCTATTGTGAAGATGGCTTGTAGTCATACCAAGCCAAGTCGTATCTATGGAGTGTTTGTATTCCTCATGGTGTTAGGCCTGGACCTTCTGCTTATTGGAGTCTCCTACGTATTTATCTTACATGCTGTGTTGCGCCTCTCATCCCAAGAAGCCACTCTAAAGACACTTAATACCTGTTCAGCCCACTTCTTTGTTATCCTCATCAGCTATATACCTGCACTTTTCTCCTTCCTCACTCACAGATTGGGCCCTATCATCCCTCCTCATGCACACATCTTGCTTGCTAATTTCTATTTACTTACACCTTCACTGTTCAACCCTGTTATCTATGGAATTAAGATGAAGGAAATCCGGAGCAAAATGGCAAAGTATCTGTGTAGAAAGGGCTCTCTGATCACCAACCCAGGACACAAAGGTGGGGGTAAATAGCTAAGATGAGTCTTTGACCCTTAACCTAATTTGTTTGCCACACTACATTTAGGTTGGAAATAGAAGTCTTAATTATCCTCATACACATCATTCCAACAATGAAAAATATATAAACTCCTAACACATATATGTAATTTCTTCATTGGCCAGATTAATTTAATCTCAATTCTGCTTTCTCTGTAACATAGGATGAGTGGGTACTAATATCATCCTGTTATCTAGACTGGAAGTAGTGGTGATATCCATATAACAAAAGAGACAGGAACAAAGGGGGCCTATTTAAAACATTCAATCAAAACATTCAAAAGGATTAAAATGCACTGTTTCTATCACTAGATCCCAAAATAAGAACTGAGACTAAAAAGTGTAAATAGAAAAAAATCCCAAACAAAACACATGACAGAATGAATAATGGATTGATGACAAAAGGATAAACACAGCAGAAGAGAATAATCCCACAATAACTATAAGCTAAGTCTCAAAGAAAAACAAAATGTTGTGGCCACCAATAATAAAAACTTCTGGAAGTAATTAGGGAAGAAATAAAAAATAAAATTGTATTTAGATTTTGGGAGAAGAAATTTAAAATGGGAATAAATAGCTTACAACAGAAGGTAGAAAACCTTCAGGGGAGGAGATGGATCTTTAATGAGACTTTCAATCATTCTATTGAAAAAAAATAGAGATCTTGGTCTTCAAACACAGGACACAAAAGAATCATAGAGAGATAAATTGTGGGGATATGTATCATTTAAATGTTAAACTGTTTATATCCCTAAATGGGAAAATGATATCTACAAGTCTTAAAAACAATATTTGTTATTGGATAAGTTAGAGAGAGCATACATAGATGGAGGGTATGGTTGTGAATTGACTCTGATGTGATGATATCAAAGAAAAAGACATTAAGGGCTAGGAAAAGGATTGTAAGAAGAGAAATGAAGAGATATAATGGGATAAATTAGATCACATGAAGAGGCACAAAAAACCTATTATAATAGAGGGAAAGAGGGGAGAGGGATGAGCATTGTTTGAAAAAATCTCGTCAGTTTTAGCTCAAAAAGGGAATATTTAATTATTCATTTGAGCATAGAAATTTATCTTACTTTATAAAGAAATAGGAGAGAAGAAAGGAGAAAGAAAAAGGAGGGGATAGATAGAAGGGAGAGCAGAAACATAGAGAAAGGAGTAAGAGAAAGGAGGAGGGGTGATAGAAGAGAAGGCAGGTAGAGGGTGGGATCGGTTAGAAACAAAACATTACTAAGGAGGGCAGGATAGAAAGGATGAACAATTATAAACTTGGGAGAAAATAAAATTATGAGAAATACAGAGCTAGTAATCATAATTGTGAATGTGAAGGAGATGAACTCTCCCATAAAATGGAAGTAAATAACAGAGTAGATTAAAAAACAGAATTTTTTTTTTTACCTTATATTGTTTATAAGAAACACACTTGAAACAGAGATATATATATACAGAGTAAGTATAAAAGGTTAGAGCAGAATTTATTATGCTTCAATTGAAGCACAAAAAAATAAAATAAATAAAAAAGGACAATTAGCAATTCTGATCTCAGGTAAAGCAAACAGAACTATTACAAGGGATAAGGAAGGAAACTACATCTTGTTAAAGGATACCATTAAACAATGAAGTAGTAACAATACTAAATGTATATGCACTAAGTGGTAGAGAATCTAAATTCTTAGAGAAGGTATTAATCCAGTTACAGCAAGAAACAGACAGCAAAACTATATTAGTGGGAGACCTCAACCTTCTCCTCTTAGAATTAGAAAAAGCTATGTACAAAATAAATAAGAAAGAAACTAAAAAGGTTAATAAAATCCTAGAAAACCTAGTTATGATAGATCTCTGGGGAAAATTCAATCAGGATAGAAAGGAATATACCTTTTTCTCAGCAGAACATGGCACCTCTATAAAAATTGACCATATATTAGGGCATTAAAAACTTATAATCAAATTCAGAAGGACAAATAGTAGAAGCTTCCTTTTCTGACCATAACACAATAAAAATAATATTGAACAAAGGGCCAGGAAGAAACTAAAAACCAACTGGAAATTAATTAATTTAATTCTAAAGAATGAGTAGGTCAAACAACAAATCACAGAAACGATCCATGATTTCATCCAAGAGAATGGCAATAATGATACAGCATACAAAAACCTATGGGATATAGCCAAAGCAGTTCATAAGGGAAATTTTATATCTCTAAATAGTCATATGAACAAAATAGAGAAAGAAGAGATCAATAAATTGGGCATGTAAATAAAAAAAGTTAGTAAAAGAACAATTAAAAAACCCCAGTGAAATACCAAATTAGAAATTCTGAAACTGAAATGAGAGATTAATAAAATTGAAATGAAGAAAATTATTGAATTAATTAATAAAACTAAGAGTGGGACTGTCATAGGTAGCATTTAAAAACCTCATTCTGTCTTATCATAAAAATATATGTTATTTACTTGTCATTTTTTAATGAAAAATACATGCACAGAATGAGGGTATGTATTTTGAATTTGTGAAAAAAAGAATAACCAGGTTTATATTTTTTCTTCTTTTATTTTCCACTTTTTTACTTTCTTGCTTCCTTCTGTTCTTTTCTTTCCTTCTTCCTTCCACTTTTATCTTTTCTTTTTTTATTTCTTTCTCTTTTCTTTCTCCTTTTTTCTTTTTCTCTTTCTCCTTTTTCTTTCTTTCTTTCTTTCCCTTCCTTCCTTCCTTCCTTCCTTCCTTCCTTCCTTCCTTCCTTCCTTCCTTCCTTCCTTCCTTCCTTCCTTCCTTCCTTCCTTCCTTCCTTCCTTCCTTCCTTATTATTCTTTCTTATCTATCTATCTATCTAGCCAAGACTGGAACTGCTGTGGCCATTCATGGCCTTAATGATTTTGCTATTGGGCACAGAAGTTTTGCTCTGCTCAATTTTTGGTCTGGGTCAGCCTTATACCTATGTCTTTCCATATGTTTACTACAAGGACCTTCTTCTTTCAACAACAACCAAAAAGAAGAGCAGATCATGTGTTAGGGGTTCAATAAATTGTTTCTAGTCTTAAAGATGATACTTGATTGACTTCAGTCCTCCTGAAGTTCAGAATTCCTGAGCACAATTGATCCATCAACCTTAATTTATCCCTGTAGCAGCAATGACATACCTGTGACACCTAACAGGAGACAGGTTTTTTTTTTCTTCATGATAAATTCAGTAAAACTCATCTTCATAGTTGTAAAATTGACTGAGTATAGTACACAAGAAGCAGCATAGCTTCATTGTTAAGTTGATTTGTTCAACTTATCCTCGGAGGGCAGAATCAAGTATAGTAGATGGACACTGAAAAGAAACATTTATAAGTTTTATGTTGGAATAAACTTTCTAGTAATTAGAACTATCAGAAAAAAATATATATATGGAATGAAATGCCATAGAAGGTAGTGGGTCTCTCATTAGAGGCCTTCAAGCAAAATATGAATAGCTATTTGTCAGTCAAGAGGACATGGGAAATGAAAATGGGTTCCAAATAGAAGTTGGACTTGAAGGATTCTAGGGTCCTTTTATTTTGTTACTTATTTGCTGTCAAAGAAAATCACGGTTAAAGGAAATGCAACCCAGAACTAAAGGCTATTTTCTAAAAAGTTATGTTTTTCAAATGTATTAAAATCACATAATATTTTCAAATAAATGAAAATGCAGAGATAATTTTGTTCAACTATCCTCTGAAAATGGTATCAAGTGATACATCTCACTAATCAGAAGTGTTTGACATTGTCTTGAAGAGCATGCTGTGAGATATGAGAAGAAAGAACAATTCTCTACCAATGGCAAAAGTCTCTGCAAGTTTGTGTTTGAAATATGGCATTGGACTGATCCAATCAAGTCCCAGATACATTAAGATTTCCCTAATCTGACCAAAAATATCAATATGGCAAAGTCTCACAAGAACACTCAAATGCCTATAAAATGCACATTCTTTACTTAACATTCAGTAGGATGGAGAGTTTATTTAAGTTATCAGTACATGAATATTAGGGAGACACTAAAAATAAACAATGAAACAATAAAGAAATAAACAGAAAAAATAATGAGAGTAAAATAGATCACCGTTTGGAGATTTTATAGAACTCTCAACAATCTTGAACAATTCTCTACCCCCAAAATATACAACACTTTTTTTATTATAACTTTTTATTGACAGAACATATGCTTGGGTAATTTTTTACATTATTGCTTGTACTCACTTCTGTTCTGACTTTTCCCTTCCCTTCCTCCACCCACTCCCCTAGATGGCAGGCGGTCTTATACATGTTAAATATATTATAGTATATTCTAGATAACAATATATGCAGAACCAAATAGTTCTCTTGTTGCACAGGGAGAATTGGACTTAGAAGGTAAAAATAACTTGGGAAGAAAAACAAAAGTGCAAACAGTTTACACTCATTTCCCAGTGTTCCTTTTCTGTGGCTGATTCTGTCCATTATTGATCAATTGGAACTGAATTAGATCTTCTCTTTGTCAAAGATATCCACTTCCATCAGAATACATCCTCATACAGTATCGTAGTTCAAAATATCCAATTTTCAACCTCAAATCAATTGAATTTAACAAACTTATGAGACACTTGTGGATATTTAGCAGTATAAATAGACTTCTTAAAGCACAAAGTTCAGGGATGGTTAAAACAAAAGTTGATCATTCTCTACTCTGAAAAAACACTCATTCTGTTTGAGAGATATAACATTTACATAATAATAAGTAAGTAGAAAATATTATACACACCAAGAAATTTCAATAGGTATACAAAACTAATAAATGAAAGAGAAAGAAAGGCTACATGTAGGATTTGGCATATTCATGTTGAGGTAAAGACAGAATGCATTCCAGATACGGGGACTATTTGTACAATGATGAGGTCATAGATGGAATGTCATGTTCAATGAATATCCACTTGGTCTGTTGGACTGTCACAGAAAAAAAAAAAAGAAACAGGAAGGATAATGCCAGGCTGTTGATGTGAATTTGTAGTAGGGGAGTGGCATACTCAGAACTATCTTATAAGAAGATTGCTTTGGCAGTCATATGGTTAGTAGGTAAAATAGGAGAAATACCAGAGCAAAAGAGTCTAATTAGGATATTATTACAATAGTTCAGTGTAGGTAATATCCCAGTCACTAATACAAGTAGACAATGTGTGATTTTTCACCCAGGAGAAGTGGTAGTATCAAGTTTATTGATACATACTCCAAATAGGCAATTTGATAATATTTATCCATATTTTGACTCCCAGCAACAGAATCCAACAATATTCTGGATTGTGACTATTATAGGTGATGTCCTATGCTCACTATCTATGTAAATGGCATACCATTGAAAGAGTTGGTAGACACAAGTGCAGATCATAGTCATTGGAGGTGCCAATTGACCCAGTCATTGGCCAAAGATTAAGGTAGATATCTGTATGTCTGGCATAGGAGGATCAATAGCAGCTGAAATTAGTGCTCCCCCTTTGAGATGGATATTTGAAGGTGAAACAGGAGTTTTATTCCTTTTGTAGTTGAAAAAAATCCCCATATATTTATGGGGAAGAGACATCTTATGACAATTAAGATTACAATTGAGAACTTCTGCTTTTTAGGCAGGGCTACTGTTGAAGGCCTGCCAATATTCTCACCTGTTCCCATTCAATGGAAAACTGATACCCTTACAAAGTAAAAAAAAAAATCAAGCTTTATTAGATATAGTATAGGAGTAACTTGACCAAGGACACTTACAGCCTTCTTTAAGTCCTTGGAATTCCCCTGTATTTGTTGTTAAAAAAAAATGGAATCTGGAAAATGGAGGATGTTGATTTAAGAAAATGAATAGATGAAAACTATGGAAACTCTTCAGCCTGGACTTCCATGTCCTACTCAGTTGCCAAGAGAATGGCCTCTTTGGGTTAAAAACATTAAAGATTGTTTCTATTCTATCCCTTTGGATAAAGTGGATATGGAATTCAGTATCCAGTGTTACTTTAGCTGAGCCTTAAAAAAGATATGAATGCACAGTTTTGCCACAGGGAATGAAAAATAACCCTACTATGTGTCAAATGTATGTTGCTGCTGTTCTTACTCCAGTAAGAAAAACATTTCCAAAAGTTATATTGTTACATTACATGAATGATATCTTGGGATGTGCACATGAGGAGCAAATATTAGAAGCATGTCTAAAAAAAGACCATAGAAACACTAAGGATCTACAAATTGCATATATCTCCAGAAAAATTCAAAGATATGCTCCTTTTCAATATTTAGGATATGAAGTATATCCTAAGGTGCTTATAGTACAAAAGCTTTTGTCAAGAACAAAAAATTGAACACCTTAAATGACTTTCAGAAATTGATAGGAGATATCCAGTGGATGCATACACTGTTAGGATTAACTACCTATCAATTACAACCATTATATGACATTTTAAGGGGAAAATGCTTTAAAATTACCATGCCAGTTTACAAAAGAAGCTCAAGAGGCTTTGAGAGAAGTTTAATTGGCTTTATCCAATGTGGTTGAAAGAGTTACTCAAAAACCCTTGTAAATATCAGTTTATGCTACAAAACAGGCACCCACAGTACATCAAGGAGACAGTGGGATAGAGTGGGTGACCCTCCCAGCACAATCAGAACAAAGCATTACTCCTTACCCAGTACTTGTGGTTAGAATTTTATTAAAGGCCATTGAGTGAGTAGTATAATTAGATGGGATAAGATCTGACAATATATACACCTTTTATACTTGCAATACCAGCAGCAAAAGAGACTGCCTGAGTGGTCACTGAATTCCTTATATGAGCTTTTTCAATTATGGGTGTGCCACAAGCAATAAAAACTGATAATGGACCTGCATATACTTCTAAATATTTTGCACACTTTTTTGCACAATAAAGTTTTGTACACCACTGGCATACCTTTTGATCCTCAAGGACTGGCTGTAGTAGAAAAAAAAGAAACAGAGACATCAAGACTCTCCTCAAAAACAAAAGAAAGGTGGAGCCATAGGTAACCCTAGAGAACTTATAAATTTAGCTCTTTATAGTATTATTTTTTTGATTTTTGATAAAGAGCTACTGGCTCTGGCAGACAGGTTTTCTAATCTACTGGAAAGGCAGTGTCCAGCATGAGCATTTCGGCTATATTTAGATAATCATCAGGTAATGTAGACAGATCCAGAAAGTGGTGAATGGAAGGGACCAGATAAGTTAACTGTTTGGGGGAAGGTGTTGGCTTGTATCTCTACAGATGCAGAAGGAATCAGATGGGTGCCAATGAACCATATTAGCCTTGTCCATCAGAGAGAGACAGAGAAGACCTTGAAATGAAGAAGATCCAAGAAACATCTGGTGGTTCCATCTCTGACAATGTATGCTACTGAAAAAGCCTGGCAATTAACCTTTAGGTGTATGGCAATTGACTCATGAACATAAAAAAAAAATTGTTGATGAGACTGATGCAGGACTTCAAAATCTGCAAAAAATATAGGATTCCCTGAGACATGATAAGACCAATTTAGGACTTCAAAATCTGCAGGAATCATTGGATGATGGTGGTGGCTATCTTAATAAAGAGAAGGGGACAAGGGGACATCTAAGAATAATGTTGTGATAGGAGCATTCATTCTTTTGATAATATAATATAGCTACAATTTCACCAACTACCAAGATTCAGAATTTTATTTTAAAAAGTCATGTTGGTTGTTAGTAGGTTGGAGCATATAACTGTAGATAAGATAAAATGTTAAAGCACTGTAAATGTATCATCAAATATGTATTTTACTAGGAAAGGAATAAGAGCAAGTCAGAGTTAGAATTGTATTCAAGAAAGTTTAAAAGTCTTTAAAGATGCAAGCTGAGTGCTGAGAAAATCCTCTCTGTGGAACAAATTTGGATGACTTGGAGAATAATTTGATATATATTAAAGTACACATCAATTAACCAATCAGCATTTCTTAAGAAACCATGCGAAATATTGTCCCAGGCACCTAAGATGCAAATTCCAAAATTCCAACAATGAAGGAGTTTAGATTCTTTGGGCAGAAACCTGCCCTACCTAGGTGGGCAGAAAATAACTCATAAAACCCAAAAAGTTCTATATTACTTAACAGGAATATGGCAAGCAAAAATAATTTGTAAAAAAGGTTCAATGCTTGTGTGAGCATTCCATTGTATTCATTTAAATTCAATTCTAAGTGATAACATTCATTATATTATTGTATTGGGTGTTGTATTACTTTATTTATTGTAAATGTTGTAAATTTTTAAATTTATTGTAAAATTGTAAATTACAATTATAAATAGTAAATATTACATATAGTAAATAGTATATACTGTATTTATTGTATTAGGTGTTGAGGATGCAGTGATGAAAATGAAATAGCCCCTGCCTTTGAAGTGCTTCCATTCCAGTGGAAACAATGTAAAGTTCATTGCAAACAAAGTAGATACAAATATTATATAAAATAATGTCATATGCTCATAGATTCAGAGTTTTAGACTAGAAGGAATCTCATCAGTTATCAAGTCCAATTTATTAATTTTACATACATAGAAACTGAGGTCTGGGTAGGTTATTTTAAGGGTACAGGAGTAAAGTGATCTAATATAAAATGTCATCCCTACAAAACCAGGTTCATTGTATTCTTACACTATGAAGTAGGTATCTACACCTACAGAATATGCCATGCCCATCTACTTTAACTAGGCATAGTATGAGCTTCCCTTTAGTCCAAGGGCTCCTAAGCAGAAAGATTCACCCTTCCTGAATCTAGGGGTTATTTATCTCCTTTTATAAAAGGGAAGCCATTCTAAAGGCACTCAATACCTACTCAGCCCACTGCTTTGTAATTCTCATTATTTATGTGCCTGCACTTTGTTCATCTATCACCCACTGCATGGGTCCTATTATCCCTCTTCATGCACACATCTTAATTGCAAATCTATACCTACTTATGCCCTCATTGTTCAACCCTATTATCTATAGAATTAAGATGAAGGAGATTTGGTACAAAATGGCAAAGTGTCTGTGTAAGAGAGATGCTCTGGCCATCAACCCAGGACACAAAGATGGGAATGAATAACCAAGATGGGTCTTTGGCGGCATTTATCCTGATGCCTCTGCCATACTACAACTCTGGAAACAAATCTTAACAAATCACTCCTATAAATGTAAGTTTCCTTCATAAATGGAAACTATATAAGCTTCTAACATATACTTTTTTAAAAGGATTCATTATCTGAATTGGCTTAGTCTATCTTCTGTTGTGTTTATAGCACAGGATGAGCTCTAACCAGCCTCTCATTTGAATTGGAAGTAGTACTACTAAGGATCACATAGCTAGTAAGTGTCTAGATATGACCAGATTTGAACTCAGGAAGATGAGTCTACCTGATTCCAAGTTCAGTGCTTTATGACTTTAAAAATTACAAATAAAAGTGTGAAAGAAGAAATATCAAATAATATTAAACACAATGCAATATGAATAATAATTAATAAAAGATGAGGAAAGGATCCAAATCTAAATGAAACCTAAATAATTCAACATTAAAGTATAGATAGTTCAATTACTACCATAGAAACAATAGATAATTTCATTAAAAGAAATAATGAAAATGAGACAACACTGGCAGCTATGTAGCACAGAGAATGGGGTATAGGACTTGAAATCAAGAAGACCTGAATTTAAATCCTGCCTCAGATACTTATTAGCTATTTGATCCTGAATATATTACTTTTAATATATTCCCCAATGTCCACTTCTATAAAATAGGGATAATAATAGTGTCTATTTCATAAGATTGTTGTGAGCCCTTTGCCAATCTTGAAGCATTGCAAAACCATTAGCTATCATTATTATTATTAATATTAACATCTGAAAAATTTTTGTTACACAAAGTTGCATGATAAAAGCATTAAGATCTCAATATGATGTCATCAATTCAGGAAATGATTTTGCCAATTATAACACAATGTCCTATCAAATCATTGATTATTGATTATTTGATATATTGAATATTGCTTATTTATCAAAATAAAATTAATCATTTTTAAATAAGAAAAATAGTATCTATCTAAAACCACATTGTAGCATTATTTGTAATGGGTAAAAAAAAAAGAAATATCTCCAATAAATTCAGAGGTGAAGCAAGTATGTCCATTGTCATCACTATTCTTTGAATAATTTTAGAAATTCTAACTATAACAATTACAGTAAAAAGAAATTCAGAAAATAAGCAAAGCCAAAGAGAAATTTTTTCTTCTTCTTTGTTTGTTTGTTTGTTTATTTGGTTTTTGCATGTAATGATTTACTTAGAGAACCTTAGCTATCTTAAAGAGCAAGATATAAAATAATTCACAAAACTCAATAGTTTTTTTTTTCTGTTTATTACTAACCGAATTCCACAAGAAATGACCAAAAAAAAGAAAGATCATTTAAAATAACTACAAAATTTACAAGGCATTAGAGAGGCTAGCTACAAACCAACATAAAGGAATTATATATTTTAAAAATTTGTTTGATCAGATCAGGTATTTTGTTGGTCTAGAAAGATCACAAGAAGGAACTTCCTTTTTGAATGTAGATTAACATAATTTCTTCAAGGGACAAATGTCAAAAGATATAAAAAGTTCTAAGAGGAACTAAAAGTTATCAAAAACATGAAAAAAATTTAGGATCATGAATGATATAATAAATTAAAACAAACAATTCTGAGGTTTCACCTCATACTCAATGGATTGACAATTACAAAACAGGAAAATGACAATTGTTAGAGGGGCTGTAAAAAGATATGCAGACCAATGTACTGTTTACAGAGCTTTGAGAAGAAACATGCAATATGGAAAATCATTTGAACTTATAAACACCAAACTTATAAATTCCAAAGGGGCTGAAGAAAAATGATAATGAATCATATATACATACATATTTATGACAACACTTTTTGTTGTAGCATAGAACTGGAAACAAAATGGTTCCCCATTGACTGATGAGTGGATAAATAAACTATGGTGTAGAGTGAAATTTTATAATGTCATAGGAATACAAAAAGGTAAGATTCAGAGAGACCTAAAGGAAAACAATTGGAAAAACAATGCAATGACCATTTTTAATTCCAGAACATTGACAGAACAATTTCCCCAAGTTTTGGCAAAAAAAAAAAAAAGAGAGAGAGATTTGAGGTTCATTTTCAGCCATAGATAATGTGAATTCAGTTAATAGGTATTTGTTTGTTTCTTATCTGTCAGTGCTGGGGAAATAGGGATACACTTCCTTACACTTCCTATTTTATCTGTCTATGTCTTTCTCTCTCTCTCTCTCTCTCTCTCTCTCTCTCTCTCTCTCTCTCTCTGTGTGTGTGTGTGTGTGTGTGTGTGTGTGTGCATGTGTTCTGTCTCCTTTATTTCTTGACTTTTTTTTGCCATTGCCTGTCCCTTTTCCTCATGTTGGAAATATAATCACATTGATGGGCTGGATCTCACTGCTAATTAATAAGGGAGTCTTGCTCTGTTTCATTTCAAACCCAGATCACCAATCTTAGCCAGCCTGGTGTCCCCTTCTTCATCTCAGGGCTTACCATATTGGCATCAGATTTAGTATGGTCATTTTGGCTTAGTAATCTGTAACTCAGAACTCCAAAGCTCAAGTGATTCACTAGCCCTCACAAATTTCTCAGTATCAGATATATAAAAATCACCATAATTTTCAAAGATCATTAATAGTGGCTCAGAAATCAAACAGAATCACAGTACGAAAACTGGGACACTAATGCATTATTTGTAGAGTTATGAAATAATCTAAATATTCTGGAGAACAAATTGGAACCATGCCCCCAAAACTATAAAAGCCCTTTGATCTAGTAGTACCATTACTGGGTCTGTATTCCAAAGATATCAAAAAGAGGGGGAAAGACCCACATGTATAAAAATGTTTATAGCAGCTCTCTTTGTAGTGGCAAGGAATTTGAAGCTAAGTGGACATCAAACAATGACAGAATGGCTAAATAAGTTATGGTATATGAATGTAATGGATTATTCTTGTTCTATAAGAAATGACAACCAGACTGATTTCAGAAAAGCCTGGAAAGAATTACATGAACTGATGCTGAGTTAAGTGAGCAGAAACAGGAAAACAATGTACACAAAAATTAAGTGATGATCTACTATAATTGACTTAGCTCTTCTCAGGAATGCAGTAATATAAGACAATTCCAATGTATTTAGATGGAAAATGACATCTGAATCCAGAAAGAAAATTATGGAGACTGAAGCATGGCATTTTCATTACTTTTTGTTTGTTTTTTCTTTCTCATTTTTTTTGTCTTTTGGTTTAACTTTTCTTGCACAATATGACAAATATAGAAGTATAAAATATATAAATAAGGATTGAAGAGTTTAAACTATGTCAAAGTGCTTGCTTTCTTAGGGAGGGGGAAGGGAAGAAGGGAGGGTGAAAAAATTGGTAAATAAAATCTTACAGAAATAAATGTTGAAAATTATTTTACATGTATTTGGGGGTAAATGCTATTGAGAAAAAAAGAATAAAATAGAATAACTGCATCACAAAATTAAGGTCCTCAGAGAAATGTGGAACAAAGTGTACCTGACAACAACTTATTTTTATGATATTCCCAATTCCCCAGCAACTACTTCCCAAGCAATTATTTAGAACTTTAAAAAAGTTTACATTTTATTTTTCCCAATCATGTTCTAATGTCTCCATCCTCTAGTCTATTTTTGTGCATTGAAGAAACTTGACAATCTCATACTTGAAGATGGTTAAGCATCTTTTCTTTTTTTCTTTTTTTTTCTTTTTCTTTCTTTCTTTTTTTCCCCTGAGGCAATTGGGGTTAAGTGACTTGCCCAGGGACATACAGCTAGGAAGTGTTAAATATCTGAGATCTGATTTGAACCCAAGTCCCCTTGACTTCAGGACTGTGATCTATCCACTGCACCACCTAGTTGCCCCTAAGCATCTTCTTTTCCTCAGGCTAAAACATATCTATCATGTTCTCAAGGTTATTTACTATCTTTTTTTTTCAAGATTTTTATTTTCAAAACACATGCATAGATAGTTTTAAAGATTTATCTTTTCAAAACCTTGTGTTCCAAATTTTTTCTTCCTCCATTTCCCCCCCAACTTCACCCCTAGATGGCAAATAATTCAAAATATGTTATACATATTTCTATACATATTTCCACAATTATCATGAGGCAAAATGAAAATCAGTTCAAAAAGTATTGTGATATGGGAGCCACCTGTCAGTGGTTGCTGGCTTGTAGAATGGATCTCTTCATGTGAGCAGATGATGATACAAGGAGACTGAGAGGCAATTGCATAGTCTGACTTCTCTCCTTTTCCCTCTTGCCTCCAATTTATTTCATTCACAATCCACAAGGAACATCTGTGAAGGCTGCTATGTAACTCCTTAAAGTGTTATGACTCACATTTGTGGAGGCTCTTGGAGAATTGACCTGCCCCTTTACCTAGGCATGATCCTTAACAAAAAAGGGAAAAAAATGAGAAAGAAGAGCAAGCAAACTACAACAAAAAAGTGAAATTATTATGTTGTGATCCATAATCATTCCACACAGTCCCCTCTCTGGATACAGATGGCCCTTTTCTTCACAAAATCTTTGGGAATGGCCTGAATCACCTTGCTGTTGAAAAGAGCCAGGTCCATTAGAACTAATCATTGAATAATGTTGCTTTTTGTGCTGTGTACAATGTTCTAGAGTTCTACTAACTTTACTTAGCATAAGTCTCTCCAGGCCTCTCTGAAATCATCCTGCTGATCATTTCTTATACTATAATATATTCCATAACATTCATATACCATAATTTATTCAACCATTCTCCAATTGATAGGGCATCCCTTCAGTTTCCAATTCTTTGTCACTACAAAAAAAGGTTGCTACAAACATTTTTGCAAATGTGAGTCCTTTTCCCTTTTTTATGATCTGTTTGCAATACAAGTCCAGTAGAGACACTGCTGGATCAAAGAATACGCAAAGTTTGATAACCCTTTTGGCATAGCTCCATATTGCTCTCTAGAATGTTTGGATCAGGTCACGGCTCCACCAACAATGTACAAGATATATGTATGGGCAATTTTTCAGCATTGACAATTGCAAAATCTTTTGTTCTAATTTTTCCCCTTCTTCCCCCCACCCCCTCCCCCAGATGGCAGGTAGACCAATTCATGTTAAATATGTTAAAGTAGATATTAAATATAATATATGTATACATATCCATACAGTTATTTTGTTGAATAAGAAGAATTGGACTTTGAAATAATGTATGATTAACCTGTGGAAAAAAAATAAAAAATGCAAGCATATAAAAAACAGAGGGATTAGAAATGCTATGTAGTAGTTCACACTCATTTCCCAGAATTCTTTTGCTGCATGTAGCTGGTTCTATTCATTATTGAACAAATTGAATGGATTTGGTTCATCTTATGTGAAGAGAGTTACATCCATTAGAATTGATCATCATATGGTATTGTTGTTGAAGTATATAATGATCTCTTGGTCCTGCTCTTTTCATTCAGCATCAGTTCATATAAGTCTCTCCAGGCCTTTCTGAAATCATCCTGTTGGTCATTTCTAACAGAACAATAATATTCCATAATATTCATATACCACAATTTATTCAGCCATTTTCCAATTGATGGGCAACCACTTAGTTTCCAGTTTCTAGCCACTACAAAGAGGGCTGCCATTAACATTTTTGCCCATGCAGGTCCCTTTCCCTTCTTTAAGATTTCTTTGGGATATAAGCCAAGATGGCAGAAAAGACACACACGTCATTCTAAGCTTCCCTTCTACCCTCACTAATAATTACCAAATTCAGTCTCAGAAATAGTGCTTGACTGGTGAAATTCACGAATATTGGGAGTACAACAACTTACCAAAAGCCAAAGATAATCTGGAAAATTGCCAGAAAATGTTTGTCCTGATCAGCAGGAACAGGTCAGTGCAGACAGGGAGGGGGAGGCAGAACCAGAGGTTAGCACACTGAGCAGACTGGGGGGGAGGTCTCTATGGGTTGAAAATTTGCAGAGAGGACTCTACCACAGGCTGGATGCTCTGTTTTGGTTGCAAAGCAGTAGATCAGCAGAGAAGTTAAAGTCAAAGGTAGAGTGTACTCCAAAAAACACCAGAATATAACAGGATCTGGTACACCCACCCAATACCAGAAGTGACTCAGCACAGACAACAGCACAGCTAGAAGTCCCTTGCCAAAAGGAACCCTGCCTTCCCATATTCAGATCTTGGGAAGTCTGCATCATAGCCTGGGTATAAGAGGTATTTGTGTCCACTGTGGCACACCATCTTATGATCTCCTCTAAAGGAGCATCTTTGTGTAGACCTAGTATAATTCTTCTATAAACCTCATTAGCATTTTCTTCAGCAAATTGCCTTATCATAATTTCTGTTGCTACATTTTTACCAATAGTTCATGTGATAGCTGTCTGCAGATGTCCCACAAAATCAACAAAGAATTCATTTGACCCTTGTGTTATTTTCGTGAAGGCCTCTCCTCTGTTCTGTCTACTTGGGATAAAGCCCCATGCTTTATAGCAGCAGAAGCAATTTGAAAAAAATTTATTTTTGATTTGGGAGTTTCAAAATTTGGCAATAATATTCTGATGTGTTTTCCACAAAGGTTGGTGATGAGTGGATTTTTCCTATTTCTATTTTCCCCTTGTGTTCTATCATTTCATTTTCTTTTATTATTTTTGCATTATTGTAGAAAGATTCTGGAATATTCTCTCATTATTTTCCTCCTTGGCTTTCTTAAGTCCCAACTGAAATCTCAACTTTTACAAAAAAAATTTTTTTTTTCCTGTGAGCAGCTAGGTGGCACAGTAGATAGAGCACCAGCCCTGAATTCAGGATGACCCTAGTTTAAATCTGGTCTCAGACACTTAACACTTCCTAGCTGTGTGACCCTGGACAAGTCACTTAATCCCAGCCTCAGGTGAAAAAAATCTTTTCCTACATTCCATAATACTAATGTCTTCATTCTGAGATTATTTTCATTTGTAATGTACATATTTTACATGTACATACTTGCTCCTATGCTGTTTCCATTAAACTGTGAGTTTCTTGAAAGCAGGGATTGTTTTTACCTTATTTCCATAGAGAGAAGTATAAAGTTCTGTTGTCTCCAGAGACTGTCAATTGCTCTCTGGGAGGAGATCTGCTGTGTCAACTCAAATCTCTCGGACAGATTCTTCTTCCTGTAGAGATTCATTGTCTCCAGACAGCTGCCGTCAGCTCTACTCCAGAGTAGTGACTTTCCTTCCTGCAGAGAGCCACCCTGGGTCTGGCCCAGACAAGACTTCCAATCTCTGGAGTGCTGCCCTCTTTTATCTTCCCAGAGAATGGGCGTGGAATAACTCAGGGACTTCTGGGAAAAACTACTTCAACCAATGAACTTGCCCCTCTTAAACATGCAAGCTCCTCCCCAGAGGTTCAAAGAGGTAAAACTCTTCCCAAAGGCCAGAACTAGAGAATTGTTAAGTACCGACTTAGCACTTAGTAAGAACCCATCATCTCATTATCTCATTAGCACTTAGTAAGAACCTAACATCTCCCCCTTTCTTTTGATTTAGAACATAGAATGGTCATGACCTTGAAACATAAATCCATCAATATGGGAGGCATTACACATAATTACATAGATTACATAAACACATAGTAACATAGTAACATAATACATGCTAGAAGTATGTAACAAATAACATGATCAAATAATCATACATTGAAAATTTATAAATGTCCATAAGTCCATTGTCCATTAGTCTCATCTTGTGTTAGGAAATCCAATGATTCCTGCTGGTTTTAAAGTTCTTTAACAGTCTTCTTATTAGGCATGCTCTTTCAGTGTCAGATGTTTCTTAGATTTTCTCCTTTGTTTTGAGGTCTTTCTCTTTTTCTGTCTCTCTCTACGATGGACAAGGCTAATACAACTCATCTGATTCCTTCTCCGAAATACAAGCTAACCCTCTCCCCCAAGCAGTTAATCTATCTTGTCTCTTCCATTCACCACTTTCTGGGTCTCTCCACATCACCTAGAGATTATCTAAGGACAGTGGAGCTGCTCACACTGGGCACTGCCCTTCTGTGGGTTATAAAACCTGTCTGCTGGAGCCAGTGCATCTTTGTCAAAAATTAGAAAATTAATGGTATAGAGAACTAAATTTAAGAGTTCTCTAGGGTTACCTATGGCTCCCCCTTTCTTTTGTTTTTGGAGGAGTGTCTTAATTTCTCTGTTTCTTCTCTCTACCATTGCCTGACCTTAAGGATTAAAGGGTATGCACGTGGTATGTAAAATCTTATACTGTGCACAAAAGTGCGCAAAATGTTTAGAACTATATGTAGGTCCATTGTCTGTTTTTATTTCTTGTGGCACACCCATAATTGCAAATGCTTGGATAAGGAATTCAGTGACCACTCAGGCTGTCTCTTTTGCTGTTGGCACTGCAAAAGTGAATCCTGAAAAAATATCTACTGCCACGTGGATGAAAGACAGATGACCAAAAGATTTATAGTGGGTCACATCCATGTGCCAGATTTCACTGGGTCTCAAATCACGAGGATTCTTCCCTGGAGGGAGTGTAGGAGCATGGAAAGGAAGGCAAGCTGTACAGATTTTACTATGCTCCTAGATTCCTCTCTTGTGATTCCAAATTGTAAACGAAAAGCTCGAGCAGCCTGATGATATTTAGAATGAGATTCTTGTGCTTCCTGAAATAAAGGAGTACTGGCTAACATGGTTAGAAGGCTATCTGCCTTTGAATTTCCATCAAAAAATAGGACCTGGAAGTCCACTATGTGAGGACTCCATTGGGAGAGAATGGGCGTGG